>NC_021163.2:32426838-32452560 GCF_000331145.2 Cicer arietinum | reverse complement strand
ACAGAGGAAGAAGATGGAATTTTCCTTTTTTCTTTCCTTTCTCTTTCTTTCCTTTCTTTTTCCTTTCTTCCTTTTTCCTTCTTTCCTTTTTATATCCTTTTCTTTTCTTTTTCCTTCCTTCTAATTTCCTTTCTTTCTATTCTCTCCAAACAAACATATATACACACACATATATATATATATAGATAGATATATATATTAATTATAACTTAACAACTCAAACAAATATCTAGATATTTGTTAAATTACCATTTCACCCGTAACGCATTAAATTCTCCGTAAAGGATTCACCGCACTTAATTTAATTTATTTAATGACGAGTAATTCTAAACGGCATCAAAATATCTTTTTTCTCATATAAACTCCAAAATAATATTAACTTTGGCCAAAAAGCCTCCGAGCCAAAATCCAAAATACCCAAAAATACATAATGTATACTTTAAAATTATGGTTCTTACACTTTGAAAATGCTTTTGATGCATATGCTAAAATCAAAGGTTCTTACGTGCATTTGAAATATACGAATATTAGATTATATTATGTACCTTTACATTATATATTTTATAATTTGTGTGAGCATGGTTGACTTCGATTTTATTGACTTCTTTTTGAGCTTTGTAACTTTGATCACATTCCTTGGTCTTTGTCTTCATCAAAAACATGTATTTTACAAAGAGTAAAGTGCATGAACTTGTTTTTCCAACTACAAGTTCAATGTGCCACCACCTGAAAAAGTTAAAATCAAACGACGAGTGAAGAAGTAAGGGTAAGAAGTTGGATGGATATGATGTATATCGAGACCCTTCTTGATTTGAAAAGATATTCTAATTCATCAAAGAAACAACCCTCTCAACCATATCAATCCTAAAAGCATCTGTTCTGGAGACAATTCCTGATGTTATTCAATCATACATTGATGACATATTTAATGTGATAGTAGATGGAAATTCTGGTTATCGCGCTATTGCATCATTGCTTGGACACAATGAGGAGTCTTGGTATTTGGTCCGCCATGGTTTGGACCAGGAGATTGCTCCTCATATAAGTTCATATGATAGACTGTTCTCATGACACATTAGAGAAGTAAGAGATTCGTTGAAGATAATAAGCTTAGGTGTTCAACCCATAGATAAATGGGTGTCCATACCTGATATGGGTTACGTGATAGTGACAACATATAATAGTATTCTCGTCACGATTGGTCAGACATTCTCCATGACTTTCATTTCTATGAGGGATTCACATTCAGGATCGACAACAAGTGATCATATTGTATGTATTGGTTTTGTTGAAATAAGTCAATGGGTTATGGTAAAAAAAAATTAAATGATATTATTTTCTTAAATGATATTTATATCTTTTAAATAGTTAAATAAATTATTTCTATTTTGTAGTTAAAGATGAAAGATGGATTTCCAATGTCAGACGTTGCACTAGGTTGGAAGAAATATCGCACGGAGGCAACTTCTTGGAAAATAGCATATATGGGACGTCTACAATAGTTGGGGTATTTATTAAGCCATATGACCCATGTTACACAAAATGCACAACCCATAAATGCCATGTCATTAAATGAAAATTAATTTTGTATAGAATAGAATACATTAAAACTTACATAAAATGCACTTGTTATTAGTCCATTTTAGATACTACTTTCATTATATTTCATCACAAATAAAAGTAAAGTTAATGATATTAACAATAATGTAAAATAAAAAAGTTAAATTAAAAGTAACATTGATTCGTAGAGTTAATGATATAACAATATTACAAAAATATTGTTCATCACAAATAAAAGTAAATAACTACTAATTAGTGTTATGACGAGTGAAATATAAAGCTCTAAAAGAGTAACTATACATGTCATCATTTGGATCGGCATCATGGGCATCTAACTCCTATTGTTTAAGATCACTACCTACTGTAGGATAAAAGGTTGTTCATGAGAAGTTTCTACAGCGGTGTGGATATTAAAATCTGAAACTTGGGGTACACCATCTGGTTGCACTAAAAGTGGATGAGATATCTTGTAGAACCACTCCAAATATCCATCCTATCACTCAGATGGATATGTAGCTAGACGTATCCTGTAATGCAGTTCAGTGACAGAGCTCAAATATCACATCCATTCGACATCTACATCGGATAATCTAGAAAACGTATGAGGTAAGGGTGGTGGAATATGTTGGATGTTTCCAAATTGTTTTACACACCTCTCACGCAAATAAGTCGCTACAGTGCTGCATCGGAGGTGACAAGTGTATAACATTATATCATCAAAGGGAATGACATTCCTATGATTCTCCACAGACAGTCACATATGACATCAGCATGTGTCAATGCATCAATCACCTTTCAATAATAAGTGATTTTGTGGTTGTCTTGTTTATAACTTCATCTGTTCATTCTGGCGATGCACTCAACATCAGCACCCTGATCACCTATTTTTCAAATATGTGGTGAAAATTCGTATATCCAACATTGATGCAAATAAAAATAATAAAATTGATGATAAACATAACATTATTAATTAAAAATCATAACAATTAATAATAATCATAAATATTTAATACTTGCAGCAACGACATATATCCACCAACAGCGACATATATCCACCTAACTGTTTGGTGTCATAAAAGCTAACATCAGAGAGAGGTATTTTTCATCAATTGACGTATGACTTTTATATGCAAAAATAGTACTCCCTACCAGATTCAGCAGATACGCCCTAGCAACACAATCGAATCGTTCTACTGCACACTGTCTTCGGAATACCTCTTTCAATCAATCTAATTTGTAATGCTCACTCCTTGTTTTTTTAGTTTCCTCCCATATCTCTTCAGGAGGCAGCCCTAATAAAGTTGTGGCAATATTACATGCCATTACTCTATCTAGGTTAGGTGGTGGATTGTAGAACTCACTCATAATATGCACGCCTAAAAGATTGGCAACATCATCCAAAGTAATTGTTATTTCATCAAATGACATGTGAAATGACGAAGTCTTTGAGTGCCATCTTTCCACAAATGCATAAATTAGGTTGTTGTCAATCAACTTTAGACTACCCCGTTGTAGTGTGGCTAATCCAGACAAATTCACTCACCTATCTATAATTTGCAGAAGAACTTGTGGAGTAAATTGTTGCAATTTCTTTCCATGAACAACAATTTTTAGCATTGGTCGCTCCTGCATACAAATAAAATATATGACATTAAAATTAAATATATAACAAAAATAAAATTTAATTAAAATATTTTTAATACACCATATATAATAATTAATTAAAATATTTTTAATGCACTATAAATAATAATTAATTTAACTTACTTGACAAAACCACAGTCTTCCAGACACATGATGATGTTATTGTGTAAGGACGGACACATCATATGGTCCTCCAAGATACCGTGTCAATTCACCCTTCTGTTGTACATACCCCTCCTGTTGTACATGTCCCTTCTCCTCATGTATAGGTCCTTCCTCCTGATGTACCACAATCTGCTCCTCATCATGTGCCACAACTTGCTCATCCTCATGTACCACACTCTGCTCCTCCTCATGTATACCAATATCAGTATGAGGTATACCAATATCATCCTCAGGGATAAATATATGACACTGATCTCCCAAGTCATGATCTTCCATTATATATCGTCGTCTCCTCTAGGATGTTGTCGGTCGAATCCATTTCGGAGGATCCATAGATGACGAAGTTTCAGCGTCACGTACTCTTCGTACTATCTTGTGATATTTTCCTCTAGCACCCGCACCCACTGAAAAAAAAAAAAAATAGTTAAAATAAAATGAATTAAATAAGTAGTAATAGAATAAAAAATTCAAAAAATTCAAAAAATACAAAAAATAAAATAAAATTAAAATGAACTTCCGGAATACTTGTTTTTTTTTTTTTAAGTTTTCCGGTAATTTCCGAAAATGTCAAAATAAGTTTTCCAGTATTGTATATGTTCCGAAAAGGTTGAAATAAGTTTTTTGGTAGTTCTAGAAAACATCAAAAAAGATTTTCCGGAAATGATTTTTTGTACTCGATAACTTTTTTCAAATTTTCTGGAGTGTTACTTGTGTACCAGAAAGCTTGAATATGTTTTTTTTTTTTAAATGAAATTTTTTTCACTCACTTGAAATTCTAAGATTTTAAATATTTATACGAGGCATTTATGTCTTTTTATTTACTTTGTGGGATATAGGGTAAAATTTTCTTTTCTTTTTCGCTTAACTCTATTATTTTTCCCCTGAACAATGGTCAAATTATAAATGAACAAACAACATGAATGCAATAGCCCAACAATTAGCTGCAAAGGAGATCTTTTGAAATTTGTCCTAAACATTTTGAATCATTTTTTTATACAACAGTGGCCTATGCATAAAATTACAAATTAATAAACAATTTTTGGAGGATCCTAAAACAAATATTTTATTGGTTATATAATTTTTATAATTCGCTATTCATTGGTTATATAATTTTTTTTATAACCATGTCAAATTTTATCCGGTTACTCGCTCTCGGTGGTTCACCATTTTCCCAGTATCTAGAACTTCGAATGTTTTATAATATTTTTTGCATTGCTTTGTGTTTCTATTGTTTTAGAAACATAATCGTATTGTTGTTGTTCCGTGAATTGCAATTTGAACTAGGTTAGGGATGTACGCAATTTACGTATGTTTACATGCGCCCAATTGCAGAAATAAAAAATATGTTTTGTATGTTATGTGAACTGAGTTCACGAAGTTTACAAAGATATCTATTTACCCTCATAAGAGAGGATTTTACAATTGATTTTCATGTTCATACTTTCTATTTAAATATTTTTTTTTTAAATATAAGCATGCATTTTTCTTTCTCTGTATTGATCATTCGGACTTTATGATGTGAATGTTATGAGTAAAGTTTTATATCATTTTCACTCATAATTCTCATTCTGGATGAAATATCTAAATTTCATTTGAACAAGGTTCTCTATATAATCTTGAGAATATGCAATTGAGAAAACTAGTTGTCAAGGATGAGCTTAACTTGTTGCAACCGTACAAATAGTTGTTTAACTTCACACCTTTTTAATGTGTAAGCTTTCAATCTACATTTTTACATTTTCTCTGTAGAATTTAACATTTTCTTGATTCTCGTGTTGTTGAGTCATATCATTTGATCACAAAGGAAGTGGCACTTCATAAAGGGAACATATTACCATTGATGCATTAGTAAATTCTCCTTGGATGATTTCTTGTTGTTCCGGAGAAATATGGTTCTAGAGGAAACTGTGGTTTGTAGATCATCGCAGTAGAGACAACTTGAGCTTCCTTGATCTTTGTTGATCTTCAAAGTTGGACCAATTCAGACTAGAGGAATATCTTGCTCCTTGTCTTTTCATTAGACAATTGATCACTTGATTTTTCTTTCAATTGGATGATCAATTCTAATTGTTCTACTTATCACTTCAAATGTTTACTCATTAGAGGTTTGGAATAGAGCCATTTTTTCTAATATCTTACATGTGAATTTATCTTCTTATTCAAACGATAAGTTTCACATAGTAATATGAACTAATGTCTTTAGGTAAGAGCTTTTCAGTGTTTTGATCAACAAAACTTTCTTGAATGTTATCAATAACTTTTTCACTAGTAAACATATTCACTCATTAGGTGACAATATCTTTAGAGTGCTTAACACTTAAACATTTATCACAAAGTCACAATTGTTTATGTTATTCATGTTAGATACTCAACAACATAGATCTTTGCTATGTCTCAAATAATGTTCACACTTAAAATAACCAGTTAGTTGAAATTATTTTCTTGCTTTGTTATCATCAAAACATCAACAATAGATATTTGTATTTGAACCAATATGGTCCTGACATATATTACTTTACCAATTGTCATTGTGCTTTCTACTTTCATCAAACGAACTCTTTAGAGTCGCAACCTTTGTGTTGAATGTTGTGAAGTAGATGGTAAACCTTTATTCTGACCTTCATCATTCATTTCACATAGTCAAGAGACTGTGAACATATATAGATAATTGATCAGAACTAGTTGTATCATTAAGATATATGTGGTTCATATGTCACCTGACATTGAATCATCAGAGGATGATACATCTAGATATCTAACGCACATTGTAGAGTATTTTATGCCACCTGATCATTTCATATCAAACCGTCATTACTCTGATTGTCTACTTTGTGTATTACTTTCTCTAGAAGATAATACACAATATATATGGTTGATGCTAGTGAATAACACATTTTGTGCCTTACCAGATGGTAAGCATCAGACAGTTCTTCTTTGTTACAAACATTTGTGTTACTCTATTCGATAGTAAATAATAGATGTTATCATAGCTGACAATTTTACTTGTTAGGATCACACTTAAGCAAATATGGATACATTGTTCTCTTCATTTTCTTAGCATAAAAGTTAAATAATAGGTATTATATCTGAACTAATTTAGTTCTAACTGTATTTTACCAGATCACCTAGTTTAGCTCAGTTTAATGTTATGGCATAAAAAAAAAGGTAATTCCTATTAGATTTCGTTGTAAGAATAGATAATTTGCAATAACTAAACTCCTCGTATTTATTGTCGTTCTTTTAATGGAAATATTTTCATGACGAACGTTGACAAATTATGATCAAGATTGTCGAATAAAATGTCAAGAGGAATGTTGACAAGATTGTCAAGAGCAATATGGACAAGATTTTCAAGGCTAATGTTGACTCACTACAACAGAAGAACAAGGAAAAAGACCAATAACAATGTTGACGACCTGAAGTTAAGTCAATCCATGCGAAGGAAGTGACTAAGTCAACACCAACTTTTAATGTGTTGGCATCTATTGTACTAATGATTAAACCTAGTTTAATAAAAATAATTGTCACGAACATGGTCTGTCACTAATGGGCAATCACTTAGTTTATGTTGTCTATAAATGTAATATCTTATGAATCACTTAATTTATTTATGTCGTTCACCATCTTTAAACTCTTTTAAATTTCCGGTAAATTTTAAGATTTTGGTAATTTATACTCTCGTAAACTTAAAATTCAAATCTCATACTTTTAATGAAATTTACTTCTTTAGTTATATTAAAAGCTTTAGTTTACATTCTTGCCACTTACTTCCTGTCAAGTCATTTATTTTCCAAGTCTTTTACTTTTTAGCATTTAAATTTCTTGCATTATTTTCAAAATTCATTTCTATTTACGTTTCCTACAATTTAACTTCTGCATTTAAATTCTATATAATTTTATTTTTAAATGTCGTTTCATTCATGTCGAACTTATTTTCATGCAAATTTACATTTTAGTGATATTCATATCTTGAAATCACTTACATTTCTCTAATTGAACGACAATCAACTTCTATGTGCTTTGTTCTTTCATGGTATATTCAATTTGCATGAATATGTATGACACTTATATGATAACATGCAATGGACTTGGTTTTGCTTGTGAAAAATCAAGTTCCGAAAGAAGCCTGCCCAACCAAATAATATATGAACATGCTACAGACATGAACCGATATCCAACTTTAGTAGATGATTTAGATACATAATCTTGTTTTTTTCACTTCCAATAGATAGTGGTAAAGTTTCTTGCGTCTGGGGAGCTAGACCAATTAACATCATTGTATGCTTGAAGTTGTATTGTTGCACCTTTAAGCAATAAGAGACTGTGATTAAAATATGCAAATGTCCATAATTTCACATGAATATACTAACTATTTGGACAACAAAAGAGATACCGGATATTGAAATGGAAAGATATATAATGTAATTGTAAGTTATCTCCATAGTTAGCTTTAGTTTTACACTTAGTGTATTATGTGATGTCAATTGGCTTAATCCATATGGTGCTTTGTTGATCAATAAAGAATGCTTGAAAAAGAAGTTTTTATCATGCATAAGCATACATTAAGTTGGATGCATTAATCATATACCATTGACATCCTTTGAAACTCATTTCAAACCATTTTAAAAGTGTTTTCAACATTTTGAATCAACTTACCAGCTTTTGAATCGACTTATGAACTTCAAGAACTCTGTTTTTGTAGTCCTAGGGTTGTGAATCAATTCATATGGTGTGTGAATCGACTAAAAAGCAATATAAGGGATTAGTCAACTCACAACTGTGTGAATTGATACACACAACTTCATACTTCATTTTTTGTTTTTTTAACTTGTGTAAATTGACTCATTTGATATGTGAAATAACTTACCAAACCTGCATACTTAAAAATTTGATAGTTTTAAAGTTGTTATGGAAGTTACAAAGTGGTAATTTCTCTTAGAATTCATTTTTCATTGCCTTCACTAATTCCTAATACTCAAGCATTCAAGATCATATCATAGATTGAAAATTCTTTCTTCATTAAGTTAGGAGTGCAATCTAGTTTTGAAGTGAGAAACAACAATAAGGTGATATTGATTGTTGGGATGTCTATTTTAGATACGAGTGGTCGAGGGCACATTGGCGGATTACGTATCAAGGGATGAAGAAGGTAATCTTCATATGTTTTCTAGAAGAGTTTTGAGGTGTCCATCTTGCAAAAGTGAGGTGTGATATTCATCTTGAAGATAAGTTTGTGTTTAGAATTTTGAGGGTATTCTAAGATTCTATATAGAAGAGTGATTAGGAAGGGTTTATTTGCAAGGCTTTGTAACGTTCATCAAAAAATCTTGTAAACAATCATAATCAATAATCAAAGGAAGAAAACTCTCATTCAAGTGAATGGGGAAAATATGTACTCTACGAGTGAGGGTGAAGTAGAGGAACTTGTATAAATCGTCAGGTGAATTTCTCTATCCCTAACTCTTTAATGTTTTGCAATTTATGTTGTTCTTAATTCTCATTTTATTTGGAGTTTGGTTGCATTTTCTATTTTGGTGCAAATTGATAAAAAAAAAGAAGTTGGTATTATAATTTTCTAATTTAGAATCTTATCTTCATTATGTATGTTGAGTAAATTTTTTTATAGATTTAAATATGTCTTTGGTCCTTGCAAATATATCACTTTTTGATTTTAGTCTCTGTATGTTTTTTTTTAATTTTTTGGATTTAGTTCCAGTAAAATCAGAGACAAACGACTTTGGTGAAGTAGCAATGTGTATCACAAGAAATGGGGGGAGAGGTTTGAATTGTGATTCCCTTTTTATAATGAATTTCTGTATTAAAAATATTTTAACTAAAAAATGATATTGGTTTGATAAACAATAAAAGCATAACGTTCTTCGTTAGTAATATAACAATAAAAACTTCACGATGTGATCAATGCTAAGTGAGTGATAAATAAATGGAGATAGGAGATAGAAAGATCACACACACAAAAAATATGTTGGTTCACCCAATTCGGGCTAGTCTAGTCCTCACAACTGTGAGATTTTCACTATGTGCTTCAGAACCAAGAATATTCTCCTTTACACCTTTTCTCTTGATCACACTTGAATCAATTACAATCTTCATCTTTCAACCTAGAAAGGGTTTTTATAATTACGTTTCAGCCTTGAAATGAATTTTACAAACACACTTAATCTAAAATAAAAGATAGACTTGAGTTGCAAATAATGTGTATGGTAAAAGTGTTTGGGATCTTTAAACTTCTCAACACTTGTTTGAGATAAATAAAGACAAACTCAATAAATGGTGATCCAAATATATAGTGAAGAGAGCTGGAGTTTGCTTGAAGAGTTTTTGACTTGTTATTACTTGAACAAATGTTGGTTGATTTGTAAATTGAACTCTTACTTTCATCTTCCAATTGATCTTTAATTTATAGATGATAAAAGGCTTTGAATATTCATTTTAAAATAAATATAGTCGTTGGGCACACTTCCCAAGTATTAGATATATTTTAAAGCAATTAAACATGTGTTTATATTGCTGTCTATAATGTTTTTGACAATTGAAGAACAATATTGCTTTTGGGCTTGATGGGAAACGTGAATGAGTTGTGAAATGTAAATTTGATATTGTTTCCAATTAGAATTATGCAGAGCTTTCTGCAGAATATTGCAAGTATAATGTACTTGTGTCCTTGCTCATGTTTCATAAATTTGAAGATCAATCTTCAGGTTGTTTTTCTCATTTGGGCATTCATCTAGAGTTATGGGTTTCACCATTGATTTGAGTAGTCTTGATACTCTTTAAATTGTGGTTTGGACTGAGGAAAATTATCTGTTTTAATTATGCCATTAAAAGAGAATTACCATAATGTTCTTTTGTAAAACAGGAACATTTTTCGTGTATGTTTTGTATGAGTGTTGGATTTTGATAGTTGTTGTCATGTTTTTCTGCTCTATACGCGTGTTACTTTTTGCAGAGATGCATTGTTGTTATTTTTGTCATTGGTGTACTTTTTAATCATAAATCTGGATATTGATCTTGTTTTTTGTTCTTGATGTTTTGCTTTGCCTTTGTTGATCCTCTTTGAACGAATCTGTCCAAAACGATCTTGTGTAGATTATTAAATTCCTCTATAAATACTTATTGAATTATTTTTTAAAGAACACAGAGAATTTATCATGGTTCCCTTTACAACCAAGGGTATGTCAAGTCCTCTTGCATACCACAAGATATCTTCAAACATTGTTAGAATAAGTACAAGTCTAACTCTAAGACTTCAGTTACAAACTCCTAACAATATGTCTAAGATAGCACACCACTATCTTAGTTTACACTACTTGAAGAAAATACACCACTTTCTTCAAACAACACAATAACTTAGTTAATTTACAATAATGATTTTGACTCTAATCAAGAGGGTATAACAGTTGATGCTTTCTTGTATAATGATAACAGTCTAATATAATTTCAAGTACAATAGAGAATCTTTCTCGATGATATGACAATGTAAAACATGTACTTGAAATATGAAAGTATGACTTTGAATAATTCAAAAAATATTTTAGAAAGTTGTTCTAAGATTTTTTTTTTTAAAACTTGAGACTAGGAGGTATTTATACTCCTAAGACATCACTTTAGATCAATGACAATCGTTCATAGAAGTTTGATGAACATATGCAATGATCCATAATCAATAAGAACTGAAAAATCGCATTGCTTCACAGTTGTATTCGGCTACAGCCTAAGTGTAGTCGAATACCCTTTTGTAACGTTCAAATTTTTCAAACAATTTGTGCTTGTATTCGAATACAAATCCATGTAGTCGAATACAAATGACTGGAATTTGTCACTCACTTGGTTTTGTATTCGGCTACATCATGCTGTAGTCGAATACAGATGTGCAATTTTTGCTACTAACTTTGGTTTGTATTCAGCTATAACATGCTGTAGTCGAATACCGATGTGCAGTTTTTGCTACTGACTTCATTTGTATTCGGCTACACATATATGTAGTCGAATACAACCTTGACTTTTGTCAAAAACTTGATTTTCAAACATTGTTCAAGCAGTTTGATGCTTTGAAAATTCTTTTGATGCATATCTTAAAGTAGAAGATTCTCATGTCCATTTGAAATATAACAATATTAGATTGCATCATGTACCTTAAACTATAAGTCTTATAGCATATTGACAATAGTTGACTTGATTGTTGACTTCACTTTGAACTTGCAACTTGATCACTTTATTTGGTCTTTGTCTTCATCAAAAACATAAGTATTCTTGCATATTTACATGTCTCTGATTTTACGAGGACTAAATTCCAAAAAAAAAAATTACAAGGACAAAATCAAAAAGTGGAATATTTGCATGGACCAAAAACATATTTAAACCAAAATTTTTTTTATGTTATTGAAAAATAATATTTCTAGATAGTCGAATCCTATTGAGATTAGGATCATAGCATATAAAACCTTTTTGGTGGCTTGAATAAGCATGAAAATAACATTTAACATATTGAGTTATGAGCTTGGTGTGCATTCTTGGTACTAAAGATGGATATAACAAATACAACCAAATATTTGAAGGTTAGAATAAGAGGGTTGTTGTCCATATATCCTTAAGAATGTGGGATCATTGTTTGAGGCTTGAGATGGCAGGCGATTAATATGACAGACAACAATGGAGGAAATTTCACAACAATTTGATCCGCTATTGCACATGGGCCAAATACAATTGATAAAATGTAAATAGAGGTAATAACTCAAATCATTTTGTAAGGACTTCTGATATAATAATAGTAACCGAATTGAAAGTTGAAATTAAAAATGGTTTTTTAGATTTTTTATTTAACAGATGAGCAAAACGATTAATCAACTTATTTGAGTTTCATATCTATCACAGATTCTATCAATGAGTTTAATTTCTAATTCGTAATTCTAATTGATCAAACAAGCGTAATCAATCCTATGTGAATTCAGTTTCTTTGATTGGATTAAACATCACAATCATCAAAATATTACAATTAAGGATCAAATGTCGCAAAATTATAATTCAATTAAATTAGAAACCGAAACCAAATTATGTCAAATAAATTTAATCGATCCTATTGAAATTCAATTTAAGCAATCAGAATATCAATATAATCAAATAAACAAGAATATAATCATGAATCAAAATTGACAGTGTAACCTGAATCTCAATGTATTGATGAAACTATGAACTCGTGGATTAATCTTATAAAATTAGCCTTCCATGAAATTAAAATAAAAAATGTTTATTTCTTGTAGCAATCTGAATCCTAATATTTCCGTCCATAGAAAAGAAACAAAACTGCCAATATATATTGGCAGTTTTGTTTAAAATTATGGTATAGGGTTTAAAATTATGGTATAGGGTTTAAAAAAAATTTCAAATTCCAAAATTTTTTTTCTCTCTCACCACTCGATATTGGGCTTTATGGTATAGGGTTTAAAAACAAGTGACCCGCTAATTAAAATTATGACAAAAGTCCAGATTTGGAAATCTGCAATTTACGCATAGTAAAGTTTGACATTAGGCTTTTATTCCAACACAAATGTTGTACCTCTAATTTTTAGCTTTACAATGTCTGCTCGTATGCACCAATCGGATATCCAGAGCTCAAGTTATGGCTTACAGAGCAAGCAAGAATCAAAATGTAAATAATAAAATTAAAATGCAAATAATAAAATTATAATTCAATTTCGACCCAAAGTTTAGAAACAAGTTAAAAATATCAATCTAAGTTATAAAGAGCTTTTAAAATACCAAACTTAAAAGCTAGAAACATGTGCCCAAATGCTATGATCAAATTCCCCTACACTTAAACTTTTGCACCTCGAGCAAAGCAATGCATGCGATTCCAAATATTCTTATGAATGCAAAGTGGTGAGAGAGAAAAAAAAATTTCTAGCTTAAGGCAATCATGAATAGTTTTTTTATCACAACCAATGCAAACAAGATGACAAGTTACCTAAAGAATACATCAAAAGTGATAGAGTCCTCCCAAGATATAAAATTCTCTCAAAGTGTTTACACTAAAAGTGTTTGGGCAACTGTTTACACTCAAAGCACATCATGAAAATTAGCACTACCATAGGTTGAGAGAGAAAAAAAAAATATTTCTAGCTTAAGGCAATCATGAATAGTTTTTTATCACAACCAATGCAAACAAGAGGACAAGTTACCTAAAGAATACATCATAAGTGATAGAGTCCTCCCAAGATATAAAATTCTCTCAAAGTGTTTACACTCAAAGTGTTTGGGCAACTGTTTACACTCAAAGCACATCATGAAAATTAGCACTACCATAGGCTTGACAAACCTCTATAATCTATATTTAAAACACATGCACATAATAATCAAAAGGTCTTTATTCAGGTTGTAACGTGGCCAAGGTAAGAGTGAGATAATCCTAAGGAGACTAGGGCTGAAAATCAAAGAGGATAAATGAGTAATAATTAAGAGAGAAAAACATCATTAAGAAGTAACTTAACAAAACATCATTGACTTTTATTTTTGCACTCTCTTTGCTCACAACACAACCATTTTTCCTCATATTGTTTTCTCTATTTTTTTTCTTCAAGTTGAGCACCCTACACTTATTTAAGGAAAAACTCATTTATCCCCCGAGATTGGGTCAATTCATTGTTTTTCACTTTTAGGCTTGTAATGAGCTATATAACAGTCAAGTTCTGATAAAAAATCATGCAGTGCAATGTCCGTTTTGATTTTTTATTTTAATTTTAATTTTTTTTAATTTTTTTGAAATATAAAAAATAAAATCGTAAAATAAATAAAATGCTAAATAATAAAATTCTAAATAATACCCCCACACTTAAATTACACATTGTCCTAATACCCTCACACTTAACAAGTATAAAATAAGAGCAAGGAAATGGAGCTCCCTGTTCAAACTTCAGTGTAGGTGGGCTTTTTCAAGAAGAGTTCTTCTATGGTAGCATCTTCAAGCACATAGCTCTCATGGAATAGCTTGAGGCTTTGAACACTTTCTCGGTGTTTTCACTTATTATTTCCACTGCACCATGAGGAAAAATGTTAGTAACTATAAAAGGGCCAATCCACTTCGATCGAAGTTTCCCAACCATAATTTTTAGACGGGAGTTGAACAATAAAACTTTTTGGCCAATGGAAAATTCCTTCCTAGAAATCATCTTATCATGAAAGTACTAAGTTTTCTCCTTATAGATCCGAGAGTTCTCATAAGCTTCAAGTCTAAGCTCTTCAAGTTGTTGCAATTGAAGCTTTCTCTCCAAACTTGCTTTCTCCATCTCAAGGTTACAACTCTTAATCGTCCAATAAGCATGGTGCTCTATTTCCACTGGGAGGTGGCATGCCTTACCAAACACAAGTCGATAAGGGGACATTCTTGTTGGTGTGTTGTAGGATATTTTATGAGCCCAAAGAGCTTCTTCAAGTGGATGGCTCCAGTCTTTCCTGTTTGGCTGTACCATCTTTTCTAAGATCTATTTGATTTCCCTGTTTAAGAATTCAACTTGCCTATTAGTCTAGGAGTGATTAGGTGTAGAAACTTTGTGCATAACTCCATACTTTCGAAGCAAAGCGTCCATGGTGCGGTTACAAAAATGAGTGCCTTGATCACTTATGATGGCTCGGGGTATTCCAAACCTGCACAAAAAAATTATCTAATAAAACCTGCAACAAATTTAGAATCATTAGTCCTAGTGGGTGTTGCTTCCACCCACTTCGAAACATAATCAACCGCTAGTAAAATATAGACAAAACCAAAAGATACAGGAAAATGGCCCATAAAGTCATTGCCCCACACATCAAATACTTCACAAAAGCATAGGTTGTAGAGGCATTTCACTCCTACGAGTGATTGTTGCTCCTACTATTTAACATTGTTCACAAATTTTGTAAGTCTCAAAAGCATCTTTAAACAAAGTGGGCCAAAAGAAATCCGAGTCTAAGACTTTTCTTGTTGTCCGTTGAGAACCAAAATGTCCTCTAGTTTGAGAGGCATGACAAAAATGAAGAATGGATTGAGTTTCATGGTAGGAAATACATCGCCTAATCACTACAAAATTTACACATATATGGATCATCCCACACATAGTATTTGGCATCACTTTTAAGTTTATGTATTTGTGTTCTGGATGCATCTGCAGGAAAGACTCCAGCAACTAGGTAATTAACTAAATCAGCAAACCAAGGAGTTACCTCATGCAACTATAGCAGTTGCTCATTAGGGAAGTCATATTGAATGGGGATGGGATCCTCATCCATTTCTATTCTGCTCAAATGATCTGCCACCAAATTTTTAGCTCCACTCTTATATTTAATCTCTAAATCAAATTCTTGGAGTAACAACATCCACCAAATCAATCTCGTTTTTGCTTCTGGTTTCTTCAGCAAGAACTTCAAAGTTGCATGGTCAGTCAAAACAACTACCTTCGAACCTAGAAAATATGATCTAAAATTATCAAGTGCAAAAACAATAGGTAAAAGTTCATTTTCAATGGTAGTATAATTTGCTTGTGCATAATTTAAAGTCCTAGAAGCATAATAAATAACATGGTCAGCCTTAGCAACCCTTTGTGCAAGGACTGCTACCACTGTATAATTAGATGCATCACACATAATTTCAAAAGGAGGGTCCAATTGGGTGGCTGAATTATGGGAGTAGAGGTCAGTGATGCCTTTAAGAAATCAAACGCCTTCTTGCATTTGTCATCAAAGGTGAAACTGACATCTTTTTCCAACAAATTTGACAGCGGAAGAACTATTTTGCTGAAATCCTTGATAAAGCACCTATAAAAACCTGCATGGCCAAGAAAAGAACGAATCTCGCGGATGCAAGATGGGTAAGGCAAATTAGAAATCACATTAATCTTGGCAGGATCCACTTCTATCCCATTTTTAGAGATCACATGTCCCAAAACTATGCCTTGTTCAACCATAAAATGTCATTTTTCATAATTCAGCACAAGGTTAGTTTCAATACATCTATTCAAAACTCTATCTAAATTGTTCAAGCATGCATCAAATGAGGAACCATACATAGTAAAATCATCCATGAAAACTTCAATAAAATTTTCTATTAAGTTAGAGAGAATACTAATCATGCAGCGTTGAAAAGTGAACATGGTCTTTTCTTGGTTTTCTGGTGTAATATGGATATGAAAATAACCAGAAAACCATCAAGAAAACAATCATGTGACTTACCAGCCAACTGTTCAAGCATCTGATCAATGAATGGTAAATACCAGAAGTATCCTATGCATATACATGGATGGGCTAATTAGTATCCTATGCCAGAAGCATCCTATGCATAATGTGCTTGACTGATTTTACCCCATCCTCCATTAGTATCCTATGCATATACATGGATGGGCTATTACCAGAAATGTCAACCAAGATCCATCTGATTGCCTTCCTGTGTTTTCTCAAAATCTGCAACAGTTTCTCTTCTTGTTCATCTTCAAGTTTGGCTGAAATAATCACAGGTAATTTGCCACTTCCTTCTAAATATGCATATTTCAAATTTTTAGGAAGTGGTTTAAGCTCTATAGTCAGTGGTTGTTCAATGGAAGGTACAACACCAGTGGCCGAAGCTAAGTCTGCAAAATCAATTTTGTTAGTAGAAATATCAATATTAGCACAATGATCAACCTGTAAGGCAGCTTCGATCTTAGCACACACAGAGCACAATTGAGTATTTGTACATAATTCACAAGTATAAGTATCATCAAACCAGACAATGAAGAAAAACCAATAGCAAACATATCGAGGTAAGTGTCATCAACCAAATCAACAAGCAATTCAATTTGAAAAATATAATGTTCTTCCATGGGGTGTTTCATAGCATCAAAGATGTTAAATTTTACAATGCTATCACCAAATTCCATGGATAGAGTTCCAACATGCACATCAAATTTTGTTCTAGCATTTTTCAAGAATGGTATGCCTAAGATGATAGGCGCCTTGTTGGACTTATTCTCTCCCTCCACGTCCAGAATGTAAAAATATGCAGGAACTATCAATTCATTAACTCGAACAAGTACATCCTCCACAAGTCTAGAAGGACGAGCATTGCTCATGTTTGACAATTGAATGGTAACACGTGAGAGAGTTAAAAATAGATGTAGGCATAACATTAATGGAAGCACTTAAATCTAACATAGCATTTTCAAATTGACTATTGCCTATGGTACATGGAATGGAAAAAGTTTTTGGATCTTTGCATTTGAGGCATGGGCTAAAACATTTCGCCCCATGTTTACCCTTTCATTACCTTTTAACCTTATCTTGTGTGTGCACAAATCTTTTAGAAATTTTGTATATCTTGGAATATGTTTAATTGCTTCAAGAAGGGGAATATTCACTTCCACCTTCCTAAATGTATCCAAGATCTCATTGTCCTTATCTGCCTCGTCCATTTTCTTAGTCTTCACTACCCTTTGAAGAAAAGGAAGTGGTACATTTTGCTCAACATCAACAGTTTCAAGTATCAAAGTGTCCTCAGCAACCTTGTTATTTTTCACTGCAGTTTTAGTGGTATTTCAACAACTTTCCCATACCTCAATGTAATTGCACTAACAATGGAAGCATTTGGATTTACTATTGAGTGTGCATGCAATTGGTTTGACCCATGAGTCTGCAATTGACTAATGGAAGTGGCTAGATGACCAATATTTGTTTCCAAATTTTGAATGGTGGAATATGTTCTTTATTGAAGTTGGAGATTCTAAACAACCATCTACTTAACGAGGTCCTCTAATGAAGGTGCATTGTTTGGCTTTTGTGGAACATTTTTTTGTTGTTGTTGATGCCTAGGTTGTTGTTGTGCAGGTGAATTCCTCCATCTCAAGTTGGGATGGTTTCTCCAACCATGATTGTACTTGTTAGATGACAGATCATAGTTGACTTGAGGATTGTATATATTTGTTGCATATGCTTAAGGAATATCAATAATTGGATCTTCCTGCAACGTAGGACATTAATCTGTAGGATGCTCTGGAGAAGTGCAAATACCATAGACCATTGCTTGAGTTTTACCTATTGCCAATTTTTTACTAAAGATGTAAGCTCATCAAGTCTGCCTTCTAAATTCTTGTGGTAAGAAGCTTGAATTTCATTCACACCCCTTATCAACACTGCTGAATTGCTTCTAGTTTTAAACTATTGATAATTAATGGACATGTTCTCAATCAAAGCCTTTATCGCTTCTGGGGTCTTATCGACAAGTGCTCCCCCACTAGCAGCATCCAAAATGCTTCTATCCATAGGTAGCAAGCCTTCATAAAAATACTGGATGAGCAATTGTTCAAAAATCTAGTGACGAGAACAGCTAGAAACTAATTTCTTGAATCTCTCCCAATACTCATGTAATGTTCCCTGTCAATCTGCCTAATGCCACATATTTATTTTCTGAATGAAGCAGTTCTTGAGCTAGGGAATCATTTTTCTAGAAACAATATCTTGAGATCATTCCAACTTGTAACAGAACCTGGTTGAAGGTAGTATAACCAGTCCTTGGCAGCATCTTGGAGTGAAAATGGGAAGGCTCTCAGCTTAATGTGGTCTTCTGTTACTCCTTGAGGCTTCATGGTAGAACACACAACATGGAATTCCTTCAAGCGCTTGTGCGGATCCTCACCTAAAAGACCATTAAAATTTGGAAGCTAGTGTATTAAACAAGATTTAAGTTCAAATGGTACAATAACTTCAGGATATGTGATACACAATGCATTATAATTGACATCAGGTGCAACAAGTTGTCTTAAGGTTCTATTATTTGCATCAGCCATATTTTGCAGCAAGTTGTCAATTTCAGTATCTGAATCTGACTCGTTAACACTAGTAGCTCTATTAGGTCTACGATGTAAATAAAATGTCCTATCTATTTCAAGTTCAAGAGAATGTAGATTTACAGAACTAGCCCTATTCATGCGTCATCATAACAATGCAATGCAAAATCACAATTATGAAAATTCCAACAATGTCCCTATTGCTCAAATTGAAAACTCTATCAAATAAAATCCAAAAAATAAAAATACCACCCAAAATTTCTAAAAATCAACTAAAGGCAATGCAAATTTTTTTGGAATTTTTGGAGAATAAGAAAAATTCAAAAAATTAAAGAAAAAGGGTCTAAACGAAGGAATTTGGGATTATGAGCATCGTGTCCCATATAACTTTGTTATACGGGAGTCCTATTCCTTGCTTTGTTTCTGATTTTCTGGCGAAATTCGGAGCAATCCGAGACAGGGTTAATATCGGTTATCAGAGAGTCCCCAGCAACGCCGCCAAGGACTTCTGGTATAATAATAATAACATAATTGAAAGTTGAAATTAAAAAGAGGTTTTTTAGATATTTGATTTAACAGATGAGAAAAACGATTAATTCACTTATTCGAGTTTCATACCTATCACAGATTCTATCAATGAGTTTAATTTCTAATTTGTGATTCTATTCTTATTTGACTATAGAATTGATCAAACAAGTGTAATCAATCCTATGTGAATTCGGTTTCTTTGATTGGATTAAGCATCACAATCATCAAAATATTACAATTAACGATCAAACGTCGTAAAATTATAATTCAATTAAATTAGAAACCGAAACCAAACTCTGTCAAATAAATTTAACTGATCCTATTGATATTCAATTTAAGCAATCAGAATATCAATATAATCAAATAGACAAGAATATAATCATGAATCGAAATTGACAGTGTAACTTGAATTGCAAGGTGTTGTTGAAACTCTGAACTCGTGGATTAATCTTATAAAATTAGTATTCCATAAAATTAAAATTAAAACTGTTTATTTCTTGTAGCTCTGATTTTTAGCTTTCCAACGCCTCCTCGTATGCATCAATCGGATATCCAGAGCTCAAGTTATGACCTACAGAGCGAGCAAGAGTCAAAATGTAAATAATAAAATTATAATTCAATTTTGACCCAAAGTTTAGAAACAAGTTAATATTATTCTAAGCTATAAAGTGCTTTTAAAATACCAAACTAAAAAGCTAGAAACATGTGCCCAAATGATATGATCCACTTCACTTTGAACTTGCAACTTGATCACTTTATTTGGTCTTTGTCTTCATCAAAAAGCATAAGTATTCTTGCATATTTACATGTCTCTAATTTTACGAGGACTTAATCCCAAAAAAAATCTTGCAGGGACTAAAATCAAAAAGTGGTATATTTGCATGGACCAAAGACATATTTAAACCGAAAAAATTTGTATGTTATTGAAAAATAATATTTCTAGATAGTCGAATCCTATTGAGATTAGGATCATAGCATATAAAACCTTTTTGGTGGCTTGAATAAGCATGAAAAGAACATTTAACATATTGGGTTGTGAGCTTGGTGTGTGTTCTTGGTACTAAAGATGTAAGTAACAAATACAACCAAATATTTGAAGGTTAGTATAAGAGGGTTGTTGTCCATATAGCCTTAAGAAGTCCAATGTAAGTACACAAGTACGCCAAAGAGGGAGGGTTAATTAGGTGTTAGTAAATTTTCGTGTTTTCAGTGATATGGTAGTTGAATTTTCTGAATTAATATAGCGTCTGCTAATAGTAAGGTGCAGTAAATAAATGAACACAATAGATTTATCCTGGTTCCCTTTATAACCAAGGGTACGTCCAGTCCTCTTGCACACCACAAGAGATTGATCCACTAATTGTTAGAAAATATACAACTCCCACCCTGGGATTCTTGCTACAAACTTCTAACAACACTTCTAAGATAGCACACCACTATCTTAGATTAAGCTACTTTTAAGAAAGTATTACTTTCTTTTACAAGTGATACAATATGATTTGAATAAGAATAAGGAGAGGTATATTGATAAACAATCCAATAAAAATTCAAGTACTTGAGAACCTTTCTAAATGATATGAAAATGAAATGCAAGTACTTTGTAAAAAATCAGAATTTTGTTCAAAGTTGTTCAAGGTATTGATTCAAGGATTGTGTGTTGTTTGATCTGAAGTTATGGGGTATTTATACTCCAGAAACATCTCTTCTGATTCGTGGCCATTGATCCAAGAGGTTTGATGAAAGAATACAATGATATAGAGCCATTCCATATCTGAAAAATTGTATTGTTTCCAGTTGTATTCGAAGACAGGATGTGTGTATTCAAATACACCTCTTTGTAACGTTCAAAATATTCAAAAATTACACCTTGTATTCAAATACACATGTGTGTAGTCAAATACAGATTAGTGAAAATTTGCCACTGACTTACTTTGTATTCGACTACATAAGGTTGTAGTCGAATAAGATATAAGGATTTTGGCCACTGACTTGATGTGTATTCGACTACACATAGTCGTAGTCGAATACAACTTTGAGACTTTTGCTTCTAACTTGCTTTGTATTCGAATACAGGATGCTGTATTCGAATACACTTATGTATTTTGTCAAAAATATTAGTTTTAAGACTTTGTTAATGCTATTTTGACTTTTGAAAATACTTTATATGCATATGTAAATATGACTTGTTTTCATGTAATTGAAGTATTGGTTTGCATCATATACCTTTACATTTTAACATTTAATATTTGGATTTGAAGCTTTATTAATGAAGATATTTGAACTTCTTTTTGAGGTTGTTGCTTTGACCATAATGGTTGATCTTTGTCATCATCAAAAACTTGTAGTTTACGTTCTCCCCCTTTTTGATTATGACAAAATGTTGTTGTTGTGGAGAGATTTGTGGAAATTGAGTCATTGCTCCCCCGTAATGTATGCGTGTTCCCCCGTTGTATGTGATTAATTAAAAAATCATTTGAGGACCTACAAGATGTTTAAGGAAACAACAATACCAAATTTTCTCCCTCTTTTGACATGATCAAAAAGAAGGAAAAATATAGAGACATACATATGCAAGAATATACACACGTGTAAAGGGAAAAGTAGTACACATTGTAAATAAAAAAGAAATGACATAACGAAGGATGAAGGCAAGTTCAATTAAGTACATCAAAATAGTCAACACGTGTTTAATGAAAACAAATTTCAACTTAGTACATAAAGCATATCGTAAAACAAACTACAAATTAAGACATGAAACAAACTACAAGGCATAATATAAGGTAGTATTTCAACGTATTACAAATAGAATCCTAGTGTCGATCAAAATCCGTTGGAATGTGAAAATGATCAAGTTTGTCAGATAAACTACAAAGACTTGAGATAACTCGTCATGGTTGCGAGCAATAGTAGTTTCAATGTTCTGGAATTGAGTGTTGACAAAAGTGGTTAGATTTTCGAATTGTGTTTGGAAGAAGGTTTGGAAAGAATCAAGGCGAGCCATGAGCATTTGATTGGAGATATAATCATCATCAGAGGTTGTATCTTTGCCATCTTCATCAGCCTGGGCAGGAGCATTTGAGGGTCCAGCAGTGTCTTCTTAAGCAGCATCAGATGGTTGATCATAATCACCTTTATGCACAAACGATTCAAGTTGCTCATTCCATACTATCCGCATGCTAGGCAGGACGCCCAGATCCAGCATATTTTCTTTTGTGGGTGAATACATGACTTCATCAGAGAAGTCCACCCCAAAGTGTTCCAAAATCCGGGAAACTTCCTTCGCATATGGTAATCCAAACATGACATATTTCACAAAGTATGCCCAATTTAGTTGACAACCTTCATACATGAAATTCATAATTTGTAATTCAAACTCCGAAATTTGGGAGTAATTTCCAGCCTTTGGAACCCGAATGTAGCTAAGGAAATAGTGCAAAAGGCGATTATCAACAAGATTTCCCACTCCATATTGTTGCTTGGCATATTTGGAACCAGCCTGATTCCGCTTTTGTTCCATTGTGCGTATGTCAAACCGACATAAGGCAACATACGCATCATACTTAGAGATATCAGCACATTCACACAAGTTGTTGGGACAAAACTTTTGACCTGTAAAAGGAATGTTCAGAATTTCGCCTATGGTTTTGGTATTGAACCGAATGATTTTACCCTTAACTCGAGATACCAGCATTTTTCCATCTTGGATGAGATTGCAATAAAAAATCCTAACTAAGTCAGGATAAACAAGACCTTTGTAACCTATAAACTCTTCAACATGTTGTGCTTTGAGCAACTCAGGAAACTTAAAGGCAGATAAAGAGTTTAAAGAGTTTAAAGTACCATATTTTGGAATGATAAAGGCAGATAAAGAGTTTAAAGTACGATCAATTTCTTCCGGTGTGTGTAGAAGCCGGGATAAACCCGTGATGTTGGGATTCCTTGTTCGTTTTCTTGAGGGACCCACTGCTGCATGCTTGGTTCTTGGTCCTCGTTTGCGGGCATCCATGGTGAGAAAGGAAGTTTTGGTGAAAAATGGGTTTGAGAGAAAATGTGAGATATGTGAGAAATCTGATGATAAATGACAAGAAAGAAGTAAAGATTTATGTAGTTTGCAAGGTTGGGTGAGTGGGGAACTGAGTGAAAGGAGGATGGACGATATTTTGGGAGAAGAGAGGAAAGGCTACAGTTGTGTATTCGAATACCAAATGTAAAATAACCCTAAAATATGAAACAACTTTTATATCTGGGCAAAAACGCGAAGGTGTATTCGACTACACCTAGTTGTATTCGAGTACACATTGTTCTGGGAACGTGTATTCGACTACACATAAGTTGTATTCGAATACAAGAATTTCTAGAAAAGTATGTATTCGAATACAAACATTTGTATTCGACTACATATGCGAATTTTTGCTTAAAAACTAAATTTTTATGGAAATCTGAACATGTAATGCACAAATTCATATATCAAGAACCAATAATCATCAAGGAATTTTATTTTTAACAACTTTAAGATGAAATTTTTGAAGAGAGATGACAGACTATGTGTATCATGCAATTTCAAAGATCGTTTTCATTTAAAATACCAAGTTCTCTTCGGATCTAATAAAATTGAGTCCTTAGGTAAAGGTTTTGTAAAGATATCAGCCAATTGATTGTGTGTATCAACAAATGTTACCTCAACATTACCTTTCAGCACATGATCGCGTAGAAAGTGATGACGTATATCGATGTGTTTAGTCCGAGAGTGCATGATTGGATTCTTTGAGATGCTTATTGCACTTGTGTTGTCACATCTTAAGGGAATGCATCCGAGATCAACTCCATAGTCATGTAATTGCTGTTTGAGCCAGAGAATCTGGGCACAACAAGTTCCTGCTGCTATGTATCCAGCTTCAGCAGTACTAAGTGCAACACAAGCTTGCTTTTTACAAGACCATGATACTAGTGCATTGCCTAAGATATGGCAAGTGTCACTTGTGCTTTTACGATCTGTTTTGCATCCTGCATAATCTGAATCAGAATGTCCAACTAGGCTACATATGCTACCCTTGGGGTACCATAGGCCTACATTTGTCGTTCCTTTTAAATACTTCATAATTCTTTTAACGGCTACAAGATGTGATTCTTTCGGATCTTCCTGAAATCTTGCACACAAACAAACACTAAACATAATATCTGGTCGGCTGGCCGTTAGATATAATAAGGATCCAATCATACCTCGATATTTGGATATTTCGATTGAAATACCTGATGCATCTTTATCAACATAGGTTCTGGAGCCCATTGGAGTTGCACTTTCTTTGCAGTTTTCCATTTCGAATCTTTTGAGTAATTCTGTAAGACCCATAATTTTAAAGTACACTTTATGTATTTTATATATTTTGGATTTTGACTCGGAGGCTTTTTAGCCAAAGTTAATAATATTTTGGAGTTTATAGGATCAAAAAGTTATTTTGACACCATTTAGAATTACTCGTCGATAAATAAATTTAAATTAAGTGCGGTAAATCCTTTACGGAGAATTTAATGTGTTACAGTGAAATGGTAATTTAACAAATATCTAGATATTTTGAGATATTTGTTAAGTTATGTTTAAGGTGCTTAATCTATCATACCAAGCTCTTGGAGCTTGTTTTAGACCATAAAGAGCCTTTTTTAATTTGTAAACATGTGAGGGATTTTTGGAATCTTCAAAACCAGGTGGCTGTTTGACATAGACTTCTTCATTTATATATCCATTGAGAAATGCACTCTTCACATCCATTTGATATAACTCAAAGTGCATGGAACAAGCATACGCAAGTAGTAAACGTATTGCTTCTAATCTTGCAACCGGAGCAAATGTTTCGTCAAAATCTATCCCTTTCTCTTGATTGTATCCTTGAGCGACCAATCTAGCTTGGTTGCGGACAACTATGCCATTCTCATCAAGTTTATTTTTAAACACCCATTTTGTACCAATGATGTGTTTATTTCCAGGATTAGGGACAAGTTCCCATACTTGGCTTCTTTCAAATTG
>NC_021163.2:32423879-32424756 GCF_000331145.2 Cicer arietinum | reverse complement strand
CAAACACTAAACATAATATCTGGCCGGCTGGCCGTTAGATATAATAAGGATCCAATCATACCTCGATATTTGGATATGTCGATTGAAATACCTGATGCATCTTTATCAATATAGGTTCCGGAGCCCATTGGAGTTGCACTTTCTTTGCAGTTTTCCATTTCGAATCTTTTGAGTAATTCTTTACAATATTTTGCCTGATTTATGAAGATGCCATGCTCAAGTTGCTTGATGTGAAGTCCAAGAAAATAGTTTAATTTTCCCATCATGGACATTTCAAATTCTCCTTGCATTATAGAAGAGAATTCTTCACATATGTCATTGTTGGTTGATCCAAATATTATGTCATCAACGTAGATTTGGACCATTAAGGTGTGACCATTATCTTTTTTGACAAATAATGTTTTATCGACTTTCCCTTTTTCAAATCCTCGTGCACATAAAAAGGTGCTTAATCTATCATACCAAGCTCTTGGAGATTGTTTTAGACCATAATGAGCCTTTTTTAATTTGTAAACATGTGAGGGATTTTTGGAATCTTCAAACCCAAGTGGCTGTTTGACATAGACTTCTTCATTTATGTATCCATTGAGAAAGGCACTTTTCACATCCATTTGATATAACTCAAAGTTCGTGGAACAAGCATACGCAAGTAGTAAATGTATTGCTTCTAATCTTGCTACCGGAGCAAATGTTTCGTCAAAATCTATCATTTCCTCTTGATTGTATCCTTGAGCGACCAATCTAGCTTTGTTGCGGACAACTATGTCATTCTCATCAAGTTTATTTTTAAACACCCATTTTGTACCAATGATGTGTTTATTTTCAGGATTAGGAACAAGTTCCCATACTTGGCTTCTTTCAAATTGATTGAGTTCTT
>NC_021163.2:32391931-32422871 GCF_000331145.2 Cicer arietinum | reverse complement strand
TCATTTTTACTTGCCAAAAATAAGGTCCAAGTGAACCTTGAGTAATCATCAACGATAACTAGTCCATATGAGTTTCCACCAAGACTTTTGGTTCTTGATGGACCAAACAAGTCCATATGTATCAATTGTAGTGGTCTAGAGGTTGAAATGACATTTTTAGGTTTGAAAGAACTTTTTGTTTGCTTACCCTTTTGACATGCGTCACACAATTTATCATTTATAAATTTCATTTTTGGTAAGCCTACAACAAGATCATGCTTGACCAATTTGTTTAGATGATCCATGTGAATATGAGCAAATCTCTTATGCCATAGCCAAGCATCATTATTTTCGCTTACCAAAAGACATTTCATTTTCAAGGATAAATCGTCAAGATTAAGTATTAAGATGTTTTTTAAACGTTTACCGATAAATTGTATTTCATTTGTAGCTTCATTTTGGATGATACATTCATCTTTGTTGAAGGCTATCTTGTATCCTTTATCACAAAGCTGACTAATGCTTATGAGATTGTGTTTTAGACCTTCAACATATAGTACATCTTCAATCGAGGGGAATGGGGTTGTGCCAACCTTTCCAATGCCTAAAATTTTTCCTTTGTTTTTGTCTCCATAGACCACATATCCCTTTGATTCAAGAGTCAATGCTGAAAATTTTGTTATATCACCTGTCATATGTTTAGAGCATCCACTATCTAAGTACCACATATTTGAGATACTTTTTGTGCATACCTGCAATATTAAAATCAAATTTTATTAGGTACCCAATGTGCTTTGGGTCCTTGATGGTTAGTACCTTTCTCTATCCACACGTAATGCCCTTTTGGAATACTAATATTTCTAACATGACAAGTATTAGGGGTGTGACCCTTGAGACCACAATAAGAACAAGTAGAAGTAAATCTATTTTTAAAAGCATGTGTATGAGATTTTCTATGAATAATTTTCTCTTTATAACGGTGATCCTTTTTCATAATTATAATCTTTTCTTGATTGGATTGATTACTTGCTTTGACAAAAATGGTCTTATTCAAGTTTGGTTTATCAAATTTTGAGTATCCAATACCACTTTTTTCATTTGAGTATCTTTGCATATTTAACACATTTTCCAAGCCTATTTGTCCTTTTTTGTATCGTTCAATTACTCTATTTAATTGAAAAATCTTGAAGGAGAGGGAATCACATTTATTGCATGCAAAATTCTGTTTTAGTTTTTCAGAATTCTTTTCCATAGTGTCAACTTTTTCTTGAAGACTTGAGATTTGTCTCTTTTGTGTTGACACTAGTTTGCACATATTTTTGCATTCAATAAGTAGCTCCTTGATGGCGTTTTGAGTCTCATTATATTCTAGAATCAATTCACTATTAGTTTTATGAAGATGAAGGGAGTTTATGTTATTAACCTCTTCCTCGTTATCTGATTTATGTGATGCCATCAATGCAATATTTGCGCATTATTCACTTTCTGTTTCTGAAGATGAACTTACTTCGTTGTCTTCCCAAGCTATGTATGCCTTCTTGAAGTCTTTCTTTTTTGTGGCATTTTTCTTAATAAGGTTTGGACAATCTGCCTTGATATGTCCTTGTTTTCCGCATTCAAAGCAAGTGAAGTTTTGATTTGAAGTAGAACTATCTTTCTTCCTAAAACTTTTCCTTTTGAAAGTTCTGTCATTTTTAATAAACTTACCAAATTTCTTAACAATGAACGTATTATTTTCATCTTCATCTGAATTTTCGTCTTTTATTTGTTCTCTTGATTCGGTCTTTAGAGCAATGTTTTTTGTCTTCTTTTCTTGACTTTCATTTTGTTCTAACCTTCCAAGTTCGGTTTCGTGTTCTTGGAGTTTTCCAAAAAGTGCAGAAAGGGACATCTTTGATAGGCTTTTCTTTTCAGAAATTGTCGTTACTTTAGTTTGCCATGCCCTTGTTAATGATCTCAGAACTTTAAGGTTCAATTCATCATTAGTGAAGGTTTTTCCAAGAGTCGTCAAGTGGTTGGTCAAATGAGAAAATCTTTTCTGCAAGTCCAGAATAGATTCTCTGGGCTGCATTCGGAACAATTCATACTCTTGAGATAATGTATTGAGTTTGGAACGCTTTACCTCAATAGTTCCTTCATGTGTTATTTCAAGTGTATCCCATATTTCTTTAGCTGTTTTGCAATGAGATATGCGGAAAAATTCGTCCATTCCAAGTGCCGATTGTAACATGTTTTTGGCCTTTTTACCAAACAATATTTTCCTTTTGTCATCATCTGTCCATTAGACTTTTATCTTTACTTCTTCTTTATTATTGATAATTGTTGTTGGAACATGGGGACCGTTTTCTACCGTTTCCCATATATCACCTCCTTGTGCCTCAAGATATGCTTGCATGCGTATCTTCCAGAAATCATAGTGTTCACCAACGAAACATGGTGGTTTATTGCTACTACCACCATCTCTAAAAACTGGTTGTGTGAAAGCCATTAATAAGGATCGAGGAGCAAATTACCGAAACCTGCTCTGATGTCAAATGTAAGTACAGAAGTACGCCTAAAAGGGGGGTGAATTAGGTGTTAGTAAATTTTCTTGTTTTCAGTCATATGGTAGTTGAATTTTCTGAGTTTATATAACGTCTGCTAATAGTAAGGTGCAGTAAATAAATGAACACAATAGATTTATCCTGATTCCCCTTATAACCAAGGGTACGTCCCGTCCTTGTAAGACCCATAATTTTAAAGTACCATTTATGTATTTTTGGTGTATTTTGGATTTTGGCTCGGAGGCTTTTAAGCCAAGGTTAATAATATTTTGGAGTTTTATAATCGAAAAGATATTTCGATGCCAATTAGAATTTCTCGTCGATAAATAAATTGAATTTAACTGCGGAAAATCCTTTACGGAGAATTTAAGGCGTTTCGGGTGAAACGGTAATTTAATAAATATCTAGATTTTGAGATATTTGTTAAGTTATATTTATTATATTTTTATATGTTTGTTTGGAGGGAAAAAGAAAGGAAAACTAGAAGGAAGGAAAAGGAAAAGGAAAAGAAAATAGTATATAAAGGAAGGAAGGAAAAAGGAAGAAAGGAAAAACAAAGGAAAGAAAAAGAAAGAAAGGAAATTTCCAATTTTCCATCTCCTTCCTCAGACCACCGTGAAACCAAAATCCATCCTTCTCCATTTTTCGTTTTCGTCGCTTTCTTTTCTTCAAAACTAGTAACCCAAGGTTGGGTGCGAGTTAGATCAAGGTTTTCGCAACTTCACTCTTCCTCTTTGATTCGAAAATGAAGAAAAACGGTTTTGAGATCCAAACACAAACCCCTCCTTTCCAATTTTCCATCTCCTTCCTCAGACCACCGTGAAACCAAAATCCATCCTTCTCCATTTTTCGTTTTCGTCGCTTTCTTTTCTTCAAAACTAGTAACCCAAGGTTGGGTGCGAGTTAGATCAAGGTTTTCGCAACTTCACTCTTCCTCTTTGATTCGAAAATGAAGAAAAACGGTTTTGAGATCCAAACACAAACCCCTCCGTTTCTTATAGATCCAAACCTCATTTCTCGAAGAGATAGAAGGGAAAGTTGCTCACCATCACGCTACGGTGCTAGTGCACTAATTTGGAAGCGGCGTTGCGAGCGAAGATTTTACCGGAATTACTCGCGGTACCGGAAACGCACGTTAGAGCTAACGCGAAGGTAAGGGCTCCTTCCAAATTTCTAGTTTGCATTAGGGACTTATCTGTGATTGTGTGGGAAGGAATTGGTTAGGGTTTAATGTATCGATTTGGGGAAAAACGAAACTAATACGTTATGGGTAAAACCTTAGAGTTAGGTTTTGTTTATATTGATGGATGTTTCGTGGTAAATGAGTTTGAAGTCATTGTGTATGATTGTGAGTAAATGAAATTTGATGTATCTGGGTGTTATGATTGGCTTTGATTCGTGTTCGTTGTTTTTGACATGCTCTTAATTGATATTGATGAAATTTGATATGTGTATTATTGGATTTGTGAATAAATGAATTGATATGTTTTGATGTGAGAATTTGTTGAGTTTGTGTTGTGTGAAATTTGAAAACCATTAAGTTAAATGAGTATTAAGAATGGGGAATCTCTTAATGTCTCGTTTACTTAATGTGTGTTTGTTTTGTGAAAAATCGTTTAAGTTAACTGGGCGTTAAGAATGGGGAATCTCTTAATGTCTCGGTTACTTAACATTTTGTTTTGAAAACCGTTTAAGTTAACTGGACGTTAAGGAGGGGGAATCTCTTAATGTCTCGGTTACTTAACATTTTGTTTTGAAAACCGTTTAAGTTAACTGGACGTTAAGGAGGGGGAATCTCTTAATGTCTCGGTTACTTAACATTTTGTTTTGAAAACCGTTTAAGTTAACTGGACGTTAAGGAGGGGGAATCTCTTAATGTCTCGGTTACTTAATATTTTGTTTTAAAAACCGTTTAAGTTAACTGGACGTTAAGGAGGGGGAATCTCTTAATGTCTCGGTTACTTAATATTTTGTTTTAAAGAAAAATCGTTTAAGTTAACTGGGCGTTAAGAAGGGGGAATCTCTTAATGTCTCGGTTACTTAACATTTTGTTTTGAAAACCGTTTAAGCTAACTGGGCGTTAAGAATGGGGAATCTCTTAATGTCTCGGTTACTTAACATTTTGTTTTGAAAACCGTTTAAGTTAACTGGGCGTTAAGAATGGGGAATCTCTTAATGTCTCGGTTACTTATTATTTTGTTTGGAAAATTGTCTGAGTTAACTGGGCGTTGAGAATGGGGAATCTCTTAATGTCTCGGTTACTTAACATTTTGTTTTGAAAACCGTTTAAGTTAACTGGACGTTAAGGAGGGGGAATCTCTTAATGTCTCGGTTACTTAATATTTTGTTTTAAAGAAAAATCGTTTAAGTTAACTGGGCGTTAAGAATGGGGAATCTCTTAATGTCTCGGTTACTTAATATTTTGTTTTAAAGAAAAATCGTTTAAGTTAACTGGGCGTTAAGAATGGGGAATCTCTTAATGTCTCGGTTACTTAATATTTTGTTTTGAAAACCGTTTAAGTTAACTGGACGTTAAGGAGGGGGAATCTCTTAATGTCTCGGTTACTTAATATTTTGTTTTGAAAACCGTTTAAGTTAACTGGACGTTAAGGAGGGGGAATCTCTTAATGTCTCGGTTACTTAATATTTTGTTTTGAAAACCGTTTAAGTTAACTGGACGTTAAGGAGGGGGAACCTCTTAATGCCTCGGTTACTTAATATTTTGTTTTAAAGAAAAATCGTTTAAGTTAACTGGGCGTTAAGAATGGGGAATCTCTTAATGTCTCGGTTACTTAACATTTTGTTTTGAAAACCGTTTAAGTTAACTGGACGTTAAGGAGGGGGAATCTCTTAATGTCTCGGTTACTTAATATTTTGTTTTAAAGAAAAATCGTTTAAGTTAACTGGGCGTTAAGAATGGGGAATCTCTTAATGTCTCGGTTACTTAATATTTTGTTTTAAAGAAAAATCGTTTAAGTTAACTGGGCGTTAAGAATGGGGAATCTCTTAATGTCTCGGTTACTTAATATTTTGTTTTGAAAACCGTTTAAGTAAACTGGGCGTTAAGAATGGGGAATCTCTTAATGTCTCGGTTACTTAATATTTTGTTTTAAAGAAAAATCGTTTAAGTTAACTGGGCGTTAAGAATGGGGAATCTCTTAATGTCTCGGTTACTTAATATTTTGTTTTAAAGAAAAATCGTTTAAGTTAACTGGGCGTTAAGAATGGGGAATCTCTTAATGTCTCGGTTACTTAATATTTTGTTTTGAAAACCGTTTAAGTAAACTGGGCGTTAAGAATGGGGAATCTCTTAATGTCTCGGTTACTTAATATTTTGTTTTGAAAACCGTTTAAGTAAACTGGGCGTTAAGAATGGGGAATCTCTTAATGTCTCGGTTACTTAATATTTTGTTTTGAAAACCGTTTAAGTAAACTGGGCGTTAAGAATGGGGAATCTCTTAATGTCTCGGTTACTTAATATTTTGTTTTGAAAACCGTTTAAGTAAACTGGGCGTTAAGAATGGGGAATCTCTTAATGTCTCGGTTACTTAATATTTTGTTTTAAAGAAAAATCGTTTAAGTTAACTGGGCGTTAAGAATGGGGAATCTCTTAATGTCTCGGTTACTTAATATTTTGTTTTAAAGAAAAATCGTTTAAGTTAACTGGGCGTTAAGAATGGGGAATCTCTTAATGTCTCGGTTACTTAATATTTTGTTTTAAAGAAAAATCGTTTAAGTTAACTGGGCGTTAAGAATGTCTTGAATTGTTATGTTATAATTAGGGGATTGAGAACCTCATTTTACTTTCATTTTAACTGGCAAAGTATTGTATGAACTTTTCGCATATTGAAAATCCTGCTAAGGTGCATGCTTAGTTGAAAAGTTATTTTAGCATTTAAAACTTAAATGTTATGTGTTAACTGTTATTTTCGGTTGGTGACCTTTACAATTATTGTGGAAATCTGGGCTTTGCCCTCAGATGAGAGTCAGGACGATCCTACCGGTTCGTACCCTACGGACGGGAATGGAGATGGGAACGCTTGACTGCAGCTACGATAGGGGGATCTCACGGGGCGCGTGGAGATCAGTCAGGGTGTTTAGTTGTTTTGTAAAATGATCAGACTAGGTTGTCACAGAGGGAACAGATGTCTTTCTTTTGTTTTGCATTTATTTTAAAATGGAAGACTGTACCTATACTAATATTGTCAGCTTGACATGTTATTTTCGATGGGTTACATGTACCATTTGTTGTTGGGTAAATGGTTTGGATTTATAATTGGAGTAACTTTTCCGCTGCCTGTAAATTATAATGACTCAATTATTTATCCAAAGGCATTTCTTTATTTATTCCTCTGTTTTAGTTTAATTACTTTTGAAAAAAAAATATACCCTCGCTTTGAAAAACGGGGTGTTACAGTCCTCTTGCACACCACAAGAGATTGATCCACTAATTGTCAGAAAATATACAACTCCCACCCTGTGATTCTTGCTACAAACTTCTAACAACACTTCTAAGATAGCACACCACTATCTTAGATTAAGCTACTTTTAAGAAAGTATTACTTTCTTTTACAAGTGATACAATATGATTTGAATAAGAATAAGGAGAGGTATATTGATAAACAATCCAATAACAATTCAAGTACTTGAGAACCTTTCTGAATGATATGAAAATGAAATGCAAGTACTTTGTAAAAAATCATAATTTTGTTCAAAGTTGTTCAAGGTATTGATTCAAGGATTGTGTGTTGTTTGATCTGAAGTTATGGGGTATTTATACTCCATAAACATCTATTCAGATTTGTGGCCATTGATCCAAGAGGTTTGATGAAAGAATACAATGATCTGGAGCCATTCCAGATTTGAAAAATTGTATTGTTTCCAATTGTATTCGAATACAGGATGTGTGTATTCGAATACACCTCTTTGTAACATTCAAAATATTCAAAAATTATACCTTGTATTCGAATACACATGTGTGTAGTCGAATACATATTAGTGAAAATTTGCCACTGACTTACTTTGTATTCGACTACATAAGGTTGTAGTCGAATACATATATAAGGATTTTGGCCACTGACTTGATGTGTATTCGACTACACATGGTCGTAGTCGAATACAACTTTGAGAATTTTGCTTCTGACTTGCTTTGTATTCGAATACAGGATGCTGTATTCGAATACACTTATGTATTTTGTCAAAAATATTAGTTTTAAGACTTTGTTAATGCTATTTTGACTTTTGAAAATACTTTATATGCATATGTAAATATGACTTGTTCTCATGTAATTGAAGTATTGGTTTACATCATATACCTTTACATTTTAACATTTAATATTTGGATTTGAAGCTTTGTTAATGAAGATATTTGAACTTCTTTTTTAGGTTGTTGTTTTGACCATAATGGTTGATCTTTGTCATCATCAAAAACTTGTAGTTTACATCCAACATTAGAGTACAAACAATATCAAGTAGATGAATTTTTTTTCTTTCTACTATCTAGTTCTATTGGGGTGTAAAAGAGAATGATTTTTGTGATATAATTTGTAAGACCCATAATTTTAAAGTACCATTTATGTATTTTTGGTGTATTTTGGATTTTGGCTCGGAGGCTTTTAAGCCAAAGTAATAATATTTTGGGGTTTGATAATCAAAAAGATATTTTAATGCCGATTAAGATTTCTCGTCGATAAATAATTTGAAATTAACTGCGGTGAATCCTTTACGTAGAATTTAATGCGTTACGGGTGATATGGTAATTTAACAAATATCTAGATTTGAGATATTTGTTAAGTTATATTTATTATATATAGTTATGTATATATGTTTGATTGAGGGGAAAGGAAAATGAAATAGAAAAGAAAGGAAAGGAAATAGAAAAGAAAGGAAAGGAAATAGAAAGGAAAGAGAATAGAGGAAAGGAAAAAGGAAAGAAAACTAAATCCATCGTCTTCTTCCTCTATGACCGTGAACCAAATTCCCTCCTTTCTCCCATTTTCATTTTCGTCGCTTTCTTTTCTTCAAAACTAGTAACCCAAGGTTGGGTGAGAGTTAGATCAAGGTTTTCGCAACTCCACTCTTCCTCTTTGATTCAAAAACGAAGATAAACGGTTTTTGAGATCCAAACACAAACCCCTCCGTTTCTTCTAGATCCAAACCTCATTTCTCGAAGAGATAGAAGGGAAAGTTGCTCACCACCACGCTACGGTGCTAGTGAACTAATTTGGAAGCGGCGTTGCGAGCGGAGATTTTACCGGAATTACTCGCGGTACCGGAAACGCACGTTAAAGCTAACGTTGAGGTAAGGGCTCCTTCCAAACTTCTAGTTGCATTAGGGACTTATCTGTGGTTGTGTGGGAAGGAATTTGTTAGGGTTTAATGTATCGATTTGGGGAAAAACGAAACTAATGCGTTATGGGTAAAACCTTAGAGTTAGGTTTTGATTATATTGATGAATGTTTCGTGGTAAATGAAATTTGATGTGGGTGTTATGTTGCGTTGATTTGTGTTCGCTGTATTTGGTGTGTCCCTACTTGATGTTTGTTAATTGGTGTGGTTGTTGTAAATTATGGTTTGAATGTGAGGGTATGTTTCAGTTTGTTTCCGTGGAATTTGAAAACCATTAGAGTTAAACGAGTATTAAAAATGGAGAATTTTTTAATACCTCGGTTTACTTAATGTGCATTTGAGGAAAAGGTTTAAGTTAACTGGGCGTTGAGAATGGGGAATCTCTTAATGTCTCGGTTACTTAACTATCGTTTTTGAAAATCGTTCCGGTAAATGAGTATTAAGAATGGGGAATCTCTTAATATGTCTGTTTGCTTAACATTTTGTTTTGAAAATCATTAAGATAAATCGGTATTAAGAACGGGAAATCTCTTAATGACTTATTTATTTAATGTTGTTTTGAAAGTCGTTTAAGTTAAATGGGTATTAAAAATGGGGAATCTTTTAATATCTGCATTTGCTTAACGATTGTTGTGGATGGAGTCTGTGTATGCTCATGCATTTCATTCTGGTAAATTGTGTTGACCCGTGATAGGTGACACCTTGGTAAACTATACTGACCCGTGATAGGTGGTACGTTTATGATTTACGCATTTTAGTAAATTGTGCTGACCCGTGATAGGTGGCACCTAGGTAAACAGTACTGGTCTGTGATAGGCGGTACGTTTACGATTCCCGCTTTTTCTTTTAGTAAATCGTGTTGACCCGTGATAGGTGGTACGTTTATGATTTACGCATTTTAGTAAATTGTGCTGACCCGTGATAGGTGGCACCTCGGTAATTGGTACTTTGGCCTGCGATAGGCGGTACAATTATGATTTACGGCCCTTCGAGGAGGGTTTTGGTTTGGAATTCCGAGTCCATGCATTTTGGCATATACGCATTGCATTAGGGTGCTTGGCACGCGAGTCGTATTTGATTTGAGTGTATGATTGAGTGATTTGAATTTTGATTTATCGTGGTAATTGCGTTGAAAATGCTAAGTGTTATGTGTTGATTATTGTGTGTAAGTATGATGGTTATCGAGATCCCAATTGTCGTGGTAATCGCGTAGGAATTGCTAAGTGTTAGGTTGTGAACTTGATTAGGAATGACTTGGGTTAATTCATGAATTTTTGGAAAAATGATCAGGGAAATCGATTTCCCAATCGATTGGATGGAAGTCAGGGACTTGGCCAAATGGACAAAGTCGATTTGCTAATCGATTTTGTAATCAGTTTTCGAAAATCATTTACGAAATCGATTGCCCAATCGATTGGGCCTAAGTTAGGGACTCATCCATATTCGACCAAATCGATTTGGAAATCGATTGGCTTAAAACCTGGGGGCTCAGTACCCACTCAATCGATTGCCAAATCGATTGATTCAGCCCAGGATTCTGTTTTCATTAAAAACCTTCACCCCAATCGATTTCCCAATCGATTGGCTCAGTGAAAATCCTCAGTTTGAGTTAGATGATTGATTACTCATTAACTTATCCATGTCTTGATTTGTTATGTGTTAATTAGGAGATTGAGAACTTCATTTTACTTTCATTTTTAATTGGCAAAGTATTGTATGAACTTTTCGCATATTGAAAATCCTGTTAAGGTGCATGCTTAGTTGAAAAGTTATTTTGAGCATTTAAAAAACTTAATTGCTATGTGTTAACTGTTATTTTTTGGTTGGTGACCCTTTACAATTATTGTGGAAATCTGGGCTTTGCCCTCAGATGAGAGTCAGGACGGTCCTACCGGTTCGTACCCTACGGACGGGAATGGAGATGGGAACGCGTGACTGCAGTTACGTTAGGAGGATCTCACGGGGCGCGTGGAGATACTCAGGGTGTATAGCTTTTTGGTAGGATGATCAGATTAGGATGACGTATAGGGACTAGGTGTCCTTCTTTTTGGATTGGAGTATTTTTAGTTTGGAAAACTGTACTTATACTAATATTGTCAGTTTGACATCTTATTTGAATGGGTTCCATGTACCATTTGATGTTGTGTAAACGTTTTGGTTTTATAATTGGAGAAACTTTTTCGCTGCTTGTAAATTATAATGACTCAATTATTTATCCAAAGACATTTCTTTACTTATTCCTCTGTTTTAGTTTAATTACTTTTGGAAAAAAAAATATACCCTCGCTTTGAAAAACGGGGTGTTACATAATTCCACTTTTCTACAAGAATTTTTGAAATAAGAAAGATGTATATACCCATGTAAAACAACTGTAGTCATCAATAAAAGTCAAAAAGTACTTATATAAAAAGTGTTATTCCCTATAAGTTACTATGTATCATGTCAAAAGTTGATTGACATTTGTTTCATGAATTGAAAATGATATAATTTTACTTTTACCAAGTTTACAAGAAATGCAATCAAATTGAATAACACTAAGAGATGGATAACTTTTATTGCAAAGAACTACATATTTCATTAAGTCAAAAAGTATATTTGGATTTAAGTGATCAAGACGCTTCAACCATGTTTGGAAATCAACAGTTGCAGAATTACAAGAAATAAAAGGACATGGAAACAATAGTGAATACAAAGGGATAAAGGTCCAACTTTAGGCCCCTTCACGATCATCTTCTCTAATTGTTGATCCTGCACAAGACAACCAAATTTTGAGAATTCAACTCAACAATTTTTGTCAATTAATTGACCAATTGAAATAAGATTACTAGTGAGACTAGAGAAAACATAACATTGGTGAGAGACGACGAAATATCACCAATTGTTATGATACACAAATTTTTTTTACATTAACATATTGAAGATTACCATATTGATTTGTAACATTGGTAAGAGCAACAACATTGGCAGTCATATGATTAGATGCCTCAGAGTCAAAATCCAAAGGAGAGCTTGAGGAAGAAACATTACCTAAAAGACCCAATGTAGAAAAAGCTAAAATTATCATTTGTTGAACCATGTTAGGGGTTAAGGTTGGAACTATGGAATGCAGATGTCAAATATATGAGTTGTAGAAGAACCAACAGAAGCAATGTAGACTGGTGTAGTTTTCTTTAGTGGTCTGGTTGGACATTCTTTAATGATATGACCATCCTTTTTGCAGTAATTGTAGAGTTTTTTAGGACACTTGGAAGAAAAATGTTTGTGTCCTTTGCAACAGAAACATTGGACATAATTCATGTCTTGCCTGTGAGGTCGACCTTGTACCACATATTCCATAAGAAAAGAAACAATTTTTTGTGGTTCTATGATTGCTTTGCGAGAAGATGTTGTTCCTCATGTAGCAGTTCATTAAGACAAGTATCCAAGGATGTGGCAGTAGCTCAGTTCATGAGATTGGAGCTTAATCTCTCAAAATCATATGCCAGTTTCATTATAAATTAATCACATTTTGTAGTCTCATGAACTTTTTGCATAGTAATTTTTCCTTCAGTTGATAAATCTTTATAGACAAAGGTCTGTATTACATTCAAAGATTCATAAAATGAAAATAAAAATTAGAAATGTAGAAAGACTTTACTATTGACAAATTGTGATTTCATATTCAAGATGGAACCAACGAACATTGTTGTTTTTGCAATATATTTTCTTCAAGCATCCCACATCTTTGGGGTAGTAACAAAAGCTTGGAGATTGAGAATGATATAAGGATCAATAGAACCTATGATCCATGTCATGACTTATGAACCTTTGACCTCCCATTTGGCATATGCATTATTCTGCATCTTCTTTAGACACAATCTCAAAACTATTTTCTTTTGACAAAAATTTGGAGGTAAAACACCCATTAGAGTAGTTCTTTCTATTAAGACAGACAAAAAGGATATCATGTTTTTCGGTGAACATGATGACGAGGGAAAAATGTAAAGAACATAGGAAACAGTGACGATGAAATAAGGAAACTATGACGATTTGAATGAAAGAATTTCGTTTTTTGTAAAAAAAAAAACATCGGAAGGTTTCAATAAATTGTAGTTTTCAAGGATTCCACACCATAAAGGTTTTCCTGCCACCACATTAATGATAAGAAGGAGAAAATACTTAAAAAATTGAATATTAGAATGTAGAAACCCCATACAATACATATCATGATCAGAATAACAGTAATATATTTCCAGATATATCTTGAGTGAGCACCAGCAAAGCAACAATTCTTCTTGATAAAATCAAATTGATAAAACTGCACACTTCAGTAGGATTTGTACACACTAGTTATCAACAACCAGCAGCTTTAAGAAAGTTATCATAGGGATTTGCTGCTGGTAGTTTAAACAAGTGAGGACGATTCTGAATTGTTGAACTTAGCAGTGGAACAAGATCATAATTTGGTTTGGGTGAATCCATTGCAGTATTCTCGTCAAAGAAAGGATTTGTCATCTGCATGTTGTAATGCTTTATTAGATTCTGAACTTAAACTAGATTATGTATATGATATTGTCATAGAGCTGAAGGCACTAGAGCCTTGCAACAGAAAGCTTTAAGGTTTAAATTACACCAAATGCACCACATGTTTTTATGTAAAACAGTTTAATAAACATTGTTTCAATCTGAAATGAATATAGTCACCAAATGTGAATATACATTTATCAAACATGTAATACATGTACTCCCTCTGTAAGGAAATATAAGCAAAAATAAGTCTCCAAAATTTAATACAGATACATTAACTTTCTTAGACTTATTTTTGCTCACATTTCATTATGGAGGGAGTATGATTTTGTAAACAGTTTAATTAGTATTTACTGACAGTCAAAAATAGTTTCACATATATTTGAATCACATATTACCACAGATATTTGTATATGTATTTAGAAAATATTACGACATGACACCAAAGTAAAATATGATTAGACATTTGTATAAAACTTTGTTACACAGTTAGTGTGTAGTTATTGAACTCTTTCCAAATAAGGAATTACCTTCTGAAAACCCACATCCACATCTGAAGAGGTGTCAATGTTTTTGGTGTCCTTGTTTTGAATTTGTAAAGGGAAGTTCCTAAAGCATTCTTGCATATGTTGGGTAGTCATCAATTTGGACATGTCCTGTTTTCCCGTCAGAAGCACTTCACAGTTATGAGCCATATCCTTATAAGGCATATCATATGCAATTGATACCGAAATTCTCCCTGCTGGATTAGATGTGTCCGAAACCTACATTTGCAAAGAGTAGTATCAATCTCCTTGGTATTGATATGAGAAGAGCTTCAAACACAATCTAATGCAGAAACAATTTATGGGGGTAAGAAATACGTAACATACTAATTCTAAGAGTTGATTAGCACTCAAAAGACTAGGGAATTCCATCGACAATTCTGGATTTTCTTTTATTTGACTATCAAATATATCGGGAATATAATCATCGTCAGTTGAAACAACTGAAGCGTCCTGTAAAATGCAGAAATGATTACATCAGTCACTACTCTCAAGCATGTATAAACAACGAATCAAGATATCATCGGTTTTTAGCTTCCTACTATGAAATCAGTTACTTGAAATCTACTAGACACACCTTTTCTGGCATATCCATAGTTAATTGGAATCCAAGTAGGCACATATCATCTGGTGAGAATTCTTTTAGCAGATCTTCCCTCACAGAGGATAATTCAGGCTGCACACAAGGCAACAAGGTTTATGGTTCACAGAAATGAAAAATATTTATCTTCTTACACTGTCTAAACTATATTGATATTTAATATAATAAGTAGAAGCTTTACTTTGGACATATTTTCCAAGCTCTTGACAATTTCCGAAACAAAGAATTCCTGATCTTGGTGATCAGAAGTCAATAATTCTGAAATTGTGTGTAAGGCCCTATTGTCGTCTTCTTTAGATCCATAATTGATGATCAGATTCTCAGGTGCAAAGCTTACAGCTTGTAACTTGTTATCTTCAATCAAATGAAGGAAGGGGTCAACCTGAGTCCAGAATAGGAAAACATTAAGGTGATATTCTTATTTACTTCAATGAATCTGATAAAGAAATAAAATTAGAAAAGTGAAGCATAAGATAGCTTCTTTACAATCACAGTACTTCCTTTTTTCAATATTCTTAGAATTTGGGTTTAAACCTAACTCAACTCCACAAAACTAACTTACCTTAACTAACTTGTAAGATACCGAGTGCCCAAACCTTATTCTTAAAATTTTCGGTTGACCCTAACTCAAATGTTACAAAAATTGGCTTATAAGGTGAGGGACTCTCGACACAATCCCTTGTAGCCAAGATTGGACATCAGGAACGTGGTCCGTGCGGCCCAATAGCGATTGGGCCAACGGATCTTAGATACCTTTGATTTCATCTTAGAATTTGGATTGGACCATAACAACCTACAAAACTGGTTTGTAAGGTGAGGGATACTTACCACTTTGGCTTGTAAGGTGAGGGATACCTCCAACTTATAAACTGATTTTCATACCATATTTCATCCAATGTGGAACTTCTCTAACAATTATAAGCACTCTAAGTTGTTATCTCTTATTGATGTGGGACTAAACCAACCCTCTTACACCCAACACGATGTAAGTGCTGCAATGAAGGGAACCCAAATTTTCCACAATTAAGAAGGCTATAGGCGGACAGCAATTAAGGTGAAATTTCCAACACATGTATTTGGTAGCTTGAGATATCATAATTATCATATAAATGCTTGACACAAAGTTTTTCCCTAATACATTCGTAATAAAAGTGTGTAGATCACATTGAATTATGGATTTGAAAACAGAACAGGATGCAAAAGATCTTTAAGAACTACTCACCTTTCTCACTGTAAGCACTGCCTTAGCACTATGGACAAGAGAGACAACATTGTATGCTTTTGAAGAAAACAGAATCATTGAAGTTGCCAAAGTAAATAGTGATCTACGACATGATGGTGGCAATAACCCTGAAGTAAAAAGTAGGAATTAAGAACTGAAAGGATTGATTACCACAGTCTGTCTGTTCCTTTCTGGCCTCATTGCAGAACCGAAAGAGAAATCAGGAATTAAAAAAAGAAAAAAAGCAAAAGCATAACCACCATTTTACACCCACTCCATTTTTAGCATTTCAGATTCAACTTTTTGGCTTCAATTTTTTTTATTGGAAGACATAAGAATTATTAAAGGAAAAAATACTGATATGAGGATAAATAACCTAAATGCAAACAAACGCCAATGAGTGAAAGCAAGAGAACAAGCCACCCTCAAAAGAAATAAAAATAAAAGAGTTTGCTGAATCTTCACAAGTAGAATCTAATAAAGGAATGTAGGTTGTGCACCAACCAGACAAAATACACATTCCTATCTCAAAGAAAATTAATATTATTGGTTCTGTTCTTTTAGGCCCGTTAACCTAAAATGCAGTGAAAGAGAACATCTTAATTAATATTTTTCTCCTTCTGAAGTTCACCAAGAAACTATCCGACCATGAATGGCAGACACTAACTTCCTAAATTACAAAGTAACCAACACCATAAGCTCCACAACCTTCACCAGTATAAAATTAATCCCCAGAACCATTAATTGTAAATATTGAATTTTTTGGTGATTTAGATATGTTAGTGCCTAATGGAGGAGCTATTGTATGAGTTTTCTCCTAATACAACTAGAATTGCTGTTGCTGACTTTGTAGCTTCTACTAGTATAATATTTTCCTTATTTGGTCACATAAAAGAAACAATTTAGCATACTCTCTCTATTTTAAGTATAGCAATAAAACTGAAAAACCAGATAAGCTTGGACAAGCTGATACATGACACGTGTTGGTTAAGCCAGCTTACTACCACTGTAAATCCATATCAGTTTGTATTCACTTCTAAGGACAACCAAATTGTTTATAACGAATGGGAGCTCACCTTCTTTAAAAGAAATACCCCGCAAAGAAAATGCAAGTTGAAAACTCCGGACTAGGACCTCATGAAAAGAACTCTGCAAGCAAAAGTAAATTTTTAGTATGCTAAAGGAAAAAAAAGTCTCACTGATGGAATCCCTTAAAGAAGCGAAATTATCTGAAGATCATAAAAGACTTTTGAATCATGCAACATGAGTGTCCAGCTATCACCTTGGCTCTAGAAAACAGCAGAACCAGGCTGTATGTATGAGCAATTGCTTCATAATTTGCAGGCATATTTTCATTAGAGAGAGACTGAGCCCAAATTGATGATAGCAAGAGGTTTATCTGATGGCTGCTCAGCCTGAGGGTCATAGCCTCCTGTTCAAAGAGAAATGTTAACAATCATAAGAAATCAAACCAAGGCAATTTGGAATAGGGTTTATGTCACACATGTAACAACTACAGGACCACAGTTAGATCTATAGTGTTTAATCTTCACTGCAAGGCTCACCAAATCCCTATTAGCATTATTTGTAGTAACTTCATCTGCCGAAGTTGGTTGGTCGGTACTCGCAAGGTTTTCGTTATTATTTTGACTTGTATTGTCACTTGAAAACCATTTATCCTGTCTTAGCTTCTCAAATAAGGCAGCTGAAGAAGAAAAAACAGAGACTGCTCTGGAGAGTGTTCGTGGAATACCCTGTGCTTTGGGGTCAGATACAGACAAGCATGAACGAGGAAAAACAGAGGTTGGTACTAAAACAACAGAAAAGATGCGATGAGCTCCAACTCGTGTTTCATGATCCGGATGGACCATATTCAGGATTAGTTGATGAAACAGTGCCTCAGGGAATGCCTGAGAAAGGAAAGAAAGGTTTCAAGCTTTTAGCGGTAAATTTAGCCATGAAACTCAAAGTAACAAAGAACTTGAGTGAAGAGATACATCATGAATGTTCACTCCTTGCCTTGCTCTTATAGGTCAAATTCGGTAAAGAAGCTACAATTTGAGCAGTTCGATAAACAGCAGAGACTGTGGTTCTTGATATTACTGTAATAGTTGAGATATTCTCCAACATCACAGCCATAGCATCCAGAATTGGGCCTGCTTCTCCAACCTGTTCATGATCAGCCACTTAGTTGACTTTTATTTTGATTTATCTAACAAAAAATGACAGCATTTGTATCTTACCGTACATCATAAAGATTTTTAAAATTCGAAAAGACGACATAAATCAATAAAATTGATCATCCAAAGCATTTATCATGACTGAATTAATTTGAATGTTTCGATGTAAACTTGCTTGAAGTCTGTGGAAAATGTGTGATACCTTAATTGATAACTGTAAAAGGCATCTGTCCACTGCTTCTCCAAATTTTTTGTTCCAATTGATTGTTTCAGTGCCTAGATTAGAGTCATCAAGGGAATATTGTATGCTCTTTCGCAAATGTCTCATTAGGTCACTTACTGCACTGATTATTGCTACCGAAGGTTGAACCTTTGTATATTGAGCTAGTGACAAGATCACCTCAATAATTTCAAGCTGAATGTTGGGCTGCTTAAAAACTAATTTATGATCAAGATGTTTAATTAATATTGACAGTAAAACATGTGTATTTTGGCCTGCAACAACCAGAATGAGAAAAAATGGAAGAAAGAAAAATCAGAAGAGAATAACTATTTAACAAAATATTTTATGAAATAAAATATTTATAAAATCTAATATGAAAAATATTATACCAAAATCATCAATTGAAAATAACATATCCTTTAGAACATAAAAGGCAAGGCCATGGTCTATAGACCAATAACATCCATTGTCAAAGTATCGAAATAAAGACTCCATTATGCGACGAATGGTAGTACCCTCTTTGGATAAGTTGGACATATTATGTAAGCAAACCCTGGACCAAAATAATGGATCCTTTGCACCGTCTCTGCATGAATTTAGGAGGCACAATTTATTTTTAGATAATGAAACAAATCGAAGAAGCCAAAGCCATTTCAAAACTTTTCAGCAGAATAAGTAATTACATTGTTGCATTTACTTCGCCTTTGTTGTTCACAATATTACTCCATGATGGAATTCTCTTTTCAAAATCTATGAGTGGAGAGTGGTGACCCTCGGTTTTCAATACTTCTTGGACCCACATATTCTCAGGACCTTTTTTTTCCTCATCATTGAGATTGTCAAAATTTCTGTTAGGACCTCTGTAATTTTCCAGTACTACAGTAACAATCTGTAATGAAACAGAGAAAGGAAGAAATCACTATAGATGGAATAAGATATCCATATTAGTTAGGGCAATCTCTCTTTTTTCCTTGATCGTTTTAAATTTTAATAATGTAACTAAAACCAAGTGTTGAGTATTTCACTTTTAAATTCCACTAGTACAAATATTCAAAAGAATATGGTCTGCATGCATTGTGGCTTTCTTTACTTTAACCAATTAAAATTTTAAATTTTCTCAAATAGAAGAGGTAGGGAAACCACAATTAACAACTTTGAAAAAAGTTATGTAAGCAATCATTAGAATTGAAGAAGTAAAGATACACTTACATCGAATTCAACTAACATATGAGAATGTTCACCCATATAATGAACCTACATAACAAATTTGAAGTGGTAAAGGATACGTATTTATGTCATATTTTCCCTTGAAGATGGGTGTAGAATCAACTAAAAGGAAAAGAAATAAATATGTTTCATTCCAATATCTTCACAAGGTAACCAAATTCAAAATAATTAAAGGAACAAAATAAGAGCATTACCACCATAAAAACTTCTAATCAAAAACCAGAAAAAATGTTTAAGCATAATCAACGGGCATGAAGTGCCAATACAGGTCAACACATGATACTAATAGGGTATAAAAATTATTAAATCACTTAGAAAACTTCCATCTTTGTGGACAAGGGATTGAGGCTAGACCAAGAACTAGGGCAGGTTCAAAAGATTAGTTGACAATTGAATAACATGGAAACACAATCTAAGATTATTAAGCATTTGAAATATGTGCACATTAATCATCATACTATATAATAACAGGCTATGAAAATATTTGGAGAAATAATTTTTCAGAATATTATTTCATGATAATAACAGTGCAGATGCATTTCAAATTACATTACTGATGGATATGAATGCTATAAATTACTATCCTACAAAAATGGCAGGCCCGTAAATCCGTACAGATAACAGAGAAAATAATGAAAATAGTATGCACTAAAACAGGTAATCATGACCAACACTTCCCCTTAAGTTGGTGATTCATGAATAACCAATAATTCATAGCTTTCTAGAAAGATCTTGAAAGTGCTATAATGTCCACAAATTTGATAAATATCATGTTAAATTGTATTAAAATGACATCCTTGAAAAATTATTTATAGTGCTTTGGAACTAATGTAAAGTACAACTTGATAGAATTTGTCAAAGAAAAATGTGAAACTCCGGTTCATGTTGTACAACCATGATGCTCATTTAACTCCGGTGCCTACGATTCAAGCAGTTCTCAAAGGGAAAAGTTGGAATCTAAATGCTTAAACTGTTATGGCATTGCAAAAAACTTACCATCGACGAAAGGACTTGCAAACCAGCTGCCCAAACGGTTCTTTTCGTTTCATCTTCCCCTGATTCTCGAGCTAATTGACAAAGTTTTGGGATAAACCCTTCCAAGTTGAACAGGTAAGTTCCATCAATCTGGAAATTTTGAAACATGTTGAGTTTCAAATATTGTTTCAATCAAATTGAGAAAGGATAGAAAGAAATTGTAGTTGGTGATATATAAGTTTATCAGTGGAACTTAAAGTTATGTAATAGCCGAAGCAATAGTATAACCAACCTGATTATTTACAAAATCAAAAAGAATGTGGCATCCTATAATTCTCATTCCATCCTGTCTTGTTTGATCCAGCAGAGTGTGAATAATAGTTAGCAAGTTACTTGCAAATAATGGCCTATCAAAAAACATAGAATAAATCTCACATTCCACGAATGATTCAAATTCCAGGAGGTTATGAAAATATCAAACAATGAACTGCTTGTAACATTAACTGCTATAGTTACAAGCACAAAACATAAGTCTTACACTTTTTGTCAACCAACAAAAACGACAGAACATTTGTAGGCTATAAACTAGTTTCTTTTATGGTAAACCAAGGTATCCCTGTGTGCAATTGAGGAGATTAATCCCTCGAGGTAACTGCAATTTATTTAAGGGGTTGAATTCTCCTAACATATGTCTTTCCATATGCATTGGTCAAGGATCGAACTCCAACCAAATGGTTAATGGGCCCAAACATCTACCACTTGTATTACAACATGTCGGTTATAAAATAGTTTTTTCAAACATGTGGTTTATGTGAAGAAATAAAAATCCAATAGAATTATAAGTGTTGTGGTATTGAGAATGCGTACTAAACAGAATATACCCTGCATTAATCCATTCAAAGTACACGTCACTGAATCTATATCCGTTAAAAAGACGACAAGATGATTGTGCTTCCTTTGCCATTACTTCCCAAAATTAGTAATGTTAGAGCAGGAAGGTACCAAACAAAAGTTTCGTAATGACTTTCTTTACTAGTCATATCAAATGCACAATTGGAAATCTTCAAAGATTTTATGATTAAAGCTGTTAGTATATCTCTATCAAACATTTTAATGAGGGAACCTATAAGTAAGAGTAATTATCAATAGTATAGGTATTTAACTTCATATGAGATCATATAGCATCAAACAAGTAAGAAGTAACAACATATGATATTAGTCTCTGTTAATTTGAATATGGCTGAGTATTTCAATTATGACACTTTCACGATAGTCTAGCAGATCCATGTTGCTGCGTTATTGGGACCAGCTTAACATAAACCTTTTTCAGATAAAAATTCTGCAACCTGCTTCTGTAAGTTTCAACTGATGGTAATTTAAAGTTAATTATTTTTTTATTAACACATTTTTCATTATCCCTAAAATTGTATCAGCATATAGCAAATGAGCATTATCCAAAAACACACAATGTATAGACAGAGGCCTTAGTTTTACACAAACTTATATTTTTATTTATTCATAAAAAATTGATTGGAAGTGCAAGCATCATATGCAACTAGGTTGGCATCACCAATAATAATATATTAGAAAAAGAAGAAGATAAACAAAAACCTGGGGGACAAAGACCAAAACTCAAGAGAGAGACAAAAAATAACTAAACCTAAAATACCATATCTATTATGGAAGAAGTCTTCCATAAAAAAATCAGAGATTAGATCCCACTAAGAGAAACATTGGGAAGAAACACCAAAGAATCTAATTTATCCACACACAGAGTTCCCTCCCTTATAAATATGAGAAACAATGCAGATCATCGGTTGCGTGATTATCATAATCCACCTATACTTTGAAGTGTTGATATCGCATATATGCTAGATTGAAGTTGTTCACAACTAAGCCATTTAATATAATTTCCCCTCCACCCCCTGTTACAACCAATGCAACAATTAACTACTATTCTCGGTTAATTACCTTTCGTATTAAAAGAAAATTGGTCAAATGAAAATAAGGATAATAGCACTTGCACAATATCAAAAACTGAATTCATCGTTGCACTTATCAATCAACGACCTTGGCTAACAATTTAATGGTGATATGTTTACTGCACTTTTGCTGCTTGTTCAGACAAACTGCTCAACTCAAATTGATGATGGATCAAAGTTTTGTTTGGATTTACACTTTGGTTGGGTTGGGTAATTTTGTGAAGTTGATAATGCATGTCACGACTCAAGATATACTCTAGGTGTAGTTGATTTAAATTCTGAAAGAATCTATGTAAAAATTAATATAGTCAAGTGAATATCAATTCTGAAACAGTAGAGTTATTGCAATATCAAAAGCTTTCACTGTCCTACACCTGAAGTGATTTTCAACATAGTTGATAAATTTAGCCTATCAAGAAAACTATTAAAAATACTATAACTTATTTCACAACATAAATCTGTTAAACTTAACGGTGCAATTGTAATACCTCTAGCAAGTTACTCTTCCACAGTAAGTATGCCTGTTGATATTAAATGGATGACTGATATAGCAAAAATACAAAAAGGAAATATTAGCTATGCAAAAACTTGTATTGAAGATATGCAGAAATAAGAGTTTGAACTTTGAATGAATAACAAAGTCAGGACCATCAAGTGACCTCTTGTTTTTGGTATAAACACAGCTTTTCGTTAAAACCGCCACTGATCATATTTTCTACAAATCACATATCATGAGAGCATAGTAAATAAAGTACAAACGCTAATATGGTTACATAGACTACTCTACACCTTACGGCCTGATTATAAGTTCGAATACAATTATTACACATAATTATAGAACATACGCCTATTTACAAAAGATATTTTTTTTAATGATGAGAGAGAGAGAGATGAAGCGTTGTAGGAAAAGAGATTATGTAACATGTCTTTGAACAGACACCAAAAGTCCAGGCCAAACTAGCATAAAAACCGTCAACAGACAAATACCGAGCCATCTGTACATAAAGAATAAAGATAGAAGATATATGAACTCACATTTGATCTTTACAAGAAAACAGCAATTTCCGGTAAATGCACATGACTATTTTTGTTGAATGGAAATTCTCATTTCGCAGCTCCTTGTAGCACCTTTGCTCAAGGGCCATTGGTTATCTGACCAGAAATTATACTGTTATATTGAGTATAACTGATAACAACCCTAAAGCATTCATAAAGTTGAGCTTTTATAAATAAAATAATGAAGAGAACTTTATTATAATCTAGTAATTGGAAAAATGTGAAAATTTATATTAGAGAACTTTGTGGTAATATTAAATATTGTTAAAGTCCAACACATATTTAGCAGAAACATAGTTGAAGTTTAAGAATGTAGGTAAGTGGAAACTGTCAGATCTAATGAAAGACTGCCAAATGGATTGAATCTTAGATGAGAACAAAAGAAGGATCTTCTAATGACTACAAGAGAAGTAAGAATTACAGGTGTTTAAGTGAGGTGAAGAAATGGAACTTGGAATCTTAATTGAATAGAAAAACAAATCATGAGATGTGGGTCTAATTATTTTAATAAGGGTTGATAAGCTAATTGATGTTGTTCATAGGACTATTTTTGAGTCTTTTATCATTTGAAAAGGTGAAACCAAGTATCAGCCTGTAAAATCATCCACCCTATATTACCCAAGTCCCTCTCATTGCACCGCCCCTAGGAGTTGATGTCCCGACAGTTACACTTGATGACGTTTTACTCTGCCTTTCTGATCATCCCCTTTGTAGGTACAACCGACTCTAATCCCAATTGATAAGTATCTCCAAACACTTGGGAAACTCTCCTTCTCAATCTAGCTATCAAAAAGAAATAATGAAGCCACTTAAATACTTCACCGAGCATCTCATACATCTCATACTACTCAATGCGGGACTTTGGCACTACATAATACCCAAGTCCCCATTAGCACATTTCTTTAGTAAGAAAGCTTATGCTGATAAAAGTAATAACAGTTGTAACTCTTCTTTTCCTTCGAATTACATGCTAACGAATCCTTCAATACCAAACTAGATAACTTTTTTTCTAATTCAACTTTGAACTTCTACCCCTTTAACCCACCCTATAATGCTTTAACTTCGGTAATTGGGACCTAAGGTCTCTTCATTGGTTTAAATTTTATATTTTCATCTAGGTAGTTAATCCCAGATAGCGATGCGTTGCGGCCAACTCCAAAAGTGGGATAGCGCGTTCCGGGATAGGCGGGATAATTGCTATTTTTTTGAACAAATTACATGTATAATATTATATAAACATATATTTAATGTAAAATTAACAAATGACTCAAATTCTGAAACATTCATAATTAGTAATAAGAATTTACAAGTCTTACTCTTTGTCAAAATATACATTGAAATACCAACGAAAGTCAAGGAAATAAAGATGATGCATATTGAAGTCTTTAACACAGTAATAAATAACTAAATATTAAAACTCAAATGCATGTCCTAGCATAGGAATCAAAGATAAGCATCATCTTCATTAGCATATTCTACTTCTTCTTCTTAGGTGAAAGTAGAAACAATAAAACAAATAAGGAAGACTTAATAGCCGGATCTCGCTGGGAAATGTTGGGATTAACTACGTCGGGATAGCGGGATCTCGCCCAGATCTCGTTGGAATCTTGTTTCATGCTGTCGCGGACACGTCGTCGCGGTCAGACACTGTACCGCATCGGGACAGCGGGATCTCGCCGGGAAACGCTGGGATTAACTACCTAGATTTTTATATGGAGGGATTTGTGAGGAGGATTCAATATCATATTTCAAACACAACAATAAACAAGTATCAATCTCTTGCCCCAATTCACACAACAATATATCAACATTTTTCTGTACTTTAATTGAAAACAAAAAACAAAAAGAAAACTTTACCTTTGGGATGCGTAAAGGATTCTTGGCAGCATAATCACATAATTTTCCTATTTTCCTGTCATTTGGCCCTTCCTCCTGTCAACCCATAAATAAAATGAAATCAAAATCAATAGCATGTTCTGTTGGACAACTAATCAATCAAATCCATATTTAAATTTTTTTTAAAGACACAATTTTAGTATTATATTGTGGGTGGGAATTGAATCATTGACCTTCTCATATACTCAATTAAGAGACAAATGGGTCTCATGTTTCATTTTTTTAGTGTTGAATGAAGCTTTGGAGACAGGAAATTATTACAAGCAATTCCATAACAAAAACATCACAATGTTGCAAACACAAGAGAAACAGACATATATCATGCTACCTAGACTTCCGAATCAGAGAATATTTGCATCTAAGTTCAGTGACCTACTTTGAATAGTACAAAGGAACTGAAACTAACTTGAAGCATAATCACTATACCCTCCTCCCCTTCATCCTCCTACATTAAACCTATGTAGCACCGACACTTACAGATTGAAGACATGTCCATTATCCGACACTGACACGACAACAACACATGTAACTACATTCAACTACTTCCATTTTGACAAATTGTTATCAATGTTGACATTCGTGTCTGTGTCTGAACAAGCAAAGCAACTACTATTGGAGTTAAAATTTGACATGATTAAAGACAAAATAATAAATGTTAAACATTAACAGATTAATCAAAACAAAAGACCTGATAGTTACGTGGAAAAATGTCTGCAATGAGTTTCTTGTATCTCTTCACAGGCTGTCTTGACCTTGCCCTCATAGAAGGACAGAAGAAACAAAGGGTGCCACAAGCTGGCAGAACTTGCCGCGAAATTACACCAGATACCGCACACATTTTTTCTTTCAATTTTTCCCCAATATCAAACAATTATATAGAGGAAATTTGAACAAATAAATAATCAAAGAAACAAAATAAGAAAGGCTTTCAAATTAGCTTGAAATAGTGCTTTCTTTCCCTTTTGAAAAAAAATTGGATTTTGAACTCCAACAAGGGAAAGAAAGTCTCAAATCTCAACTGTGTATCTCTCAAATTCAACCAACACAACCTGCAAATAGAAAAAATTTAAATTTCTGAATGTACAAATCAAGTTACTTGTGAAAAAGGTAAAAAGAAATGTAAAACGAGAATTTGGCATGAAACTAAACAATTATGATTAACATGATATGATTTTGATAATTGTGCATAAGTGGACAATTGAAATCACCTCTACCAATTGTGATTAATATAAGATTTTGATAATTGTTTGTGGTATGGTATTGGTATTGTTATTGTTGTAAAAAAATTTGCGGCATGATGATGGTAAGATTTTCAGAATTGAAATTGAAATGAAAAATTATAAATGTAAATTAAAAATGATGAAGGGTTGAAGGAGGATGCATGAAGGGTTAGGGGAAAACATTGCACGCCTCCAAATGATGCTTCAACGTTCTCTACATCATGCAAACGGTTTCTGCTGTTGGGTTCGGTGGACCCATTCATTACCTTCTTTATTTTTATTAAATATTAATTATTAATATCATTTTTTTATATCATTTGTTGGGTAATTTTTATTTATATATTATTAGATTTTTTATTTTTTAAATAAAATTATAGCAAAGTTATTGCAATTTTTAAAGGTCAAAATTATTTCATTTTTAAATTAGTAATTATGACATTTTTTTACGAATTTTTATGTTTTTTGATGGGGTATATTATTAAGTTAATATATAAGTTTTTATTAAATTAATGTATTATCAAGTATTTTTTGGGGGAAAGGAATATACTAAGTTAATAAACAAGTATTTCAGAAAACACTTTTCTAATTTTATATAATATTTGTTTAACAAGTTGCGAAATATGATTTAGACAATAAACTTAATATTTTTATTTGAATTATATAGATTAAATATGATTAACTTACTATCATATTGTATTAAACTTACTATTAAAGTGACATTGTGTTTATAGGCTAGAAGAGGGTTCAAGAGGGGTGGATTAAGTTTAATTATTACGGAACAAAAAGTATAGCAGGTTGTGGTGGTTTACTTTTAGGCACTGACAGCAGATTGATTAAGGGATATTATCGGAAGTTGGGAGATTATGGTGGTCTTCAAGTAGAGAGCTATAAGCTATTCAAAAGTTCTTGTGGATTAAAATTAGCAACAAGTGAGGGCAATAAAAGTGTAAATTGGATTTATCTATCACAATTTTTTTTTCAGAATTTATTTACTTTTTATATTTTGGAGTCTTATCCTAGGGAGCTTATAAAACTTCTCTTTCATAATAATCCTAGAATTTACGAACTGATAAATGACAATGTATTTCACGAATTTTTTTTCTTGAGTTTTGTCCTCTTTTTCTTAAAAAAAATCAAGACGATATATGTCTTTTAGACTAATCTCAAAGAAATGTGTCTGTTTAACATATTTAGAAGAGATAAATACAATATATTTTTTTGAAGTTGAGGTAAATATAATATTTATTAAATAAGTGATTAAACTTAAATAGTTAATGATTTTTAATAAAAGATAAATAATTTAAAAGAATTTGAATTTGAATTTTATTGATTATTTTTTTTTCAGACTTTCTTAACTCTATATTATTAATACCTCGTTCTCATATCAACCAAAAAGTTATATATATATATATATATATAATATCTCCTACAATACAAGTAAGTGATAAGTGTTTATTTAAAAATACAAAGCTTGTATTCATTATTTAAATATATATATATATATATATATATATATATATATATATCTCAAGGAAGGAGAACATAATCACTACTTTTATGATTTTAATTAAAAAATATTATCTTTGAGAGAAAAACAATTTCATCTGCCTAAAAAAATAAAATTATATGTTATTTTGTAATAAAAACAAGTTAGATATTTATAAATAAAATAAAAATAAATAAAAAATAAAAAGAGACTAACATCAAATTCTACGATTGACGCCACTTTAGTCTTTTCAAGTGTTTAAAGTCGTAGATTTTTTTCATACGTTAAATATTTAAGGTAATTATGTTTTGTTCATGCAATATGGTCACTTTATAGTTTTATTATTTAGAGTAGCTTTTTCAAATTGATAGAGTATATTATATACAAACACAAATTTAACATTGTTGAAAATAAAAAGAATAAACTTACAAACAAATTCACAACATCTAAATTAATAGCATCAAAAGGCAAAATTCCTACAAATAATATAAACAAATCAAAGTGACTGAAATATCTATACATGCCTACAAACTGCAACATTGACGACCTAGTCATTGGTTAAATTAATAATTAATTGAAGTATATTTATCAATCTGAACCAAACGAACACCATAGTAAAAAGAGAAATCAAACGAATATTGCACAACGACAAACACCAAGCTGAGATGAAGAAATTACTAAAGAAAAACTATGTATATGTCAAAACTACTTATTTAAAAAAAATACATATGGATGATTCTGGATCAAAAAATAACAAAAATCACCCGCTTTTAACGAATAAAGAAGAAAAAAAAAGAGAAATTGAAGTTTTTCTCTCTAAAGAATTAGAGTCGGCTATCATTAGATTAGGTATCTCAAAGTCATTGGATGTATAGTTTTTTTAGTACTTTCAAAAATAAAAATTTAGACCTATAATTCAAGATTCTCATTCTTTTAATTTATGATGTCATTTTAAACATAACCTACATAATATGGCATGCCACATGGAATTTTGATGTCATCGCGTCATTGAATAAGAGTTGTACGTCGCCATGTTAGTATTTAATGGGTGGCTGCCACATGATATGAATAAGAAAAAAATGTTATAATAGTTTTTTATTTCAACTAATGCATATACATATGCGTCTTCACCATAAATAATTTTTTTGGGTCTATTTTCACTATTTTTGCATTGTAAAGATTATCTTTAATTTATTTTCTTAATCTTTATTGTCAATAGTACCCGCAAAATATTATTTCATCATAAAACTCATGTGTACATATTTTGTTGTATAATGTTCACAAATAATAAAATTCTTACAATAAAAAATAAATAAAAAAATAGAGCATTTGTTATTATAGAGATGAAAAATAAGTATGTTCTTGATAGAGTACTATTATAAGCCTCTGAATCTTCTAAAATCTAATTTATACTATTTTAGTGTTTTTTGCGTTGAATTGCTTAGACTAATAGCTCAATTTTTATTTTATGAATTAAGTTCTAAAAATATATTTTGTTAGAATTAGTAATATGTTTAAAATATATCTATGTGTATATATATATATATATATATATATATATATTTGGAGATCCGTTTCAAATTGTTTAGCAAAGAGTAATTTATTATCTATTATCTATTATATATATTTAAAACAGACTCCCATGTCAACTCTCATGACACCTCATAGTATTTCTTCCACATGTGCAAACATATCTCACCTCAACAAAAAAGCTTATGTGTACTCCTTAGAGAGTTCTCTTATGTTTTTTAGTTTCACCTCATTTTTTCTAATTAGTTTTTAAATAGTTTTTTTCCTCTTTTAATCCCTCCAATCCCTAATTTTTTTAATGACTTCCTCCAACAATTTCTTCTTCCCTCTTGTGTACGTCCCAGTCATTTTCCATCCTCGCAAAATCATCTTCTTCTTCGAAATTGCCGACTCTACTCCAAAGGTACACTGAAAGAGGTATAGGTTGGTTCGTTGCAACAAATTTTTTTAATAATTTTTCATATATTCTTATTTTATGATTATTTTTTATAAATTTGTGTATCTTTTGTCAAATAGAATATATATTTTTATTGTATAAAATGTTACTAAAAAATGGATTGACATAAATTGAAAGAAATTATAAATGGATTGACATTAATGAGTAATTGAATTTTTAACGTATAAAATCATTACTCACCATAACTGGAATAATATAATAGTCCATGATGATATTTATGAGTGATTATGTGGTTTTTTTCCATTGAATTTAATGACTAATAATATAGATTATTACCATTGATAAATGACTAATAATATAATAAAATAATTTATAAATTTATTATAAAATAACTTATAAGATAATTTGGTAATAATATAAAGTATAAATTATTATCAAATTGTAAAATAATTATAAAATTATAAATTTATTATAAATAATTGTAAAATAATTTTATAATTTATAAATTTATTATAAAATAATATTATCAAATAGATTTTGGAGGTACTAATAATATAATGACGTGGCAAAATATATTAAAGAAATTAGGACTTGAGAGGAGGATTGAAGGAGATTAGGCATTGAGAGCATGAGTGAGAGGGGAGAAAGGAAGAGAGGTCCACATCAGCGTTTTGGCTGATGTGAGAAATATTTGTATAGGTGGACGAAATAAAATGAGGTGGCATTCGGGGGTGAGGTGGCGGGGGTCTGTTTTAAAACAGACTCCCATGTCAACTCTCATGCCACCTCATAGTATTTATTCCACATGTGCAAAGATATCTCACCTCAACAAAAAAGCTTATGCGTACCCCTTAAAGAGTTCTCTTATGTTTTTTAGTTTCACCTCATTTTTTCTAATTAGTTTTTAAATAGTATTTTTCCTCTTTTAATCCCTCTAATCCCTAATTTTTTTAATGACTTCCTCCAACAATTTCTTCTTCCCTCTTGTGTACGTCCCAGTCATTTGCCATCCTCGCAAAATCAT
>NC_021163.2:32384406-32391179 GCF_000331145.2 Cicer arietinum | reverse complement strand
TTTCAAATGTTAAATCGATCTTTGTGGTAATTGTGAATTTTTTTATTTTAAATCAGATTTATTAGAATTTTAATTTACAAACATTCAAACTATTATTAATATTGACAAATGAATCATAATCATTAACATTTTGGTTACACAAACTATTCTGTCAAACTACATTTAAAACAGACTCTCATGTCAACTCTCATTTTACTTTGAATATTGGTAAATATATATAATATATAAATATTTAGAAAGGATGGACAAAGTCATGTCTCTTTTAATTTTAGTCAGTTTTATTTTACTGAAACTAATTAAATTTAATTTGTTGTTTTATAATGTTAATTGACATGAAATTAAAGTAATTTATTTGCAATTATTTGTATTTGATGTATACTTATAATTGTTTGACAATTAATATTTTGTAACCGAAATGTTCCTTTCACAAGTCTTGTCATCCTTCTTCTTGGTAGAAGTTTGAGTGTGATTCTTCATCTCATTTCTATCTTTTTCCATATTTTTGTTTTGTTATTTGTTATCATTTTATTCTTGTTTTTTCAAATTTTGCACTTATAATTATTTCAGTTTACAATTTCTTACCTTAATATCCATTTTTCAATCATATGTTGTAAACTGCTAATAATATGCAAAAAGGACGACAAATTATAAATTTATGTATTTATCTAGTGATATTAAGAACCAAATTCTATTTGAACAATTTCTTTCTTTAATTTGAGTTTCAAACATTTCTAAATTTGTTTCTTAGCATTATCCTTGCAATTCTTTCCTTATAATTTGAGGATTAATTTTTTTTAAAGAACTAAAGAGAGATTTTGAGTGGAAAAAACAATTTCAGAAAAACGCATGTCAACTTTTTTTAGTGAAACATGAGGGTTAGAGGTGATGGCCATTTTATAATCTATGTATGTAATACTTCCAACTTACAACTTTATGTCTTACGATCAATTTTTGAATCATATATTAAAAATTGCTAATGATATACTCAAATAATGACTAATGATCATTTTGGATAGTCCTCATATATTAACAAATACAATAAAGGTGTTTTTGGTGTAGTTTGATCAATTTTGAGGCAAGAACTTGTTCAATCTAAAGATAAAAATACATGTGATTTCATTTAGGTAACAAGTTTAAAAAAATACGATATAATTTTAAGTGGTTTAATTTAGATCGTTTTTAGAATATTTTAATTACAATTGTAAAAAAATAGTATTGTATAAACACAATAAAATAGTAGGTTTGATGCAAAATAAAACATTAATATAATTAAATTTATTATTTCGGAATAATAACGATCGACTATATTTAAAATGCATGAAATAACACCAAAATAAATTGAATTTTCTTAATAAGAATTATTAAGAAAAAAAATCAAAATCCAATAAATTATGTAACTGATTCCATCCAAACCTGGGTGGAGGTTCCAAACCATTTTGGACAGGAGAAAATGACATTTATAGTTAATGGGAAGTATAGTAAATGCCTAAATGCCACATTTTAATTGTTTAGTTTTAATGATTCGGAATGAGCATGATGAAGGACAAAGCTGAAAGCTGTCATACTAATAAAAAATAAGTCTTAAATTTTACGATTGCGATTTTGTTCAGATTTAGAAAAAGAATATGAAACTCAATATGTACGGTTTTTCTAAAAGGACATCTAAAAATATTAAAAATTATTCGATTTTGTGAGGTTTTCGATTTATCTTGTATTGGATTGCAATTATGTTTTGGAATGATTTAGAGGGGAACACCCGTAATAACAATGTAAGATTGGTAGGTAGCATTTAGTTTGCCTAACCCATTTGTATTTATCGCTCTCAATTATGTTCTCTCATTACTGTGCAAATTTTGTTAATTGTTCGATGACAAATTTGTTACAATATAACTTTCTTTTAAACTTAGGATTTTAAACAAATGTAATATGTCTTCTAAAATAAGTGAGTGGATCCCTTTACCATAGCTTGGCACAACAACTTGAACAAACTTCTAAACCCCAAACAATTTCACTAACCACTTTAATCTATATAATCACAAGCTCGTACCATTATTCATCAATATAAAAACTAAGTAAAGCTCTTCCTCCATACTATCTCTCTCTTCTCAATAAATCAATTTGTATTATATATTAATTGAACCATGGGTGGTCATCAAGTAATCAATTCCTCTTTTTGGAGCTTTGTTTTAGTTGTTGTGATAGTAACATTCTTCACTACAATTGTTAGTTCTTCCAAACAATCTCAAATAGAAGGCATGAAAATGAATGTGATTGATCAATGTTGGAGATTTAATCCAGAATGGAGGAAACATCGTCAACAACTTGCCAGATGCTCAGTTGGCTATGTAGGAAAAATGACAAGCAACATAGATAAAGACCTTGTTCATTATAAAGTTACTGATCCTAGTGATCACCCCTTAAACCCACAACCTGGAGCTTTGAGATATGGAGCTTCTAACATTCAAGGTAAAGTTTGGATCACATTCCAAAGTGACATGAACATTAGACTTGAGAAGCCCCTTCTTATTAGTAGTTTCACTACCATTGATGGTCGAGGTGTCAATGTCCACATCGCTAATAATGCATGCTTGATGATCTATAAGGTAGTAAATAATAACAAACTTGACATTACTAAAAAATAGTTGAATTTGAGATGAAAATTATACAAACTTGACATTACTAAAAAATAGTTGAATTTGAGATGAAAATTAGAGATGCAAGAAATACAATTTATATTTGTTTTATTGTTTCTAACAACAAAATAAAGACAATTTTTTATTGTCTCTAACAACTAACAATAAAATTAGAGACAAATTATTATCATTTTATCTAATTGCCAATAATTTTTTTTATCATGCTAGATTTTACAATTATTATTATAGTTTTTAAATTTCTTCTTTTATTATCCGTACACATATCTTCCACCTCTTAACTTAGAATGATATACTTATTATTTGTTATTAGGCAACAAACATAATTATCCATGGAATTAGGATTCATCATTGTCGACCTCAAGCTCCCGGAATGGTGATGGGTCCCAATGGAAAGATAATGTCGTTGGGTCAAGTGGATGGAGATGCAATTAGATTGGTTTCTGCTTCAAAGATTTGGATTGATCATAACACACTTTATGATAGCCAAGATGGTCTTCTTGATGTTACGCGAGGTTCTACTGATGTGACAATCTCCAACAATTGGTTTAGGGAGCAAGATAAGGTTATGCTTCTTGGACACGATGATGGATTCGTAAGAGACAAGAACATGAAAGTAACTGTCGTATACAACTATTTTGGGCCTAATTGCCGCCAACGCATGCCTAGGTAATTAATAATTGCAAAATTTAGTTGTTAAAAATTGAGTTCAATAGAGATGCATTGTCAATGAGAAGTCATCATATTATTACATAAACTTAATTATTAACCATTTTAAAAATAAAAGCACAACACAACATTTTTGTTAGAGGTTAGTATAAACTAACAATGCACCTTTCAGTTTCTCTTTAAAAAATTGACAAAATTATTGATTATCTTAATTATTAATTAAAAATGTTATAGAATTCGTCACGGATATGCACATGTTGCAAACAATCTCTACATGGGATGGACGCAATATGCAATTGGTGGAAGCAGCGGACCAAGCCTTAAAAGTCAATCAAACCTCTTCATAGCACCAACAGAAAATAAGGAGGTAATAATTAAGCAATATATATACCAATTTCCTATGAACATGTCATTTATAAAATGGTTTCAATATGTTATATTAATTGATTTATTAATTATATAATGCGTGCAGGTGACATGGAGAAAAAGTAGTAATGGAATTGAAGATACGTGGAAATTTTATTCAGTTGGAGACGCCTTTGAAAATGGTGCATCCTTCATAGATACAAAAGGTGAACAAGTGAAAAAAACCCAATTATAGCCCTGAACAGGATTTTGAAGTTGTTGATTCCAAATATGTGAGATCATTGACAAGTTCCTCGGGAGTGTTACAGTGTAGTAAATCTTCAATATGTTAAATTAAAATTTATGAGGAATAACTTCACAATCTCATAGACCACAATCTTATTGATTTTGAAATGTTCCTGTACTAAGAAAATGAATGATGGAAATTTGTTTTCCATTCTATTGCAACTCCACTAATTATATATAGAGAACAATGTATTGAGTATTATTATACACTTAAACTTAAGCTTGGAATATACTTTGGAAGGTTGACTTGTATAGATTGATAAGTCCCTTGTTGTACTAAAAATAAAAATATTAATTGTTACTACATTATTATTTCATCTGAAATAAATTATAAACATAAATTTATTAAATTATTGGTATTAAGAAAAATATTTGATCCCTTTTGTTCTATGCAGTCTTAATAAAAAATTAAGTCAATTTCTTAAATTACGTTCTATAATCAATAAATTGAATCATACCCAAAAAAAATTGAATAGTTATAAACTTAAATTAAATAAAAAATATTTTATAAATACTATTATTAAATAGTAAAGAAGTTAATGATATCTTCTTATATTTCATTGTAAAAAAACATAAATTATCTTGGACTCTATTCATTATGGAGAGAGTACAACAATGCATGCATGATTGTTATGGTTCTAGTTTGATATTAATTATAAGCTCAAGTAAATTGAAACATGGTTCAATTGTTAAATCAATCAATCAACAACTTATTGTTTTGACGTGTCTAGTCATTGTCTTGGTTAAATTGCTATTACATGTCATTTTCTGTGTGAGTTATCTAATACGAATAACAACACTTAACCACAATTTATAAAACAAAGGCTTTCACAAAAAAAAAACTAATAATAATTTGGACTCTATTCAACCTATGATTAAATTCTTAGGGCCATTTCGAAATTCTTAGGGCCATTTCTAAATTCCCGTTCCTTATAAAATTATAACTAGCTAACCCGCATATTGCGCGGGTATATTTTTATTTATTAAATTTAAGTGGATTTAGACATTTTATCTAATTGCCAATAATTTTTTTTATCATGCTAGATTTTACAATTATTATTATAGTTTTTAAATTTCTTCTTTTATTATCCGTACACATATCTTCCACCTCTTAACTTAGAATGATATATTTATTATTTGTTATTAGGAAACAAACATAATTATCCATGGAATTAGGATTCATCATTGTCGACCTCAAGCTCCCGGAATGGTGATGGGTCCCAATGGAAAGATAATGTCGTTGGGTCAAGTGGATGGAGATGCAATTAGATTGGTGTCTGCTTCAAAGATTTGGATTGATCATAACACACTTTATGATAGCCAAGATGGCCTTCTTGATGTTACACGAGGTTCTACTGATGTGACAATCTCCAACAATTGGTTTAGGGAGCAGGATAAGGTTATGCTTCGGATTCGTAAGAGACAAGAACATGAAAGTAACTGTCGTATACAACTATTTTGGGCCTAATTGCCGCCAACGCATGCCTAGGTAATTAATAATTGCAAAATTTAGTTGTTAAAAATTGAGTTCAATAGAGATGCGTTGTCAATGAGAAGTCATTATATTATTACACAAACTTAATTATTAACCATTTTAAAAATAAAAGCACAACACAACATTTTTGTTGGAGGTTAGTATAAACTAACAATGCACCTTTCAGTTTCTCTTTAAAAAATTGACAAAATTATTGATTATCTTAATTATTAATTAAAAATGTTATAGAATTCGTCACGGATATGCACATGTTGCAAACAATCTCTACATGGGATGGACGCAATATGCAATTGGTGGAAGCAGCGGACCAAGCCTTAAAAGTCAATCAAACCTCTTCATAGCACCAACAGAAAATAAAGAGGTAATAATTAAGCAATATATATACCAATTTCCTATGAACATCTCATTTATAAAATGGTTTCAATATGTTATATTAATTGATTTATTAATTATATAATGCGTGCAGGTGACATGGAGAAAAAGTAGTAATGGAATTGAAGATACGTGGAAATTTTATTCAGTTGGAGACGCCTTTGAAAATGGTGCATCCTTCATAGATACAAAAGGTGAACAGGTGAAAAAACCCAATTATAGCCCTGAACAGGATTTTGAAGTTGTTGATTCCAAATATGTGAGATCATTGACAAGTTCCTCGGGAGTGTTACAGTGTAGTAAATCTTCAATATGTTAAATTAAAATTTATGAGGAATAACTTCACAATCTCATAGACCACAATCTTATTGATTTTGAAATGTTCCTGTACTAAGAAAATGAATGATGGAAATTTGTTTTCCATTCTATTGCAACTCCACTAATTATATATAGAGAACAATGTATTGAGTATTATTATACACTTAAACTTAAGCTTGGAATATACTTTGGAAGGTTGACTTGTATAGATTGATAAGTCCCTTGTTGTACTAAAAATAAAAATATTAATTGTTACTACATTATTATTTCATCTGAAATAAATTATAAACATAAATTTATTAAATTATTGGTATTAAGAAAAATATTTGATCCCTTTTGTTCTATGCAGTCTTAATAAAAAATTAAGTCAATTTCTTAAATTACGTTCTATAATCAATAAATTGAATCATACCCAAAAAAAATTGAATAGTTATAAACTTAAATTAAATAAAAAATATTTTATAAATACTATTACTAAATAGTAAAGAAGTTAATGATATTTTCTTATATTTCATTGTAAAAAAACATAAATTATCTTGGACTCTATTCATTATGGAGAGAGTACAACAATGCATGCATGATTGTTATGGTTCTAGTTTGATATTAATTATAAGCTC
>NC_021163.2:32372861-32382682 GCF_000331145.2 Cicer arietinum | reverse complement strand
CTTTGTCCATCATTTCTAAATATTTATATATTATATATATTTACCAATATTCAAAGTAAAAAATCAAATACAAATATTATTTTTTTCTCTCACTATCATTTTAATAATCGATCTTTGTGGTAATTTTGATTTTTTTTTTAACTTTAAATCGGATATTTTATAATTTTAATTTACAAACATTATTTTTTAAATTAATATTAATTGAGTAATCATAATCATTAACATTTTTGTTTCAAAATCGAAATCTAAAATTTATAAAAATTCGGTTACAAAATATTAATTGTCAAACAATTATAAGTATACATCAAATACAAATAATTGCAAATAAATTACTTTAATTTCATGTCAATTAACATTATAAAACAACAAATTAAATTTAATTAGTTTCAGTAAAATAAAACTGACTAAAATTAAAAGAGACATGACTTTGTCCATCATTTCTAAATATTTATATATTATATATATTTACCAATATTCAAAGTAAAAAGTCAAATAAAAATATTTAAATATATATAATAGATGAAATTAAAGTAATTTATTTGTAATTATTTGTATACTTATAATTGTTTGACAGTTAATAGTTTGTAACCAAAATGTTAATGATTATGATTCATTTGCCAATATTAGTAATAGTTTGAATGTTTGTAAATTAAAATTCTAATAAATCCAATTTAAAATAAAAAAATTCACAATTACCACAAAGATCGATTTAACATTTGAAAAATTTCTACAATACATTCAGATTTGTGTTCTGAAATTTAAAATGATCTAATTTACTCAATTTAATTCAATGTCAGACATCTTTTAAACATGCTTAAAATTATTTGAGTCAAACTTTTTCAACTGCAATTTGTAAGCTATTCAACATATACTACATTGAAGTAAAACTAAGAATATGAGACATGCAAAGCAAAGTGACACTTAAAAACAACTAAAGAAGGAAAAGAGTTTAGAAGAGAGATGGAAAAAATATTGATGTATAAATATACCTTGTCATAACATTGAAAAACACTAATTCCTTGAATTTTAATCAAAGATTGTATAGAATATAATTGAATTTATGACAGCAAAATTAGAAAAAGACAAAGAGAATAATTTTTTACGAGGATGGCGAATGACTGGGAAGTCATTAAAAAAATTAGGGATTATAGGAATTAAAATAGGAAAAAATTATTTAGAAATTAAGTAGAAAAAAATGAGGTGAACATGGCACCAAATTTAGAAATAGACAAAGAGAATAATTTTTTTTTGTTGAAACGAACCAACCTATACCTCTTTCAGTGTACCTTTGGAGTAGAGTCGGCAATTTCGAAGAAGAAGATGATTTTGCAAGAATGTCAAATGACTGGGACATACACAAGAGGGAAGAAGAAATTGTTGGAGGAAGTCATTAAAAAAATTAGGAAAAAAACTATTTAGAAACTAATTAGAAAAAATGAGGTGAAACATAAAAACACAAGAGAACTCTCTAAGGCGTACACATAAGATTTTTTGTTGAGGTGAGAACTCTCTAAGGCGTACACATAAGCTTTTTTGTTGAGGTGGGATATGTTTGCACATGTGGAAGAAATACTATGAGGTGGCATGAGAGTTGACATGGGAGTCTGTTTTAGGTAATAGAAATGCAGGCAATCGAAAAGAATTTGCTTGAACTTGCACTGTGAGTTGTTGAACGAGTCCTTCAGTAGTCATATAATTCCCATTTCCCACCATCACTTTGAACATGGGAGCAGGTTGTATTGGTAGCTTAAGAAACTTAGCTACTCTAGGCTAAAGGAAATTATCAGAACTCCCACCATCAATCAAAACAGTTATGGGTAATTGGTCAATGTGAGTTAAGAATCTAATCGTGCCTACCCCCATACCACCTTTTAAGGCATTTAGAGATAAATGGTGATCCTTAGCATTGACTTGTTCTTCTAGTTCAGCATTAATTTGTACCTCTGAATCACACAAAACAGGTTCATCATTACATTCTTCTAATTGCAAGAATAACATTTGTCTATTTGGGCATTTATGGTTAAAGGTAAACTTTTCATCACAAAAATAACATAAGCCTTTTTCTCTCCTTAGCTGCATTTATGATGGGCTGATTTTTTTGACATTTGAATTCCTCAAGGGAGGGCCCTCAGGAGTTGGCAATAATCCAGATGAAGTGTTTCTAGCAGTAGGTTTATGCACAACAGCAGATGAATTAGATGCTATTGGGGAGTATTTGTGAGTGTAGTTTGCATTGACAGTCTTAGTCACAAGTGTATATCTTTCCTCATAAAGTCTAGCTAAGGCTACTGCACGCAATAAAGTAGGAGGAGCCATTACTACCACATCACGTCGATTTTTTTTTTTGCAAGCCACCAACAAAGCAATTTAAAAGAGCTTCATCATTTAAGCATATAGATCTATTAGCTAGGGCCATGAATTTAAGATAATAATCAGAGATGGAACCTGTTTGTGTCAACTTGAATAATTCTGCCATTGGACAATCATATGGGGAAGGTCCAAACTGAGATTCCATTGCTCTAGTGAGATCTAGCCATTAAGTTATTGCATAAATTCGATTCAACATTTGAAACCAAGGCACTACATCTTTATCAAAATGCATGGCAGCAATATCAACTCTCGATAGATCTGGAGTGTTGTGATAGTTAAAGAATTTTTCTGCCTTAAAAATCCATTCCAGCACCGGTGTTGTTCCATCAAAGTGGGGAAATCCCAGTAAAATTTCCTTAACAGGAAGAGCAGCATTTCCTGAAGGAACATGGTTAGGTCCTGAGTTCGAATTGCTTCCACCAACGTGAGAAGTGTTCTGCAGAATTTGTTGTAAGGCAAGTTGTATCTGATCCATACGAAGATTATGTTCATTGAATCGATTATCCATCGTTTGGGCTAAACGATGAAGTTCATCTGAATGAGTTGTGACTATTGCTTGTAAATCCCTCAATCTTGTATTCTCAGCCATGGAAGCTCAATGAAAGCACCAAATGTAACGACTTAAAATTTATAAAAGCACAAAATGATAATGGTAATACTGTAAGGAAGAGTTGTATTACGTTTGTCATTACAATATGATAGTAGCTTAGAAAAGAAGAAGGTGTGTAGAGAACGAAGAAGGAGAAGGCAGAAGGAATGGATCAGGGAGAACTAATTCCTCCACTCTTTCTCTGTCCATAACAGAATTTCCATTATTCTCCTTTATCACCCTTTCACGTGTTACAATACATAACATAAATGATAAACATAACAGTAAAAAAAAGATAAATGATTAACTTATTATAAAAAAAGATAAATGACTAATCTATTATTTTCGCATAATTTAATTATTAATTTAATTATTAATTTAATTATTTATTAATATATTAAATTCATATAATAATGGTTGAGGAAGTAATATATTCAAATATGATGTATTTTTATCGTTAATTTAATGTATTTCGTTTCATTTTCATGTTATTAATATAAATTTCTTTTTATTTAATTGTTATTATTATTTAATTTTTATTATCATTTAATTATTTCAAAAAAATTATAATATAATTTAATCATTTTAATTATAACAATTTTTAATTATAATTATAATAATTATAATTATAATTATAATTATTATTTATTATAATAATAATAATTAAAATATAAAATTTATTTATAATTTATTAATGTATTTTATTTTAATTTATTATTAGTATTTTTTTAAATAATTAAATTAATAACTCTAATAATAAAAAAAATAAAATATAACAAAATAAATTATTAATCAGTTAGAAGTCACTTTACCATAAAACGACCTTCTATTGAGTTTTAAAAAATTTATCTTCATGTGGTCGCTTTTCCAGATAACAACCTCATACTTTAAAAAAAAAGTAGAGCATTTGAGGAAATAGTTTTCAAACTAAGTCATTTGGGGAAATAAATAAATAAAAAGAAATATATTAATAAAAAACTCTCATTACAATTGATTGTACAATTTTTTGTTTAATTGTTATTATTATTATTTGATTTTTATCATCATTTAATTTTTTTTTGAAGTTTATAATATAATTTAATCATTTTAATTATAGTAATTTTTAATTATAATTATAATAATAATAATTAAAATATAAATTTTATTTATAATTTATTAATGTATTTTATTTTAATTTATTATTAGTATTTTAACTTTTAAATAATTAAATTAACAACTCTAATAATAAATAAATATTAAAATATAACAAAAAAAAAATTTATTACTGAGTTAGAAATTGCCAAACGAACTTCTATTGAGTTTCAAAAAATTCTTCTTCAGTGGTAGCTTCTCTAGGGAACTACCTCCAACTTTAAAAAAAAAATGACATTTGAGGAAATAGTTTTCAAATTAGGGCATTTGGAGAAATAAATAAATAAAAAGAGATATATTGATAAAAAAAAACTCAAAATATGATTTTTTTTTTATCTTTTCAAAATTGAGACAAATAAAGAAAACAAATTTAAGGACTAAAAAGTTGAGATTTTATCTTTATAGAAAATATAATAAAATTTTAAATTTTATAATTGTTAACATTTATTTTATTTTATTTTTTAATTATTAAAATCTCACTTTCTAAAAATTTAATTTTAAAAGATGAAAATAAAATTTTTAAAATGATTCTAAAAGAAATTAAAAATAGGGAACGTCTTAAAAATACTAAAATAAGTTAAAAGATTATTCGTATATTTAGTCTACAAATAATCACTAAAAAGATTATAATTGTGCGTGTCGATATTTTAAGGCTTCACATATTAATTACGTATCGTGTACGTGAGTCCACATACATGTGGTACACTGTCAATCAGGTACATTCTGTACCTTTTTTTCACGAGCCACTTCACATGTCTCTAAAGTTCTTTTGTTTTTTTTAAATAAATCATCAATTTAATCACTAAATTAATATTTTTTAATAGATTTAATTTTTAAACTATTAAAATTAATTAAAAAAATTTAAACTATTATTTTATCTATCAAGTTAATCCTTTTTAAAGCGACCATTAATAATTCTAAAACAACAATTTAAAATAATCTTTAAACTATCATAAAAAATAGGTTTAATTGTAGTTTTGGTCCCCCTATTTTAGTTGAATCGCAAAAGTAGTTATCCCATTTTATTTCTTCACATTGTACCTAAAATCTATTATTATAAATAGTGTGGTGTGACTTGAAAAAAATGAAACTTCATCAAGTTTTGGACCAAAATTCTATTTGAGGGACCAAAACTAGGGAGAAATAAAATGGGGGACTACTTTTGCGATTAAGCTAAAATAGGAGGACCAAAACTGCAATTAAGCCTAAAAAATAATAATTTAGTCCTTTAAAATTTTATTTTGTGTTAAATATTACATTTCTCATTTTCTCAAATTCTTAAATCATTTTAATGACAAAATAATATTTGTACTGACCTCTTACACTTACCGATTTTCACTTGGGATCCGGTTAATCTCGCGAACCCGTCTTGTCCCCATAAGCAATGTGACTGGTCATTTGTGACTCGGTTCATTTCCACTATCACACCAAGAGTATCTTTCAATAGTATGTTCAAAAAGAAGATTTCTTATCCTTCACTCATGCATTAGAGAAGAATAAGATGATTTAAAATATAAGAATGAGTGAAAAAAGTGGATATCAATCTCCAAATTTTTGTGTTTACATTATGTCCAAAGTGACACTATTTATAGAAAAATAATGTCACTTGAGAAAGAGGTACAATTCTTGGGTTCTACCATTCTGCTTTGCAAAAGGATATATGGATATAACGTTCCATAATTGATTAAAGCGTTGCAAAGGTCTGGTGGTTGATCAACGCATCATTTCGCGCATGACCCGAGTTTGAATCCGTCGGGTGTGCTTCGGGTTACCCGTCCTATTCCAAATTAATTTAATGACAAATGATTACTTTTTGTTATTATTGAATTCATTATCTCTAAAAAAAGTTATCACTAACTTATTAATTTATAGTTGTAAAAAAATATTATGAGTTACTACTCTTGAATAAATTGACAAGTGATAATTATATGTGATTTACTATGAGTTTTTTTATGTTTAATTGTTTTTTTTCTAAAAAATAATAAAATTAAATGAGTTTGTTTCATTTAAATAATTATTTTAAAAAATACAAGTTTTAAGATTATCAAGTTGTTCAACTTGTGTCTTAAAAAACTTAAGGATTGAAAAAATGTCACATCTAGTTAACCTGTTTAAGAATAATCTTATTATTTTGGTTATAAAAATGAACTTTAAAATCTCCAAGTTGTACAACTTGTATTATAATTACTTAAAGATTAAAAAAATGTCACATCTAATTAATCATTTTGAAATAATTTTGTATAATTATTAATTTATTAAAAATAAAATCCTTTTAGAATTATCATCATATAACAACTATGTTCACACATAACTTAGAAACAATATTGTATTTGACTTTATTTTTTGCAGTAATTTTTAATAAAAAGACTTAATAATTTAACAAACAGCCACTACAAGCTGTTTGGAAGAAGAAGAAGAAGAAGAAGAAGAAAAAACATACCTAGCCTAAACGAAGAAAAAAAATACTAGTTGTTGTTACAGTAAAGCTAAATAAAAATGATATATGTTGTCGTTACAGCTTGCTTTGGGTAAAGAAAGTAAGAAAAAGAATATAATTGACTGGTTTCTAGTTTATTCTGCTTAAATAAAAAGAATACTTAACCTCTGTTGCTATGCTACATACACATATCTCTACCATTCAAGAGTTCTAATATATCAGTTTTTCGATGCCACCAACAAATACAATGTATCATTTTTAGGAGTGAAATCAAACATGTCAACAACAAACAATAAAATGTTAAAGAGATAGAGACCGAACCAAATTTGAGATGCACATCCGTGTATAACAACAAAGGAGAATGCAATGGTAGTGTAATGTTTGACAATGGTTGGCGGTGGTGGAAGTTGAAATGACGGTGTGTAAGTTGAAATTACGGTGATGGCTCTGATTCTCGTTTTTTATTTTTTTCTCTTAATTTTGAAATATATAATTTTGATAATGGAGTTGGGTTGTTGTTTCTTCTCTGATCAACTTTATTTTTGTTTTAGAATCTCTCTTTTATAAAAAAAAATTCACACAGAAAAAAAAGAAACTCTATCTTTTCTATCTTCTTATTATTCTTTAAAATAAAACTCCTTTATGTTGAGTGTTTGTTTTTTATGATAACTAATATAAGATCTCTACCCAAAAACGACATCTTTGATTGATTTTTTTTGTGATGAGATAAAATTAAGTTCCTGAATTTTTATTGTTTTGCAGCAATGTGTTCATGAGATTAAATCAAGTTCCGGATTTTTTTTTATTGTTTTACAGCAAAAACAAGCAACCTCGTATACTTAAAGAAAATAAGTGGCTGATCTTTCTGATTGAGTGTACAAATGGTGAAGATATAATTTTATTAGGATAAAATAAAATAAAAAAAATTAAAAATTAAAATTATTGGGATGAAGGAACGCGTAACCATGTTCTTACAAAAGTAGTGCAATGCAAACATGATACCTTTTGTTTTTATTATTATTATTTTTTGTTAAATATAATGTAATAGAAATCCATATAAATATAGACTCAAAATTTGGATCATTTATAAAATGAAGATTTTTTTACTTAATAATAATAAGTGTAAAATGCTTATTAAACATATTATTATTATTATATTATTATTATTATTATTATTATTATTATTATTATTATTATTATTATTATTATTTAAATTATTTTTAATTGGTCATACAAAATTGATGGACTAGACTTGTCTAATACTTTGGGCCACCACAAAAGGGTCAAATATTTGATACCTTTTATTCATATGTATGTCCACAATGTTATCTTTAGAGTTAACTTTTGCACCTCTATTCGACGAATCAAACCAATCACAATAAAATAACACTACTTTTTTATGGTAATCTAAAATAGTGTAATATATTAAAATGTATATTTAATCCATTTCTATACAAGTTTATACCTTTCAAAGATATACATCCATCTATATTGAACAAGTCCTCTAAGTCTAGCTTTGTATGAAAGATGCACATTGAGATGCTCCACAGAATAAGCAACACCTAGGGGGAGTATTCTATGAGCTTGCACAATATCAACATCATATAATTCTCCATTTTGATCAGATCATTCTATCTCAATGTTGAAGAACACAAATTTTTTAAAAATGGACTCATTTCAACAAGTGGATTTAATGTATGTGTAGGCAGAGAACTTAATGCAATTAAAAGTAAACATTCCGTAAATATGTGACAATCATGATTTTTCATTTGATTCATCATTCTATTTTCCACATTAACACCTCTTGTTAAATTAGGAGGATAATCATCTAGCATATTTAGTTTTTTTATCCACTTAAAGACAACTTTTACTTCAATAGGAGTTCGAGTGTAATTTGCGTGTGGTTTTAAGGTTTTATTGTTTGGCTTTCGACTAACAACAAATCATATGTCTATAATATAAAGCTATATTTTTCTGAGCTTTGTCATTGTTTTTAGTCATTCCTTTGACATTCATCACAGTGTTAAATATATTGCCAAAATCGTTTTTTCTCAATATGCCTAACATCAAGATTATGTCTTAGAATGTTATATTTCCAATAAGGAAGATTGTGCAATTGACCATAACCATGAGGTTTCAAAACAACATCAACTATAACTTTAACCTTTAGTAATCTTTAACTTGTTCACAAACTTGTTCATATATCATCGAACATGAGGTCCATGAGTTTTAACAACACCTTTAACAAATGCATTCTTATTTTGCTAAATTGATTATCTTAAGGTAAGAACCTACAATGCAAATCAAATCAAGATGTTGTCCAACTGAATGTCAAAATAAATGCCTTACTATCTTCCATACAAATAAGATATGCTATTTTCCCGTGTGTACCCCATCCAGACAACATCTCGTATGTTGGGAAATCATTAATGGTCCACATCAAAGCTTTTCTCATAATAAAATTTTGTTTTCGAGCAATATCATATGTTAAAACACCATTACACATTCTCTTTAAATCACCAATTGATGGTTGTAATTAGATATCAATACCTGATGTGGGATTAGATGGTCTTGATATTATAGTGGCTAAGAACATATAAGGTTTAGATATACACATTTCTGAGGGAAGGTTGTAAGGGGTAACAATAATAGGCTAACAAGAATATAGTGTAGACGAAACTTGAATATATGGTGTGAAACCATCATAGCATAATGGTAACTGTACATTATGCGGATCTAATGCAAAATTAGGATATGCTTAACCAAAGTGCTTCGATGTTATACCATCTGACGCATGTCGCATTTGATCATTTGAACTTCTTCTATTTTCATAATGTCATATCATTTTGCAACAATTTACATTGATGCAAACATTCTCCACAATCTTGATATAAAACAACTCATTCTCCCATCAAACAAAGGAACATCCAACTTCTATGTAGCCATTGTAAGATTTATGGGTCACATATGTAATTAATTAATAAAGTGTGTTAGGGTCATTATATAATTAGCCAATAAACTAGGGGTCAAATAATATATAATAGTTTATGGCTAAAGAGCATAATAGTTATGAAAATTAATAGTGTAGATACCAGGCAGTTTCTAATTTAATGAGGGGCTGAATTGGAAATACTGCAATTTGGGATATAACTAATAATAGTTATATATAGGGGTAATGGTCCCCAAGGCAAACACAACAAGACTATTCAGTTTCAAAACCCTAAAGGAGAAAATTCTCTGGTTCTCTCTATCCCCATCAAGAGAGCAAGGTCTACAGGGTGTTTTGCTAAGGAA
>NC_021163.2:32365145-32371377 GCF_000331145.2 Cicer arietinum | reverse complement strand
TTGTTGAGATGGAAAAACGCTTTGTAAAAAGTGATAAGGCTGAAACAAGTTCTTTGCTTCAGAATTTAATTTCCATGAAGTATCAAGGCAAGGGAAATATAAGAGAGCACATTATGATGATGTCCAACATTGCTTCTAAGCTTAAAGGTCTAAAGCTTGAGTTGTCAGATGACTTACTCATTCATTTAGTATTGCTGTCTCTTCCTTCGCAATTCAGTCAGTTTAAGGTGACTTATAATTGTCAAAAGGAGAAATGGACTCTTAATGAGCTCATTTCATTATGTGTGCAAGAAGAGGACAGGCTGAAGCAAGATAGGACTGAAAGTGCTCACTTTACTAGCATCTCTAAAGACAAGGGCAAAAGGAAAAGAATTGAGGAGCCCAAGAACAAAGCTGCTGCTAAGGGTCCAGAACAAAAGAAGCAGACTAAGGATAACAACTGCTTCTTCTGCAGGAGTTCTGGACACGTGAAGAAGGATTGTGCCAAATATCACGCTTGGCGTGTTAAGAAAGGTATGATTCTGTCTTTGGTCTGTTCTGAGGTTAATTTAGCTTCAGTACCTAGAAACACTTGGTGGTTAGACTCTGGTGCAACTACTAACATCAGTGTTTCAATGCAGGGTTGCCTGAACTTCCGAAAGCCTAGTGATACTGAAAGATGGATCTATGTAGGAGATGGGAAGAAGGTAGAAGTTGAAGCCATAGGAAAATTTAGATTATTATTAAGTTCCGGTCATTATTTGGATTTAAAAGACACTTTTGTTGTACCGTCATTTAGACGGAATTTGATCTCTATTTCTTATTTGGACAAATCAGGATATTATTGTTCATTCGGGAATAAAGAATTTACTTTGTCTTTAAATTCGAATGTTGTTGGAACCGGTTTACTTTCTGGTTATGATAATCTTTATTTGTTGGAAACTGTGGCTAACTATAATGAAACCTTGAATGTGGAATCACGTGGTACTAAGCGGAAAATTGACAATTTCAATTCAGGGGTGCTTTGGCACAAGCGTCTAGGTCACATCTCTAAAAATAGAGTTGAACGACTTGTGTCAGATGGAATTTTAGATTCCATTGACTTCACAGACTTTAACGTTTGTGTAGCATGCATTAAAGGAAAACAGACTAAAGATAAGAAATTAGGCGCATATAGAGCTACAGACGTCTTAGAATTGATACATACGGACATCTGTGGGCCATTTCCAACTCCTTCTTGGAATGGTCAACAATATTTTATATCATTCATAGACGATTATTCTAGATATGCCTACCTTTACCTAATTCACGAAAAGTCCCAATCAATAGACGTGTTCAAATCCTTTAAGGCAGAAGTTGAGAATCAACTTAATAAAAGAATTAAAAAGGTCAAATCTGATCGTGGTGGTGAATACTACGGCAGATATGACGGTTCAGGTGAACAACGTCCGGGACCATTTGCCAAATACCTAGAGGAATGTGGAATCGTCCCACAATACACTATGCCGGGGTCACCCAGCATGAATGGTGTAGCTGAAAGACGAAACAGGACTCTTAAGGATATGGTAAGGAGTATGATTTGTCATTCCACCTTGCCAGAGTCACTCTGGGGAGAGGCATTAAAAACAGCAGCATACATTCTTAATAGAGTACCAACTAAGGCAGCGGCTAAAACACCTTATGAGCTTTGGATTGGGCGTAAGCCTAGTCTGAAGCACCTTCATGTTTGGGGATGTCCAGCTGAGGCAAGGCCTTATAGGCCGAATGAAAAGAAATTTGAACCCCGAACAATTAGCAGCTATTTTATAGGGTACTCAGAAAAATCAAGGGGCTATAAATTTTATGATCCTAATTTGAGAACAATTTTTGAGACGGGAACGGCAACGTTCTTTGAGGATATTGAGTTTGGGGGGAAGATTAAGGTTAAAGATTTTGTCTTTGAGGAAGAATCGGTAACAATTCCAGAACTGATTCTTCCACCAATTGACTTTCCCATTATTGAACAAACTCAAGATGATCTGGTTGTTCAGGAAGAACAAAATCCAGATCAAATTCAAGATCCTCAAGAACAAGTGCCTCAAGAGCCAGCTCCATTGCGGAGATCCACTAGAGAAAGGAAAAATGCTATTTCGGATGATTATGTAGTATTTATCAATGAGGTAGAGGAAAATGTTGGCATGACGGAAGACGACCCAGTCAACTTTCATCAAGCCATGCAAGATTCTCGTTCAGATAAGTGGATCGAAGCAATGAATGAGGAGTACAAGTCTATGCAAGACAATTCAGTTTGGGAACTTATCCCATTACCTGAAGGAAAGAAACCCATTGGTTGCAAATGGATTTTTAAAACCAAGCGGGATTCCAATGGTAATGTGGAGAGATATAAGGCACGTCTTGTAGCTAAGGGTTATACTCAAAAGGAAGGGATTGATTATAAAGAGACTTTCTCTCCGGTTTCATCGAAGGACTCTTTAAGAATAATCATGGCTCTTGTTGCTCACTTTAATTTGGAGCTTCATCAAATGGATGTAAAAACAGCTTTTCTCAATGGCGACATTGATGAGACGATCTATATGGTGCAGCCAGAAAACTTTGTGTTGGGAGACCCAAAGAATATGGTGTGCAAACTAAGAAAATCCATTTATGGGCTAAAACAAGCTTCTCGTCAATGGTACCATAAATTTCATCAAGTAATTCTCTCATTTGGTTTTGAGATGAATACAGTTGATGATTGTGTGTATCATAAGTTCAGTGGGAGCAGACATATTTTCCTGGTCTTGTATGTTGATGACATACTGCTTGCCACTAACGATATAGGCATGTTGCACGAAACTAAGAAATTTCTATCAAAGCATTTTGAGATGAAAGATCTTGGTGACGCCTCTTTTGTATTAGGAATTCAGATACACCGAGACAGATCTCGAGGTATTCTTGGATTGTCACAAAAGAGCTATATCGATAAGGTTCTCAAAAGGTTTGGGTTACAGGATTGCAAACCAGGGGACACCCCAGTTGCTAAGGGAGACAAGTTTAGTCTCAAACAGTGCCCTAAGGGAAGTTTGGAAATTCAAGAAATGCAAAAGATCCCTTATGCTTCAGCTGTAGGGAGTCTTATGTATGCCCAAGTATGTACGCGTCCAGACATAGCGTTCATAGTAGGGATTTTAGGCAGATATTTAAGCAATCCAGGTCTTGACCATTGGAAAGCAGCCAAGAGGGTCATGAGATATTTGAAGAGAACAAGAAACTACATGCTCACATATAGGAGGTCAGACCAGTTAGAGATCACTGGGTACTCTGACTCGGATTTTGCGGGATGCCAAGACAGCTTAAGATCAACTTCAGGCTATGTCTTTCTGTTAGCTGGTGGAGCAGTTTCTTGGCGTAGTGCCAAGCAAGGTCTTACTGCCTCATCAACTATGGCAGCAGAGTTCGTAGCAATCCATGAGGCATCTGACCAGGGCATTTGGCTGAGAAATTTTGTCACGGGGCTGCAAATAGTTGAAGGGATTGAAAGACCACTCAAGTTGTATTGTGACAATAGATCAGCAGTCCTGTATTCTAACAATAATAGGAGCTCAACCAAGTCAAAGCACATTGACATTAAGTTCCTAGTTGTTAAAGAGAAGGTACAAAGTGGACAGATATCCATAGAACACTTAAGGACAAACTCCATGATTGCGGATCCACTCACTAAAGGTCTACCACCCAAGGTCTTTCATGAGCATACTGCTCACATGGGTGTGCTACAGTTTGAGGAATCTTGATTTTAGTGGGAGTTTCGTCCATTATGTAATTCATGTTCTATGTTTAATTGTAAAGTACAAATACATTGTATTTGGACTTTCTGATCAGAAATAAAGTTTAAAGTATTCAGTTTTTGGTTACTTTGTACATTTAAGTTATGGTATGATCTCATTCGATAAAGTAGGACCAGTTGAAAATTGACATGCATTGACCAACTTCATGTAATTTTCATGCTACACTTTTCATAATGGGTCTATGTCATTTAGTTGTGTCAGTACGGGTGATCATTGATGGGTTTAGTTATGCTTATTATGACGAAAGCCTCTTTGGTTCCATGTGCTGATATGATTAATGGACGGGACAATTTGGATTATACTCAAGGTAATTATAATGACATTTTTGACGTCATAAAGTCTAACACACTCCTAAGGATACATGTGTGACCAGTGGGAGATTGTAAGATTTATGGGTCACATATGTAATTAATTAATAAAGTGTGTTAGGGTCATTATATAATTAGCCAATAAATTAGGGATCAAATAATATATAATAGTTTATGGCTAAAGAGCATAATAGTTATGAAAATTAATAGTGTAGATACCAGGCAGTTTCTAATTTAATGAGGGGCTGAATTGGAAATACTGCAATTTGGGATATAACTAATAATAGTTATATATAGGGGTAATGGTCCCCAAGGCAAACACAACAAGACTATTCAGTTTCAAAACCCTAAAGGAGAAAATTCTCTGGTTCTCTCTATCCCCATCAAGAGAGCAAGGTCTTCAGGGTGTTTTGCTGAGGAAGATCACCCAACCCATTGGCTCTATCATCATCATCTCACGATTTCATTAATGGCAATTCCCACAGGTATGCTTCCGCCTTTGGCTATTAATCATGTAATTGACATGGATTGTTGAGCACAACGTTATTAAGGTTTTTCCAACAGCCATAACTCGTATCTTAAATAAAATAAAAATAAGATGATAATTAACCTCTCTTAAAATGAATGGCGCAACACGTTATAATGGTTATCTTCTTCCATTGATCAAAACCTTGCTCTAATGCCAGCCATTGGAAAAATCTCCACACAAGATGAAGTATACCCTTACAAGAAACAAGAAAGAAATAAAAGACAACTCCCAAATTTAGTGTGGTTGGCACTTCATTTGTACACCTCAATCTCACAACAAAAGATTTTACTATTAAACTTGTAATTTTTACGATGACAAAATTACAAACCCTCTCATGCAATGTTTGCACATAAAATCTGTAAACTATCTCAAAATAAATTTTTGCACAGAAAAATTACAAATTATCTCAAGGACACACAACTACCTAAACTTCAATACATCCAAAAAAATAGAATTATTGCAGTGAAAAAAACTTAAACTAACTAACTATATTATAATAACTCTCTTCTTTTTTCTTCCCAATACTTATGTAGGATTTAGATGAGTTCACACGATACTTTTGACACAAAAAAACATCCTTTAGTACCAACCATTAATTGCCTCTATATATGCGGTTATGAATTGACATGTTCACAACTATTTGCACCAATGCTCCCTAGATACTAGAGAAAAATATAACAAAAAATAAAAGCAGTTGTATATACTCTTTCATGCAAAAGTAATGTAATTGTTTATACATTATAGTTATAAACTCAAGTTTTCGTGTGACTCCGTAAAAACCACAAAAATAACTATAATATTTATTCAAAAATTAGTTAGCTTCACAGTTGATAGAAAACTAGATTTTGGTCCGCGCGCTGCGCGGATATTAGTTAATTAATTTTATAAATTTTATAAGTAATATTTTATGTATTATAAATATAGTTATTTTATAATATTACTTTATTGATTTGTAATAATTGAATATGATTAGAAAAAGTAAAATGAGGGAAAATTATATTTATCACAATCATCTAATTTAATTTTTAAAATATTTTGTAAAATTCGTATGATAACTTATTATATAGGATAATTGTTTGACTCATTGTACTTTGATTGTTAATTTATTTTTCAACATATAATGGTATTTGTATTTATTTGACGAAATAAAATGAAAAATACAAACTCAAAAATAAGATGTAAAAATTTATAAATATGATTTACTATTTAATATTTTTTATTTTAAAAAAATATTAATGTTGAATTATATTGTAGCGTAGTATAAATTTATTTGTTTTATTATTATGATATTTTAATTGCGAGCATGAGAAGTTGTTGTAAAAAAAAATTATTGAATATATTTCATCAAAAGTTTGTAAAAAAAAAGTTGGTGTGGCATCGGAGAGTATATTTTAAATATATATAATAGATGATAGATTTTAATAATTGAAAGTAACTTTTTTAATAATTTTTCACATATTCGTATTTTATTATTATTATTAATAAATTTATGTATTTTCTGTCAAATAGAATATATATTTTTATTTTATAAAATGTTACTAAAAAAATGGATTGACATTAATGAAAAATTTAATTTTTAACGTATAAAATCATTA
>NC_021163.2:32361889-32363262 GCF_000331145.2 Cicer arietinum | reverse complement strand
ATCAAGAGTTTGAAATTAATTTTATTAAAGATTTACATATACTTTAAATCAATTTTAGGTATTTAAAAGTTTTAACTAATTGTTTGTGCAATTGAATTATAGTTATGTTGATATGTACCAAAAATAAATTTTATTAAAAAATAATTTAATTTTATGCAATACTTAAATTTTCATTTATTTTATTTTTTAACATTCAAAATATCATTATAATAAGGAAAATTAAAATAAAAAATAGCATTCAATTATAAATATATAATTTAATTGATAAAAATTTAAAGTTAACATATTTTTTTCAAAACACATATATATAGTAAACTTTTTTTCATTATATTTTTTAATATATTCATATATTATAATTTTAAATAAATTTGTGTATTTTAATAATTGGAAGTAATTTTTTTAATAATTTTTCATATATTCTTATTTTATGATTATTTTTTATAAATTTGTGTATCTTTTGTCAAATAGAATATATATTTTTATTGTATAAAATGTTACTAAAAAATGGATTGACATAAATTGAAAGAAATTATAAATGGATTGACATTAATGAGTAATTGAATTTTTAACGTATAAAATCATTACTCACCATAACTGGAATAATATAATAGTCCATGATGATATTTATGAGTGATTATGTGGTTTTTTTCCATTGAATTTAATGACTAATAATATAGATTATTACCATTGATAAATGACTAATAATATAATAAAATAATTTATAAATTTATTATAAAATAACTTATAAGATAATTTGGTAATAATATAAAGTATAAATTATTATCAAATTGTAAAATAATTATAAAATTATAAATTTATTATAAATAATTGTAAAATAATTTTATAATTTATAAATTTATTATAAAATAATATTATCAAATAGATTTTGGAGGTACTAATAATATAATGACGTGGCAAAATATATTAAAGAAATTAGGACTTGAGAGGAGGATTGAAGGAGATTAGGCATTGAGAGCATGAGTGAGAGGGGAGAAAGGAAGAGAGGTCCACATCAGCGTTTTGGCTGATGTGGGAAATATTTGTATAGGTGGACGAAATAAAATGAGGTGGCATTCGGGGGTGAGGTGGCGGGGGTCTGTTTTAAAACAGACTCCCATGTCAACTCTCATGCCATCTAATAGTATTTATTCCACATGTGCAAAGATATCTCACCTCAACAAAAAAGCTTATGTGTACCCCTTAAAGAGTTCTCTTATGTTTTTTAGTTTCACCTCATTTTTTCTAATTAGTTTTTAAATAGTATTTTTCCTCTTTTAATCCCTCTAATCCCTAATTTTTTTAATGACTTCCTCCAACAATTTCTTCTTCCCTCTTGTGTACGTCCCAGTCATTTGCCATCCTCGCAAAATCAT
>NC_021163.2:32361373-32361805 GCF_000331145.2 Cicer arietinum | reverse complement strand
CATGTTCACCTCATTTTTTTCTACTTAGTTTCTAAATAATTTTTTCCTCTTTTAATTCCTCTAATCCCTAATTTTTTTAATGACTTCCCAGTCATTCGCCATCCTCGCAAAATCATCTTCTTCTTCGAAATTGCCGACTCTACTCCAAAGATACACTGAAAGAGGTATAGGTTGGCCAAAGATACACGGAAAGAGGTATAGGTTGGTTCGTTGCAACAACAAAAATTCTTCTCTTTGTCTATTTCTAATTTTGGTGCCATGTTCACCTCATTTTTTTCTACTTAGTTTCTAAATAATTTTTTCCTCTTTTAATTCCTCGAATCCCTAATTTGTTTAATGACTTCCCAGTCATTCGCCATCCTCACAAAATCATCTTATTCTTCGAAATTGCCGACTCTACTCCAAAGGTACACTGAAAGAGGTATAGGTTGG
>NC_021163.2:32355727-32361260 GCF_000331145.2 Cicer arietinum | reverse complement strand
TAATTTATTTGCAATTATTTGTATTTGATGTATACTTATAATTGTTTGACAATTAATATTTTGCAACCGAATTTTTATAAATTTTAAATTTCAATTTTGAAACCAAAATGTTAATGATTATGATTACTCAATTAATATTAATTTAAGAAATAATGTTTGTAAATTAAAATTATAATATATCCGATTTAAAGTTAAAAAAAATTAAAATTACCACAAAGATCGATTATTAAAATGATAGTGAGAGAAAAAAATAATATTTGTATTTGATTTTTTACTTTGAATATTGGTAAATATATATAATATATAAATATTTAGAAATGATGGACAAAGTCATTTCTCTTTGAATTTTGGTTAGTTTTATTTTACTGAAACTAATTATATTTAATTTGTTGTTTTATAGTTTTAATTGATATGAAATTAAAGTAATTCATTTACAATTATTTGTATTTGATGTATACTTGTAATTGTTTAACAATTTAATAGTTTGTAACTGAATTGTTATAAATTTTAGATTTCGGTTTAGAAATCAAAATATTAATGATTATGATTACTCAATTAATATTAATAATAGTTTGAATGTTTGTAAATTATTAACATTCTAATATATCCGACTTAAAGTAAAAAAAATTCACCATTACCACAAATATCGATAAGTAAAATGATCGAGTGAGAGAACAAACAATATTTGTATTTAATTTTCTACTTTGAATATTGGTAAATATATATAGTATATATAAATATTTATAAATTATTGACAAAATTATGTCTTTTTGAATCTTGATCAATTTAATTTTATTGAAACTAAATAAATTTAATTTTTTATTTTATAGTGTTAATTGACATGAAATTAAAGTAATTCATTTACAATTATTTGTATTTAATGTATACCTAAAATTGTTTGGCAATTAATATTTCGTACCCGAATTGCTATAAATTTTGAATTTTGGTTTTGAAACCAAAATATTAATCATTATGATTACTCTATTTAATATTAATAATAGTTTGATTTTTGTAAATTAAATTTTTAATTTCTCCAATTTTAAAATAAAAAATTTCACATTATCACAAAAGATTGATGATTACAATTTTAATTTCACTAAATTTTTATCAATTAAATAATATATTTATAATTAAATGCTATTTTTTATTTTAATTTTCCTTATTATAATGATAATTTGAATATTAAAAAATAAATGAAAAATTAAGTATTGCATAAAATTAAATTATTTTTTAATAGGAGTTATTTTTGGTACCTATCAACATAACTATAATTCAATCGCACAAATAATTAGTTAAAACTTTTAAATACTTCAAATTGATTTAAAGTATAAGCAAATCTTTAATCTTTAATAAAATAAATTTTAAACTCTTGATGAAATATATTCAATAATTTTTTTTTACAACAACTTCTCATGATTGCAATTAAAACATCGTACTAATAAAACTAATAAATTTAGACTACGCTACAATATAATTTAGCATTAATATTTTTTAAAAATAAAAAATATTCAATAGTCAATCATATTTTTATATTTTTACATCTTATTTTTGGGTTTGTATTTTACATTTTATTTCATCAAATGAATACAAGTACTATGTTGAAAAATAAATTGACAATCAAAGTACAATGAGTCAAACAATTGTCATATATAATAAGTTATCATTACAATTTTATAAAATATTTTAAAAATTAAATTAGATGATTGTGATAAACATGATTTTCCCTCATTTTAATTTTCTTAATCATATTCAATTATTACAAATCAATAAAGTAATATTATAAGATAACTATATTTATAATACATAAAATTGAATTTTGGTTTTGAAACCAAAATATTAATCATTATGATTACTCTATTTAATATTAATAATCGTTTGAATTTTTGTAAATTAAAATTTTAATTTCTCCAATTTTAAAATATAAAATTTCACAATTATCACAAAAGATTGATGATTACAATTTTAATTTCACTAAATTTTTATCAATTAAATTATATATTTATAATTGAATGTTATTTTTTATTTTAATTTTCCTTATTATAATGATAATTTGAATATTAAAAAATAAATGAAAAATTAAGTATTGCATAAAATTAAATTATTTTTTAATAGAAATTATTTTTGGTACCTATCAACATAACTATAATTCAATCGCACAAATAATTAGTTAAAACTTTTAAATACTTAAAATTGATTTAAAGTATAAGCAAATCTTTAATCTTTAATAAAATAAATTTTAAACTCTTGATGAAATATATTCAATAATTTTTTTTTACAACAACTTCTCATGCTCGCAATTAAAACATCGTACTAATAAAACTAATAAATTTAGACTACGCTACAATATAATTTAGCATTAATATTTTTTAAAAATAAAAAATATTAAATAGCCAATCATATTTTTAAATTTTTACATCTTATTTTTGGGTTTGTATTTTACATTTTATTTCATCAAATGAATACAAGTACTATGTTGAAAAATAAATTGACAATCAAAGTACAATGAGTCAAACAATTGTCATATATAATAAGTTATCATTCCAATTTTACAAAATATTTTAAAAATTAAATTAGATGATTGTGATAAACATGATTTTCCCTCATTTTAATTTTCTTAATCATATTCAATTATTACAAATCAATAAAGTAATATTATAAGATGACTATATTTATAATACATAAAATTGAATTTTGGTTTTGAAACCAAAATATTAATCATTATGATTACTCTATTTAATATTAATAATAGTTTGAATTTTTGTAAATTAAAATTTTAATTTCTCCGATTTTAAAATAAAAAATTTTACAATTATCACAAAAGATTGATGATTACAATTTTAATTTCACTAAATTTTTATCAATTAAATTATATATTTATAATTGAATGTTAATTTTTATTTTAATTTTCCTTATTATAATGATAATTTGAATATTAAAAAATAAATGAAAAATTAAGTATTGCATAAAATTAAATTATTTTTTAATAGAAATTATTTTTGGTACCTATCAACATAACTATAATTCAGTCGCACAAATAATTAGTTAAAACTTTTAAATACTTAAAATTGATTTCAAGTATAAGCAAATATTTAATCTTTAATAAAATAAATTTTAAACTCTTGATGAAATATATTCAATAATTTTTTTTACAACTTCTCATGCTTGCAATTAAAACATCATACTAATAAAACTAATAAATTTAGACTACGCTACAATATAATTTAACATTAATATTTTTTTAAAATAAAAAATATTAAATAGTCAATCATATTTTTAAATTTTTACATCTTATTTTTGGGTTTGTATTTTACATTTTATTTCATCAAATGAATACAAGTACTATGTTGAAAAATAAATTGACAATCAAAGTACAATGAGTCAAACAGTTGTCATATATAATAAGTTATCATTCCAATATTACAAAATATTTTAAAAATTAAATTAGATGATTGTGATAAACATGATTTTCCCTCATTTTAATTTTCTTAATCATATTCCATTATTACAAATCAATAAAATAATATTATAAGATAACTATATTTATAATACATAAAATTGAATTTTGGTTTTGAAACCAAAATATTAATCATTATGATTACTCTATTTAATATTAATAATAGTTTGAATTTTTGTAAATTAAAATTTTAATTTCTCCAATTTTAAAATAAAAAATTTCAGAATTATCACAAAAGATTGATGATTACAATTTTAATTTCATTAAATTTTTATCAATTAAATTATATATTTATAGTTGAATTTTATTTTTTTTTTAATTTTCCTTATTATAATGATAATTTGAATATTAAAAATAAATGAAAAATTAAGTATTGCATAAAATTAAATTATTTTTGTAATAGAAATTATTTTTGTTACCTATCAACATAACAATAATTCAATCGCACAAATAATTAGTTAAAATTTTTAAATACTTAAAATTGATTTAAAGTATAAGCAAATCTTTAATAAAATAAATTTTAAACTCTTGATGAAATATATTCAATAATTTTTTTTAACAACAACTTCTCATGCTCGCAATTAAAACATCGTACTAATAAATTTAGACTACGCTACAATATAATTTAGCATTAATATTTTTTTAAAATAAAAAATATTAAATAGTCAATCATATTTTTAAATTTTTACATCTTATTTTTGAGTTTGTATTTTACATTTTATTTCATCAAATGAATACAAGTACTATGTTGAAAAATAAATTGACAATCAAAGTACAATGAGTCAAACAATTGTAATATATAATAAGTTATCATTCCAATTTTACAAAATATTTTAAAAATTAAATTAGATGATTGTGATAAACATGATTTTCCCTCATTTTAATTTTCTTAATCATATTCAATTATTCAAACCAATAAAGTAATATTATAAGATAACTATATTTATAATACATAAAATATTTTATAATATAAAAATATTTATTCTATTGATAAAATTAATTTATAACTTATTTTATAATAAATTTATAAATTATTTTATAATATTATTAGTCATTTACCAATGGTAATAATTTATATTATTAGTCATTAAATTCAATTGAAAAAAACCTTCTAATCACTTATAATCGACATAAATACTCTTTATGAGGAGTAATGATTTTATACGTTCAAAATTCAATTACTCATTAATGTCAATTCATTTATAGCTACTTTCAATTTATGTTAATTCAATTTTTTAGTAATATTTTATAAAATAAAAATATATATTCTATTTGACAGAAAATACCCAAATTATCATTAAATGTTCTACAATATAATTCAACATTAACATTTTATTTTAAAATAAAAAATATTAAATAGTCAATTATATTTTTAAATGTTTACATCTTATTGTTGGGTTTGTATTTTACATTTTATTTCATCAAATAAATACAAGTACCATTATATGTTGAAAAATAAATTGATAATCAAAGTACAATGAGTCAAACAATTATCCTATATAATAAGTTATCATACGAATTTTACAACATATTTTAAAAATTAAATTAAATGATTGTGATAAACATGATTTTCCCTCATTTTAATTTTCCTAATCATATTCAATTATTACGAATCAATAAAGTAATATTATAAGATAGCTATATTTATAATACATAAAATATTACTTATAAAACTTATAAAATTATAAAATTATTTTACAATTATTTATAATAAATTTATAAATTATTTTATAATATTATTAGTCATTTACCAATGGTAATAATTTATATTTTTAGTCATTAAATTCAATTGAAAAAAACATCTAATCACTCATAATTGACATAAATACTCATTATCTAATCCTCCTTTCATGAACAATTATATTATTCCATAGTAATGATTCTATACGTTACAAATTTAATTACTCATTAAAGTCAATTCATTTATAGTTACTTTCAATTTATGTCAATCCATTTTTGTAGTAATACTTTATAAAATAAAAATATATATTCTATTTGATAGAAAATACACAAATTCATTAAAAATAATCATAAAATACGAATATATAAAAAATTATTAAAAAAATTATTTCCAATTAT
>NC_021163.2:32315484-32355690 GCF_000331145.2 Cicer arietinum | reverse complement strand
CATAACAACTTTTTTTTTTACCCACTCTTGATGAAATATATTCAATAATTTTTTTTATAACAACTTCTCATACTCGCAATTAAAACATCATACTAATAAAACAAATAAATTTAGCTACGTTACAATATAATTCAATATCAACATTTTTTACATCTTATTTTTGGGTTTGTATTTTACATTTTATTTCATTAAATAACTACAAGTACCATTATATGTTGAAAAATAAATTAATAATCAAAGTACAATGAGTCAAATAACTATCCTATATAATAAGTTATCATACGAATTTTATAAAATATTTTAAAAATTAAATTAGATAATTGTGATAAACATGATTTTCCTTCATTTTAATTTTCCTAATCATATTCAATAATTAAAAATCAATAGAGTAATATTATAAAATAACTATATTTATAATACATGAAATATTACTTATAAAACTTATAAAATTAATTAACTAATATCCGCGCAGCGCGCGAGCCATAATCTAGTTATATTTAATTCTTAACTTTTGTCTTCTATCGGGCCATAATGTAGTTTAATTAAGTTACAGAGAATTTATTATCAAACAATTTTTTTAAAATGTCACATGTTCCTTATAAATTCATCTGTCAATTGAGTTGCGACGAGAGTAGATATTTTATTAAATTACATTGAGAAGTGAGTAATGAAATGTGTGTAAGAGTGATTAGATGTTGTAGTGATAATTTTAGTCAAATACCTAATAATAATAATAATAATAATAATAATAATAATAATAATAATAATAATAATAATAATAATAGTATTTTTGTGGAAAAAAAAAAAGAAGAAAAAGAACTCAACCTTATATGCCACCGAACCCATTCTTCTTTTCCTCATTATGTTCCTGCTGTTCCTCATTATGTTCTTATAAAGAAAAATAGTCTTGGTGGTTTGAAAAAAAAACACAAACTCCATTTTTACACGTAGATCTAAGCTTCCATTTGAGAAGCGTTACGAAGGAAAGTTACTCTCCTTTACAAGGTAGTGCTTGTGAGCTAATTTATTTGAGGTGAGACACTTACTTTCTTCCATTTTTCCTAAATTCGTAAAATTTTATATGTGTGGGGGAAAAGGTGAAATTTTTGAGTTCTTAACCAATCATTTGATGCTTGTTGTTGTTATTGAGAAAAGTGAATGAGTTTCTTTCTCTCCCTCCCAAACCAAGGGGAGATGATGTTTTGTTGGTTTTGTTTGATTAATTTGGTTTAATGTGAAATTAGGGAGGTGTTGATGTTGTGGATGTTATATAAAAATAAAATAAATTTTATCCTTGTTATTGATGTTGTTAGTAATGGTTAGAAAGAAAAATTGATTTTGATGTGTTTGAGTTATGTAATGAGTTTGAGCAAAAAAGTTAGATTGAAACTAAAATGTTTAGAGTTAAAAATGTTACTCTTTTAATTATTGTTGGGCTGAGTTTTAAAAAAAAAATTAGAGTACTTTATTAACTTAAATTTTTTGTGCTCTAGTAGTTGAGTGATATAACTTAAAGGATACAAATATTTGAATTGTCGAGTATGTGTGGATTGGAAAATGTTTGTTTTTATTTAGTTTTAAATAAATAATGTATCACTTAGTTGTAAAAGTTTTTTTTTTTTTTTTTTTTATGTCAAAAAGATTTAATTTTGGAATTATGATGTAGTTGGATAAATTTTGGTGGTGAACAAATAGTTATGAATCCTTATGTTTATGTAGTTAGCTCATTGAGTCACGAAAATGAATTGAGATCGTTGACACCGAGTTAACGGTGGGAAGAACTCTGATATACTAATGTTGTTGTGGTGATTAAAGAAAAATGATTTTTCTTAGTTTATGCATTTTCAAAAATAGTTGTTATGATTGACGATCAAAAATGTGTACATGTGATTATCAAATCTTTGAGGTTGTGTTTTAAGGAAAGTTAGTAAATTGTAATTTCAAGTTTTTATATGTATACTTTCAATTTTTAAAAAAGTTTGCATGATTTTAATTAAAGTTTCGAGTTATTAAGTAAAGGTTAAAGTCTTGAGTTAGAATTTCATTTTTTAAAGATTCTAAATTTCATGAATTAAAATACAAGCTTTGTTGATAAGAAAAGAAAAATAAAATATTTAATATATTTTGAAAGAAATGAAACTATTTCAAAGAGTTAGAACTTTGAAACTAGAAAAATATTTATTGATATTTTTTGTGTAGTTATGTTGTTATGAAGTAAATATTTTGATTGAACACTTAGTCTTTAAAAAAATAGTAGATCAAACTTGTAGTTATTTGAAATAAAAAATGAGTTATGGAAAATTTGAGAAAATTTGTGGTTGGGTGAAAATCTTTTGAGAAAAATAATTTAAGACGTTTCAAATGATTGTTAGTAAATTCTCTGAAAAATTGAAGGATGTTGATTTCTAAAAATATATTTTTATATGTTGAAAGTGTGCATCGTAAATAATAATACTATTAGTCATTGCTCGTTGTAAACTACTTTAGTGAAATATACTATAAGGGGATTAGGAGTAAGAAATAGTTTGTAAGATAGTTAAAGTCTCATGGACTAATTTGACAAAGTCAAACACTATTTGATTGAAGGTGTTGACACGAGCGATATTTTTGTTGTGTTTAATTATGGTAGCGATATTTGTTGAAAAAGCTATAATTGATTGTGGTAGCGATATTTGTTGAAAAAGCTAAACTTTCGCTAGTGAGCTGTTTTGAGATTCTTGCGCCGCTGAAGCCACTTATCATGTGGGTGGACTTGACCTCTAAGGAGACTGATCCTTTTATGGCTGACGGTGAGGAGGAAGTTACTTCAAGAAGAGATACTGCGTCAAAAGAACTTGTGCAGTGTGTGGAGGTCACCTTTGTTACTGTAGTTGTTAGTAGATGATCGAATTAGTTTTTTGTTGTATGGGGCCTTAGTGTATTTCTTTTGGTGGTTGTACTTATTTTGTTTTGGGATGATTGTATCTATAACATATCTTGACAGTTGACTTTTGTTTGATGGGTTCATGTTCCATTGTTTGACATGATCATGGGGGAGATATCATTCTTGGAGCAGTACTTTTGTGCAGGTGTCTGTCGAGAATACCCAGGGGTAAGAGCGATGTTTGATAGGTCTCATAGCTCCGATGTATTTTCTATTTGTATATTTTGGATTATTGTCCCAAAAACTATTTTAGTTTGTATAAATGATGTAATTATTTATGACTCTTGTCGTTTTGTGTTATGACGTATTATTTTATTAAGTTGTTTTTTTAACAAAAAATCCACTCACGTGTTAAAAATTGAGGTGTTACAACTATAGTAATTGTTTTCAACAAATAACTATTATTTTTAATAAGACAATACCTATTTTTTATTTGCATCTTAAACTCATTATTGTCGGTCCCATCAATCCTTAGTATCTAGATAATACTAACACTTCGAATTGAAGAAGTGTCTAAAGTCTGACATGTGTTGGTGTTCGATACCAATATAAATAGTTACCATAAATCACTTTTATTTTATTAAATTATTGTCGATATTGACGTATCAACGTTATTTTCATGGTTGGTGTTTGTGCCTCATAGCTCAATATAGGATATTGTCCATGTTAGATTATCACCATAAACCTAAATCACATACAATTATATGGTAGATAAGAAAGCAATAGTAGATCGTACTATTGTTGTGTGTTCTAACATAATGGGATGAAAAAACATATATACACCAATAGAGGGAGGGACATCTCAACGGACTAACTAAAGGAGTAGTTCAGTCCATCACGAGCTCACCTCAAACACAACCTAATTCGTCAATATTCTCATTTTAAAATAAGTGCATTAAATAAATAATGTATAATTGGTTATTTCTATTTTATTACTTAATTAATTAAAGAAATCGATTAAATTTTAATTCTCCCACTTAGATGCTTTTAAATAGTTATTCAAATATAAAAATGAAAATATCTATGAAATAATCAATCCTTTATAAAAGCACTTGTCACCAACTAGTATAAGTAACATAAACATCAACAATGCGAAAAAAAATCCGATAGGAAAAAAAATCATGCATGTCAAACACTCATATTTCACACGAGGATAATGAGTATGGATCAACATAGTATAATTAAGAAATATGAAATTCAAGAATTGTCCCAACATCTAAAATGCTATAAGAGTTGTGGTTATAAAATTGATGTCGTCTCATACATATATCATAATAATTAAGTACTTAAAATATGGCAATTCAAACTTCACTAATCTATAATATCAAATGACTTAGTTAAACCCATATTGGCTACCCGCCTCTGAAAAACTTTGACGGCTAAACCCTTGGTTAATGGATCTCCTACAAATTTTTGGTAGCAAGATGTTCATTCGAGTATGAGATTCAAGAATTTTCTTTATGACAAATAGATATTTAATGTGAAAATGCTTTTAGCAAGAAGAGCTCTTAATGTTGTGAGAGAAATGCATGACAATAGTATTGTCACATTATTTCACAAGTGGCCTAGATATGCTTTCAACAAATTTAAAGCGAGAGATTAGGTTTTTCAGCCACATAGCTTGACAAGGTACCTTATAGCAAGCAATATATTCTGCCTCCATGGTAGAGGTAGCTGTAAGAGTCTTCTTAACATTCTGCCAATAAATAGCTTCTCCAACCATCATAAAAATTAAGTTGGATGTAGACTTTGGGTCGTCAGGGAAACTTGGAAAATCAGAGTCAGAATATAATCTTTGGTTCTTGCAAATAATCTTTGGTTCTTGCAAATATCGCAAGACCTTTTTAACTATTTTCCAATGACCCAAACCTGGGTTGCTCAAGTATTTCCCTAAAGAATTAACTACAAAGGCGATATCAGGACAAGTACAAACTTGAGCATACATTAAACTACCAACAACGAAAGCATATACGACTTTTTCCATTTAAACAATTAATTTATCATTTTTAGAACATTGAGATTTAGAGAGCATATTATCTTTTTGAATAGGCGCAGTGCCTGAGGAGCAAGAATGCATATTAAATTGCTTGAGGATATTTTCAATATATTCTCTCTAAGATAATCCAAGAACACCACATGATCTATTATGAAAAATTTGAATGCCCAAAACAATTGAAGCATCACCAAGGTCTTTCATATCAAATTGGCTACTCAACATTAGTCTTGTCTCAGTCAAAAGTTCAATGCATCTACTAGCAAGAAGAATATCGTTGACGTATAACACAAGAATTATAAAACTGCTCCTAGTAGTCTTTAAATAAATGCACTTATCTAAGGCATTTTTATTAAAACCAAATGAAGCGACAACTTGGTCAAACTTCAAATACCATTTTCAGATGCTTGTTTTAATCAATAGATAGATTTCTTCAGCTTACACACCAAGGGTTCTTTTCTTGTTTCAGCAAAACCTTCAGGTTGAATCATGGAAACATCTTCAACAAGCTTTCCATTCAAAAAATCTATCTTCACAACCATTCGGTGAAATTCTAAATTAAAATGTGCAACCAATGGTCAAACTTCAAATAAAATTGCTCTTAGTAGTCTTTAAATAAATTCACTTATGTAAGGCATTTTTATTAAAACCAAAAGAAGCGACGACTTGGTCAAACTTCAAATACCATTGCTAGATGTTTGTTTTAATCCGTAGATAGATTTCTTCAGCTTGGACATCAAGTGTTCTTTTCTTGTTTCAGCAAAACCTTCAGGTTGAATCATGGAAACATCTTCAACAAGCTTTCCATTCAAAAAATCTATCTTCACAATAATTCGATGAAATTCTAAATTAAAATGTGCAACCAATGGCACAACAACTCGAAAGGCATCCTTGGTAGAGACAAGTGAGAAGGTCTCTTTATAATCAATCCCTTATCTTTGCCTATAGCCTTTCATTACTAGTCTAACTTTGTAACTATCAATTTTACCATATTGATTATGTTTGGTTTTAATAACCCATTTGCACCTAACAACCTTGCAACCAACAAGCAGCTCCATGAGATCCCCAAATGTCATTATGAGACATAGAAGATAATTCACCATGCATCATGGAGGTCAATCATAAGTATGAGAATAAGAGATTGCTTCATTAAAGGTAATAAGACCATCATCATCATGAAGGTCAAACTTGTTCTTGAAGATATACGACACAATCATCAAATATTGAAGACTTGTGTGCTCTATGAGATCATCTCATTGGAAATGCTTCAACAACATCATTCGATTTAGCAATAGTAGTCGGTTGTAGGATATTGTCATATTCTTGTTCACTTATCATTGGTGCCATTGTATCATCTTCTTGAAGATTCTAGTCATTATTATGAGTATTTGGAACCATAACACCTGTTGGATGAGAAACATGAGGCATAGGTAGAAATGTTCAATCTTCCTTTATAAAGATTGGTCACGACGTAGAACTCCTACTATGTAAGTCGTCTTCAAAGAAGACCATTTGCTCAGATTCAATGACTAGCGTAGAATAAGACACACAATAAAATTTGCAACCTCTAGAGTTTTTGCAAAGGAAATAAAGAAACCACTGATAGTCTTCAGATCAAGTTTCTTTATTGAGGATTATAAGGTCTAACTTCTACCTTGCAACCCCACACATGAAAATGTTTGAAGCTCAACTTCTTTCCCGTTATAAGCTCATAAATAGTTTTTGATACACATTTGCTGTTGGAACCAAACTCATTTTATACTTAGAGTTTTTATGATAACAAGAGTATTTTATGAGAACAATATATTTGATTTCAAAGAGTATGAAAGAAGATATGGTCAAGATTTGTAGAATATTTGAAGAATATTTGAAGAAGATTTAATGAAGATTTGAAGAAGATTTGATCAAGATTTATCTACAACAAAATATGAATAGAATCAATTTGAAGAATTTACAAATGCAATCTGAACAAAATACAATTCAGAATTAAACAAGGACTAAATTGAAACCCAAAATTTAATTATAAATATATACTAAGCGTTGAAGGAGATACTCATCAAAAAGCAGAAAATAGTAGTCTTAGAGTTCAAAGAGAGAAACATTTGTTCGAGTTAGAAATATTTTCTGAGTGTTCTTTCTTAAAGTGTGAGAGTTATTATTATCATCAGCTTTTTAGAAGCAACTACTCAAGTTCCAATCTTTTGTATCCAACTTCATAGTGGTTTAGTTCCTTTTTCAATCTGGGGTTTTCAGGTTGTTAGGAGAAGACTTGGCTTGTAGGGTCAAGGTGGTTAGTTCCTCAAAAGTATGGGGTTGTCAGGTTGTTTGGCTTGGTGGGTCAGGTGCTCTGTAATTCAAGGTATTTGAATTAGTGTATTAAAGCCTTCTGAATGAGGGGACTAGAAGTAGCCAAGTTAGTGGTGAACTAGGATAAATCTATGTGTCAAATTATTTATGCTTTCATCGTTTACTGCCTTTGAATATGATTGCTTCTACTCCAAGTAAATCACCAAAACCAAACTAGTTTTTTATTTATATATAAATTATCAAAAAGTTGTCAACTTTGGAAATACAATTCAACCCCCTTCTCGTGTTTGCGCCTTTAATTGGCATAAGAGCTCAGTCCCAAGACAAAGCACTTTACAGTGTTTGAGAAAAGATCCAAGGGTTCAATATGTCTGGATTTAGTGAAGAAGTTGTTGGAGGAAACGTCAATAGACCACCTTTGTTTGATGGAGAACTTTTTGAGTATTGGAAAGACAGGTTGAGAAGTTTCTATATTTCGTAAGATCATGAACTTTGGGACTTGGTGGAAGATGGATATATTGCTCTGAAGAATACTTATGGTATTGAAATTCCAAGAAAAGAGATGAATGATGATCAGAAGAAGATGTACAAGATGCATCATAAGTCTAGATACTTCATGGTAAATGCAATCACATTCAAGGAGTTTGGCATGTGCACCAACAAGGAGACGAAAAATAGTATTTATGATAGTCTAATTTTTGCCTATGAAGGAAGCAAGCAAGTTCAAGAAGCAAAGTCCAACCTCTTAGTCAAAAAGTATGAGTTGTTCAAGATGGTAAAAGATGAAAACATTGAAACAATGTTTTCCAGATGCCAGACCTTGGTCTCAGAATTAAAGGTACTTGAGAATAGTTATACTACTGCTGATCATGTGAAGAAAATTCTTAGGTGTCTGACAAGCAAGTGGAGACGTAAGATCACTTTCATTCAGGAAGCAAATGATATGAATACTCTAAAGCTGGAAGCATTAATTAGCTCTCTCATATCACATAAAATTGAGCTTGAAGAAGATGAGCCCAAGAAGAAGAACAAAACTCTGGCCTTGAAATCCAAGAAGAATATTGTTCTAAAGGCAACATCAGAATCAGAGGATAGTGATTTAGATGATCAGAATATGAACTCGGAGGAAGAGGAGGTTCTTTTCATATCCATAAAAATTCAAAAGATGCGGCACAACAAAAAGAAGAAATTTCCACAAAGATATTTCAAGCAATCCAACAGAGGGAATAATGATAAATATGACAAGAAAAACATCATCTACTATGGATGCAATGAACCTAGACATATCAAGTCAGAATGTTCAAATATGGAGAAATTGAAACATAAGAGGAAAGATTCCAAACTCTAGAAGAAGACTCTACTGGCTACATGGATGAATCTGAGGAATCCTCTAACGATGAACAAGAAAATTTGGCTATGATGTCTCATATCAACTATGTCTTCGAATCCAACATAGATTATGACTCTAGAAGTGAATCAGTAGATGAAGAAATTGAGATGTCCTCATCAATTAAGTTAAAACACCAATCATGGTACTTGGACAATGGATGTTGGCGACATATGAAGGGAGAAAAGTCTATGTTCCAAGAACTAACTATGAGCAAATGAGGCACAATGACTTTTGGCCGAAAGCAAAAAGGTCAGATCATTGGTCAAGGTACAGTTGGTAATGGTACTTCCCTTTCTATTAAAGATATCTTGTTTGTTAAAGGTCTTAAGCATAATTTATTAAGTATTAGTCAGTTAAGTGATAATAATCATGATATTATATTCAATCAAAAAACATGCAAGGCAATTAGTTAGAAGGATGGGTATGTACTCTTTATAAGTCAGAGGCAAAAAAAAACATTTATAAGATAAATTTATTTAGTCTAGAGAAACAAGAGGTTAAGTGTCTAATGTCGGTAAATGAAGAGAAACTAAATTGGCACAAAAGATTAGGTCATGCAAACTTTAGGTTAATTTCAAAACTAAAGAAACTTCAACTAGTTAAAGGTCTACCTAAGCTTAGTTACAAAACTAAAATTATGTGTGAAGATTGTAGAAAGTGAAAACAAACAAAAAACTCATTTACCCCTAAGAACTCAACCTCTACCTCAAAGCCCTTTCAATTCTTACATATAGATCTCTTTGGGCCAGTGAACATATATAGATCTATATGTGTTTGAACTCTTTGGGATCTATTGTGTTTAATAGGGAAACTCATATTGTGGAAGAATCCATATATGTTAAATTTGATGACAAACAACTTGACCTTGAAAAGTCACAACAAGATAATGATAGTGCAAGTTTATCGGAACCAAAGGAAGCAGATGCAGACAAACCAGAAGAACTTGAAAAATTAAAGGATACAAGCAAATAAGAAGGATATGACAAATCTTCAAAGGATGAATTTGATCAAGTCAGAAATAGTCAAGATATGTCAGAAGAAAGATCTAGATGGAAGTACCAGTCATTTAATCTTGAAACTCTAATAATTGGAAGTGCAAGTGATCATTTGAGGACCAGATCATCACTTAAAGCTACCAATTTGTTTGGCTTACTCTCATCAATTGAGCCTACCTCTATTGATGAAGCATTGACAGATGATGATGGATTGTTGCAATGCATGAAGAGTTAAATGAAGTTGAGAGGAATGATGTTTGGGATCTAGTACCTAGACCAAAGAAGAACATTATTGGAACCAAGTTGATTTTCAGAAAAAATGCAAAACTTCTCGCACAAGGTTACAGTCAGCAAGAGGACATGGATTACATTGAGACATTTACTCAAGTGGCCAGGTTAGAAGCTATTTGTATCCTACTTTATTTTATTGCAAATAATAACATTACATTATTTCAAATGGATGTTAAAAGTTCTTTTCTAAATGGTTATATAAGTGAAGAAATCTATGTTAAACAACCTCGAGGTTTTGAAAGTTCTCAATTTTCAAATCATATTTTTAAACTTAGAAAATCTTTGTATCATCTAAAACAAGCACCTAAGGTGTGGTATAATAAACTTAGTAACTTTTTTCTTAAAAATAACTTTGAAATCAATAGGAGATAACATTCTTATTATTCAAATTTATGTTGATAATATTATTTTTGGATCTATTAATGGCACTCTTTGCGAAGAATTTTCTAAATTGATGCAGCTTGAATTTTAAATGAGAATGACGGAAGTACTTATGTTCTTCGTGGTATACAAATTCAGCAAAGTCAAAAAGATATATACATTCATCAAACTAAATATACAAAAGAGCACCTGCCCTTCCAAGCCAGTCTTTCCAAACAGTCTGAAAACCCTAGACTTATGAGGAACTAACCATACAAGCCAAGTCTTCTCCTAACAACCTGAAAATCCCAGATTGAAGAAGGAACTAAACCATTATGAGGCTGGACACAAAAGATTGGAACTTGAGTAGTTGCTTCTAAAAAGCTTATGATAATAATAATTCTCACATTCTAAAAAAAGAACACTCAGAAAATATTTCTAACTCAAACAAGTGTTTCTCTCTTTGAACTCTAAGACTACTTTTTTCTGCTTTTCGATGATTTTCTTCTTCAACCTTAAGTATCTATTTATAGTTAAAATTTGAGTTTCAATTTAGTCTTTGTATAATTCTGAATTGTATTTTATTTAGATTGCGTTTGTAAATTTTTCAAATTGATTCTATTCATATTTTATTATAGATAAATCTTGATCAAATCCTCTTCAAATCTTCATCAAACTTCTTGAGAAACTCGTTTGTATATTTAGTTTGATGAATGTATATACCTTTTTGACTTTGCTGAATTTGTATACATAAGAAGAACCTAACTTCTTCTATCATACTCATTTGAAATTCAAGTTGGATCAATTTAGAAATTTTTTCGCAAATAGTGCCATTAGTAGATCCAAAAATAATGTCATTAACAAAAATTTAAATAATAAGAATGTCATCTCCTATTGATTTTCTAAAAAGCGTATTATCTATTTGTCTTCTTTAAAAGTTATTTTTAAGCATGAAGTTACTAAGTTTATCATACCATGCCTTAGGTGCTTGTTTTAGACCATACAGAGATTTCATAAGTTTAAAAACATGATTTGGAAATTCATAATTTTCAAAATCTGGGGGTTATTTAACATAAACTTTTTCACTTATATAACCATTTAGAAAAACATTTTTAACATCCATTTGAAATAATGTAATGTTATTATTTGTAGCAAAAGAAAGTAAGATACGAATAACTTCTAACCTGACCACTGAAGCAAATGTCTTAGTGTAATCAATGCCCTCTTATTGATTGTAGCCTTGTGCGACAAGTCTTGCCTTGCTTCTAACCATTTCACCTTTTCCATTTAGCTTGTTAAATCCACTTGTTTCCAATAATGTTCTTCTTTGGTCTAGGTACTAGATCCCAAACATCATTCCACTTGAATTCATTTAACTTTTTTCGCATTGTAAGAATCCATCCATTATCTACCAATTATTCATCAACAAAAGTGGTCTCAATTGATGAGAGGAAGCCAAACAAGTGGTATCTTTTAGTGATGATTTGATCCTCAAATGAACACTTGCACTTCCAATAATTAGAGTTTCAAGATGAAATGAGTTGTACTTCCATCCAAATCTTCCATCTGACTTATCTTGATTATTTCTTACTTGATCAGATTCGTCCTATGAAGATGTCATCTTCTACTGACTTTCTTGTATCATCTGATTTTTCAGGTTCTTCTGGTTTGTATGCATTTGCTTCCTCTAGTACCGGTAAACCTGCACTATCATCATGTTGCTTTGACTTTTCAAGGTCAAGCAGTTTGTCACCAAATTTAACATGTATGGATTCTTCAAAAAACATTGTTCCCCTGTTAAACACTCTATAAGCCTTAGATCTATTTGAGTATCCAATGAAGTTACACTTTTGAGATCTAGATTCAAATTTCCAAGGTTATCTTTAGTGTTCAACATATAACACGTGGTGTTCAACATATAACATGCAGTGTACAACATATTTTCCAACATATAAAGTAGGATATGTTAGGCTTTTTATCTTTCCACAATTCATATGGTGTTTTACTCAATATAGACCTAATTAAGACTCTATTTTGAATATAACACGCAATGTTAATTGCTTCAGTCTAAAACTATTTTGTAACATTCATCTCTTTTAACATGATTCTAACCATTTCTTGGAGTGATACATTTTTTCTATAACTTTTTTTTGTTGGTGTGTTCTTGGAGAGAAGTTGTGAGAGATTCCATTCTCATCATAAAAACTATCAAATAACTTGTTTTAAAATTCTCCTCCATGATCACTTCTAATTGTTACAATCTTAAGACTATTTTCATTCATTACTTGTTCACAAAATATGATAAACACTTTGTGGGATTCATCCTTACTTCTTAAGAATTTTACCCATGTGCACCTAGTGTAATCATCTACTATAACAAAGTCATATTTCTTTCCACTTAGAGAGGTTGTTCTCACTGGCCCAAAGAGATCTGTATGTTAGAGCTCAAGGGCCTTTGAGGTAGAGACTATGTTCTTAGGGGTAAATGGGTTCTTTGTTTGTTTTCTCTTTTGACAAGAATCGTACATAATTTCAGTTTTGTAGCTAAGCTTAGGTAGATCTATGGCTAGTTGAAGTTTATTTAGTTTTGAAATTAATCTAAGGTTTGCATGACCTAATCTTTTGTGCCAAATTAGTTTCTCTTCATTTACTAACATAAGACATTTAACCTCTAGTTTCTCTACACTAAACAAATTTATCTTATAAATGTTGTTTGGCCTATGACCTGTAAAAAGTACAGATTCATCCTTCTGACTAATTGTCTTGCATGTTTTTTGATTAAATATAATATAATTATTGTCACTTAACTTACTAATATTAAATAAATTATTCTTAAGACCTTTAACAAACAAGACATCTTTAATGGAAAGGGGAGTATCATTAACGATTGTACCTTGACCAATGATTTGACCTTTTTGTTTTCCTCCTAAAGTTAATGTGCCTCATTTTCTCAATGTTAGTTATTGGAATATAAAATTTTCTCCCATCATATGTCGTGAGCATCCACTATCCAAGTACCGTGGTTGGTGTTTTGACTTGGAAGCTGAGGACATCTCAATTTCTTCGTTTGCTGATTCATTTTCAGAGTCAGAATCTACGTTGGATCTAGAAGATTCATCATAATCATCCCATGTAGCCATCATACTCTTCTTCGTGGGCATGGAATTTTTCCTATGATATGTCCCTTTCTCCACATTTAGATATTCTGACTTGATATGTCCAGGTTCATTGTATTCATAATAAATGAGGTTTTTCTTGTTAGATTTACCATAATTTCCTTTGTTGGACTGCCTGGAATATCTTTAGGGAAATTTCTTCTTTTTGTTGTGCCACATCTTCTGAATTTTTCTAGATATGAAAGCCAATTCTTCTTCCTCTAAGTCTCCATTCTAATCGTCTAAATCATCATCCTCTGATTCTGTTGTTGTCTTCAAAACTTTCTTCTGCTTGGATTTCAAAGCCAAGGTTAGTTGTTTCTTCTTGGGCTCATTCTCTGCAAGTTCAATTTCATGTGATTTGAGAGAGTTGATTTATTAGTCCATCTTAAGAGTATTCAGATCATTTGCTTCCTAAATGGCAATGATCTTAGGTCTCCACTTGCTTGGCAGACTTCTTAGTATCTTCGTCACATGATCAGCAGTAGTATAATCTTCTCAAGTATGTTTAATATTGTGACCAAAGTTTGGAATCTGGAAAACATTGTTTCAATGTCTTCATCTTCTTCCATCTTGAACAGTTCATACTTTTTGGCTAGGAGGTTGATCTTTTCTTCTTAAACTTGTTTGTTTCATTCATAGGTAAGAATTGGACTATCATAAAATACTATTTGTTGTCTTCTTGTTGGTGCACTTGTCAAACTCTTTGAAAGTTATTGTATTTATCATGAATGTTGTGGACTTATGATGCATCTTGCACATCTTCTTTTGATCATCATTCATCTCTTTCCTTAGAATCTCAATACCATCAATATTCTTTGGAGCAGTATAACCATCTTCCACCAAGTCTCAAAGTTCTGGATCTTGTGAAATAAAGAAACTTCTTAGCCTGTCATTCCAGTACTCAAAATGTTCTCCATCAAATACATGTGGTCTATTGATGTTTCTTCCAACAACTTCTTGATCAAACAGAGGTGGTCTAAAGAATTTACAAACTCAATCTCAACAAAATACGAACATCATCAATCTAAAAAATTTACAAACTCAATTTGAACAACATACAAACAAAATCAATCTAGAAGAACTACTGATATTGGATTCAGAAATAAAGAATTGGCTTGAGAACATAATATCAAAAAATATATTGTTCATAATTATTTTTGAACAAGATCATTGTTGACCAAGTTGTGAATGAAGATTACTTTTCATAATACTTTGTATATTTGATTCAAAACAAGCTAGAGCTAGAAATGTACATCACTTTTCAAGTTTCTTTTTTAGAAAATTGTAATCATCAACCCTATGTCCATACTTCTTGCAATATTTGCAAGTTCCCTTGAAGAAGTTTCCCTAAAAAGATTTCCTTTTAGGTTCTAGATGTTGTACTGTCTTTCCCTTTTCTTATCATCCAAGTTGTCACTTTCAAGAATGCTCTATTTGATGGATTTTTCCATGGTAAAAGATATAATCTGAAAGCACACTCTACTGAAGTGTTCCCATTTTTCATAAAGTGTCATTTGTGCTTCAGTAGACGCATCATGAGTTTTGTCCCACTTAGAGTTTTGAAAGAGCAAGGAAAAAAGATTTTCATGATAGAACAAGAAATCATTATATAAATAGTCATGCAATATTAGAATGAAATGATTTCACATATATTCATCCAAACTTGTCCATAATAAAACTCCAACTCATTGCGATATCATATCACAAATGTAACAAAAAAAAAATTTACATCGCAATAGTTCTAATATCAACAGGATATTGGAAAATAATAAACATAAGCATAAACATTGGCACACTCTACCTTTTCTATTTTTTTTCTTTTTAGACTTCGAAACAACTTCAGAAAAACTCAGAAAAACTCTGATTATGACAAGTATCAACCGTGTCACCTTCATTGTTCCAAAGAGTGCCAAATAAACTCACATCATGAGCAACATTAAAGTTGTGAAGCTGCCCAACAAGAGTATGATGAAGTGCAATAAGAACTATTCTTTGTTCAATTATAGTTTCATCCTCTATCATTGCATTACTCTAAATACCAACAATATGAATGTTAAAAATTACATTTACTTGATTGGTCTCTCTTAATCTTATTAGCTCGGTTGGCTAGGTATTTGATAGCAACAAATGTTTCCTCCTCGTCACTATAACGTCTACCTTTCCAACCATTTAAAGAATTGTCAATTGCTTGATCATTCTCCTATGAAACATCACTCCAAAAACACCCTACAATTATCAAATCATGCACAACTTTCTTTTATATTGACATTTATTGAGACAATTCTTAACGATGTTTTCTTAACTTTATTGTTTAAACGATCAAGAGATATTAATCTATTTTGTGATCTAATATGAGTTCTTGAATGAATTAACTAAGAGATGGTCTAATCAAGAAAAAGAATATTGATAAAAAATGTTGAGATAAATACAAAGAGAATATTATGATTAATCATAAAGGAAAAATCACTCCAAAAGTCAATATAAGTGATCTCTCATACATTCATCACTATTCGGATGCGGTAAAATCAAATAGAAAGCTCACAAATCATCGTAGTTTAAGGGTGACAATCACGTACATTAATCCATGATCCATCTAATCCATCCAAGTATAAATTCATCAATTACATGATAAAAATGTTAATGGATTTGATCCGATCCATCAAATTTTTTCTTTTCTGAATCCAACGGATCACACGTTTTTTAAATGCAATTCAATGGATTTATTTATTTATTTTAAAATATATACTTACATTTATTTCAAAAATATATTTTTTGATAAAAAAAACTATTTTTAACATAAAAAAGTATTTTAAAATAATTAATTCTAAAACTAATTTTATTTATTAATTTTTGAAAACTGATTTAAATTTATTATTTCAAAAAATATTTTTTGAAAATACAGAACTTTTAACTATATTAATTATTAGGTTAATATAATTTAAATAATAATTTATTATTATAAACAGAATTTTATTCTTGTAAATAAATGGAATTTTAAAAATAATTATTATTAAATTTCAAAAAAATTCAAAAAATATAAATAATTATTATCATATAATAATTTATAAAATAACTTATTAATTATTAATAATTAATAATAGGAGGTGGTGGGTGGTGGCCAGCAACCAGAATTTTGTCGTCTACCACCGTCAATTAAAGGAGCTTCACCGTCGACCACCGAGGGTCGCCGGAGCCAAATCGTTCGCCGCCATGAGGGTCGTCGGATTTGTGTTGTCTGCTGAATTGAGGGCTGCTGGAGCTCCACCATTGGTAACACTCAACCACCGCCCTATTATTAAATTAATAATAAATCAATTATTTATTTTATACATATTAAAAATTGTTTTTAAATAAAAAAACATAAAAATAGTTTTTAAAATCAGCATTTTCTTTTTAAAATAAAAAACAGTTTTTAAAAACATAAAATTAGTTTTAAAATAATATAAAAATATTTAAAAAAACACTTTTTTAAAAATAATAAAATTATTATTACTGTAGATATTAATTTATTAAAAAAGATATTTGGTGGATTAAATGGTTTTTATTTCTAATGGATGAATTGAATTGAATTTTGTTTAGTAATTTTTAGTGGATTGTAAATGGATTAATGGATTGATTTTAATCCATTTATTATTATCCAAATCCATCCATTTAGTCATCCATATCCTAATTGGAAAAAATATCAACTTCAATGAAGTATAGAGGATCAAAAAGTTCTAACCAAAAGACAAAAAGGTAAGTACTTGGTAAAAGTACAAAAGTAAAATGCCATTGTCAACTACCTCGTGAGTATGGAAAGGTATGCAGTGTTCAGGCATGAAGTGTTCACTTTCCTCTCTACTGCACTAAAAGACAAAACTCGTATATATAAACATTGTTAAGTTTGTCAGAATCAAGTAGAACTCATAATGTTCATCAAGTCTTCAAGGAATCTTAACACCAATCATTGAAATTTCATATACAGACCCAACATCTCTAAAAATAGAGAGCATCTCAGAACTTAAAGACCAAGATCTTGAAAACAAAATTTAATCCACTTACTCAAAGTGCTTAACGTTAATCCTAACTAAAATTATTTTTGATCAGATTTTACTTACCTCCTGATCGAATTCTAGATTACCAGGGTCTTATTCCCTTGGAAATTATAGGGTTTAACAAAAAGAAAGTGCTTATTGTTAATCAATCTCTTCAAATCTGAACACACTCCACCTCTACACTATTTTAGTGGATCAATCTATCAGGGTGTGTTTGCATTAGTCTTAGTAAATAAACTATTTGTACAAAAAGAGGTTTGTCGGTCACTATGAAACATTGACCAAACATAGACACGAAATACAATTGAAACGCAGACTAGACAAAATAGTTATTAAAGAAGATGAAATTAATTAAATGTGATAATATGTTAATTTGGACATCAAACACAAATTCAATTTGAAGTATTGATGCTACATACATCGTTGTCATCTAAAAAGTATCACTGTGATATAGAATAAAGCTTCCTGCAGCCCGTTCGTGAGCAAAGGAACAGTCTTGCCCAACATTTATAATGACAATTCAAAACTCAGTTTGATTCAAACCATGAAAAGAAGAAATTTGTAGAGGAAAACTAGTAAAGTAATCAAGCCATCAAAAAAAGTTACTATTCCAGCTGTGATGTAGAAATAAAAAACATCTTCAAATTTATATTCATATCTTGTGTTGCGATAAAACTGGGGAAAAGAATGTTTATACACTGAATGAATTCATCCAGGAACTATCCATTTCAGAAACTACAACTTCAAATTTCAAAATTAATTCAATATCAACTTAATACCTATGCTCTAGAAGTTCCACCATGATCCCTCTCAACATGCTCCACAAGGGCCACAGGGTCTCTGAATCCTTTACTACACTTAGGACACACATCAATCGTAACTTTCGGCCCGGATCGGTTGCCACTTCTTTCATGAGATTTCTGTACATGATCGACTAAAGTAGTGACCGAGGAAAACTTGGCACCACATTGAGGACATTGCTCAACTTGACCACTGCCATTGCTTTTCCCCGCACCGTTGCTAGATGTCCCCCATGCTTGGTTAATTTCACCACTCAACTTTGACATTCCTGCCTCTGCTGAAGCTCGAATATTAGAAGCCGCATTAAGAAAGCTCGTAGTCCAGTTAGATGAGGAGGAGGAGGTCGTTGAACTTGATTTGGTTTTCGACTCCTGTTTTCTGTTCTTATTCATTAGATTCATAAAGGAGAAAGTAGTTTCCAATTTTTTAGGCCCTGGACATTTGTGATCAGGTCCAAACCTATGCTTCAAACAATGTTCTACATTGCAATCCCTGCACTTAATTGTGTTTGAGAAAACTAAAATCTCTTTGCATCCAGCGGCAGGGCATTTTTTCTTCTTTGTAACTTTCTCATAATTTGATGGGTCGCACTCAGTGTTAACATGATTCTCCCATGTTATGTTTGGATCTTGATCAGGTATTAGGCGAACTCCTTTGGCGCAAAGTGGACATATTACTACAGTCACGTCTTGCTTGTCAGCTTTTGTACACTGATGTTTGATAAAACTTCGGTGTTCCAAACAATACACCTAAAATGGATTTTGCTAATATAGTTAGGTCAAACAAAAGCACTTTAAAATGATGAGGGGAAGAACAATAATCCATATTTCCATTAAAAAAAAATCACCAGAATGTCATCATGCGAAATCACAAGTAATGCTTGCATGAACATCATAAGTTAAGATGCTTCTCATAAATAAAGAAATACAAAATACAATGACTAAGATGTGACCAAAAAATCATGAGCAGAGACAGAACTAAAGAAAATTTCTTGAGAGCAACAAGAGTTTTTGTCGAGTTTCATTTAGAATTTTAAGTTTAAAACATTACAACAACCCTTCACATATAATTTGATGATATTTTTATTTTGTGGATGTTGTAGCTTAAGTAAAAAAAACTAAACCTGAAACTTCAATTAGTTTTGATTTCCCTTCCCTTGCAAAATGAGGTTGGTTCAAACTTCAGTTTGCAAACTTTTAATTCAAACATGTGCCACTAACCAATTTTTGTCACCACAGTTTCTAAACATTTTTATCAATTAAGGAGAACAATGTTTGGTTTCACAAGTATCGCAGGTAAGTTAAATAGTTTGATTAAGTGATTAATTGAGAAACTATTCTAGGGAGATAAATTAGGTGCTTATTCATATAAGCTATTTTTGGGAGTTAACTAAAATAAGTTAAAAATAAATTATGAACATGTCATGAAATATTTGGTGTTTATGCTAACTCAAAAAAAATTTAATTAAATTATTCGAGACGACTCTTAAATGGATAAGCAAATGGTAAAAGGGATTTTCACCAAAGAAGTAGCAGAAAATCAAAGGAATCGTATAGTGGACGAAAGATGACAAACATAACTGAGCAGATCAAGTGCAAAAGTTAGAAACACAAATTTTAAATTGAACTGTATAATCATACATCAATATGTAACCAAAAAGGAAAATCATGAGCAGAGACAGAATCAAACCGTATTATTTGAGGGGGACAAGAGTTTTAGTTGAGTTTCATCATTTAAAATTCTGAAGTTTAAAACATTACAACACCCCTTCAATTTGTACACATAAAATTTTGATGATATTTTTATTCTATATATTTTGAAGCTTACTTAAATAAAATAAACCTGAAGCTTCAATTGGTTTTAATTTCCCCCTCATTAACTATCACTCTCCTCTCCCATCCGATAAGGCTATAATGTAACTGTGTGTTTCAATTATATAGATCATAGATTAATCTATTCAGCATAGGTTTGGACCTGATCACAAATGCCAATGATTACTTCATTTACTAATGATCAAAGAAAGCCTATATACCTCTCTGATATTTCTTAGATTAATCTATTCAGCAAAATGTTCCTTATTTGCACATGTTATCTTGCAAAACCAATTTTTTCCTTCAAACTCAGTTTGAAATGGAACCAAGGAGAAGGGTGCTTTTGAAAACTCGGTTTGCAATCTTTAATCCAAACATGCACCACTAACCAATTTTGTCCCCACAATTCCTAGACATTTGTATCAATTATGGAGAGCAATGTTTGGTTTAGCAAGTACCTAAGTAATTATTCAATAAGCTATTCTAGGGAGATAAATTAAGTGCTTATTCATATAAGCCTATTTTTGGGAGCTAGCGAAAATACGTCGAAAACAACTTATGAGCATGTCATTAGTTATTCTAGGCCTGTTTGGATAAACAAATTAATTAAACGCTAATAGTATAAGCATATAAGCACTTATCATGTAAGTGCTATGTATAAACTATTCTATATAGCAAAACATAAAATCAAATCAAATTGTTTTCAAATAAGTTATAAGCTATTTTCATAAACTATCCTGAAGAGCTTATGGAAATAAGTTGAAAGCAACTTATGAATATGTCGTAAGCTATGTTCATAAACTAACCCAAAAAGCCTCACAAGTGTTTATGCTAGTAGATAAACTCAAATAAGTCAATCCATTATGTTATTAAATAAACCAAATAACTTCTACAGGATCCGTAAATGAATAAGCTTATGGCAAAAGGGATTTTCGCCAAAGAACATAAAAGTCATCATATAGTGAAAGAAAGATGATATGACGGAGTAGATCAAGGGCAATAATGAGAAAACAAATGTTAAATGTAGCCGTTTAATCATACATCAAAATTCAAAATTAAAAAATAATCAATAAAACGCATATTACATTGCTTTATACTTTTCAATTTTTCATCAATCAATCATGTAAGTAAAGATTGCATAGTACCAAAATAAAAAGTTACTTAGCTTTATGTTAAATCTCCACCATTGATGTTACATCTAACCCAATGATCTATATTTGCTAAAAAGCACATATTTCAAAATCATTATTTTAGGCATACTTGTATTTGTATGTTTCATAATCCGAACGAATGAACCACAAGTACTATACTACAATAATTCATGAAAAATGAAAAAATAATCCAATTAATAATAATAATAATAAAAAGGATGGAAGAAGGAGAAACCTGGTTGCAGCGATCGCAAGTGAAGGGCAAGAAATCAATGAGTTTGCAATCGGAAACAGCACAGTGTTTTCCCAGATCTGGGAATTCCGGAGTTCCCATTCAAACTCAAATACAAACTAAATTCAAATTCAAATGAAATTCAGAAATTTTAAGAGAAAAAAGTAATGAGGAATTAAAAGGGAAGGGGTCGTCGCGTCGTCGGAATAAGTCCTCTGCTTGACTCCTTCACAATGTAGTCATAAAAATACTGGGTCTATATTACCGTCGTTTATAATGCGAGTCAATAAACAAATTTTGTCACAGACTTTTGTAAATTGGGAAATAAACAAATTGGTCACATAATTTTGTAAATTATGAAATACATTTTTCAAAAATTTAAATGTACCTTTGATCACGTAAATTAACATTTTTTTATAAATGTTTTCTTTTTAAAAATCATCTGAGTAATTGATAAAAAAAATAAGTTTAATTGCAGTTTTAAGATTTGTTTGATTCACATTCGAAAAATTCTATTTAGTATTTTAAAATTTTTGAAGAAAGTTTGTTTGGATTATTTGTTTTTAAAAGTTGTTTTGTAGAATTATTTTTAATATTATATTTTTTTAAACTAAAAAAGCAAAACAGATAAATAGCGTTTTACTTTTTATTTTTCAGTTTTTTAAAATTTATTTATAAAATAGTTTTCAAAAACTAAAAGTAAAACACAATGTTTGATTGTGTTTTACTTTTTAGTTTTTGAAAACTATTTTATAATTTAATTTTAGAAAACTATTTTTAAAAATAAAATTTTAACAAAATCTATTTGACAATTCAAAATTTTAAAACAGTTTTTGACTAATTAAAAAAACTGAAAAATTGTTTGATTCGCATTCCAAAAACTCTATTTTAGTATTTTAAAATTTAAAAACTAAAAAACTTGTTTGGATTATTTGTTTTTAAAAACTGTTTTGTAAAACTATTTTTAATATTATACTTTTTAAAACTAAAAAAAGTAAAACAGATAAATTGTGTTTTATTTTTTATTTTTCAGTTTTTTTTAACTCTAATCAAAAACTGTTTTAAAAATTGGAGTTGCTAAACAAATTTTTTTTTAATTTTCTTTTTAAAAACAGTTTTCTAAAATTTATTTATAAAATATTTTTTAAAAAGTAAAACACAACCAAACAAAACACCATTTATATGTTTTGCTTTTTTAGTTTTAAAAAGTATAATATTAAAAATAGTTTTACGAAACAGTTTTTAAAAATAAGTAATCCAAACTAGTTTTTTAGTTTTTAAATTCTAAAATACTAAAATAGAATTTTTGAGATGTGAATCAAACAAACTCATTTAGATGTATTAATTATTCATAAGTCATTAATTAAACTAAAAACGTGAAGAAAAAAATTGAAATTAAAAACTAAATTTTTACGGCGTTTTATTTAAATTTCATGAATGTTAATCATTCTACATATCGTATCTCATATCAATCTAGATATATTAATTATTCATATGTTATTAATTAAACTAAAAATATGAGGAAAAAAATTGAAGTTGAAAACTACAATTAAGTCATAAGACAATTGAGATGACAAATGAAAAAAGGGCGAAAAAAAAAAAAAGCGCGAGAAACGAACATCAAACAAAAGTATATATGTTATGTCCATGTAAGTTCGCGTTTTTTTTTTGTCCATGTAAATTTGCATTTTTTTTTTGTTTTTGTCTTTTCTCTATTTGTCATCTCAACTTTTTTTTAACGGTCATTAACGGGAGAAACAATTTTAAAACAAATTTGAATTTACATGATTAAAATTGAAACAAAAAAATTATAGAGACGAAAAAAAAACCCGCTAAATTATAAAAACTGTTTTGTAAAACTATTTTTAATATTATATTTTTTAAAACTAAAAAAACAAAACAGATAAATTGTGTTTTACTTTTCATTTTTTAGTTTTTTTTAACTCTCTAATCAAAAACTGTTTTAAAAATTGGAATTGCCAAACAGATTTGTTTTTAATTTTCTTTTTAAAAACAGTTTTCTAAAATTTATTTATAAAATATTTTTTAAAAAGTAAAACACAACCAAACAAAACACCATTTATATGTTTTGCTTTTTTAGTTTTAAAAAGTATAATATTAAAAATAGTTTTACGAAACAGTTTTTAAAAATAAGTAATCCAAACTAGTTTTTTAGTTTTTAAATTCTAAAATACTAAAATAGAATTTTTGAGATGTGAATCAAACAAACTCATTTAGATGTATTAATTATTCATAAGTCATTAATTAAACTAAAAACGTGAAGAAAAAAATTGAAATTAAAAACTAAATTTTTACGGCGTTTTATTTAAATTTCATGAATGTTAATCATTCTACATATCGTATCTCATATCAATCTAGATATATTAATTATTCATATGTTATTAATTAAACTAAAAATATGAGGAAAAAAATTGAAGTTGAAAACTACAATTAAGTCATAAGACAATTGAGATGACAAATGAAAAAAGGGCGAAAAAAAAAAAAAGCGCGAGAAACGAACATCAAACAAAAGTATATATGTTATGTCCATGTAAGTTCGCGTTTTTTTTTTGTCCATGTAAATTTGCATTTTTTTTTTGTTTTTGTCTTTTCTCTATTTGTCATCTCAACTTTTTTTTAACGGTCATTAACGGGAGAAACAATTTTAAAACAAATTTGAATTTACATGATTAAAATTGAAACAAAAAAATTATAGAGACGAAAAAAAAACCCGCTAAATTACAAGGACTAAACACACATTTAAGACTTTTTAAAATTATAAAATATCAATCAAAATAATTTTTAATAAATATTTTTTGATAAATATTTTGATTTGATACTATAACTGAATATATGTTTATCAACGTTGATCCATGTTAATGTCATCTTCGGGGACAAATTTATCAATAAAATTTTATCATCTTAAAGATTAATTTGTAAATAATTGTAATTATGCATAAACTAATTATTGATAGATTAGTCCATGTAATTTTTAAATTTCATAGAAAAATTAGTTTATAATATGATAATATTGATTTGAGATCAACATAGAGGATCACATATATAATTAGCATGTCCATTAATTGTTTTTAACAATAAAAGTTTAAATATAAACTATTTAATTGATATCTGCAATTTGATTGACTGACGCTTACAATTTTAGAAATTTATTTGTCTATTCACTCATATAATTGAATAAATGTACCATATATATAATTGACTATTCTTTTCAATTTGATTAATAAATAATCTTTGAATTATTATTAATCAATTTAATCATTCAATTGCTTTTAAAAATATAAGAGATAATAATAGTTTAGATATTAAATTAAAAAGAGAGTAATAGTTTAAAAACTAAACTGACAATTTATACTTTATAATTTCTCATTATATTTTTAATATTCAAGAGGTAGAAATTTGGAATTTTTCTTTATTAAGAATTGTTCTTTTTTGATAAATTGCACTTTTTGTTTTTACCTTATTTTCATATTTTACTTTCTTTTTTCTTCATATTTTACATTGATTATTTTTACTAATCATATTTTACATGTTTTTTTTGTTTAATAATGGTCCCTTAATTTTTTTTTTAATATATATTTCCCTTTAATTGCTTACTTTATTATACTATTTTGATTCTTTAAATTATACAAGTGAGATATTTTTACCTATTTTGGTCCATTTTCCTTTTGATTCTTATCAATTAGTTTCTACATTGAAATTGTTTTCATCATTAAACGTCTGACTGGACAAGAATTAAAAAAAAAAATATATACAGATTATTTGACGGACTCTAAGGAAAATCTAATAGAAATCATAAAAGTAACCAAAGTGATTTAATGATTATTTGAAAAACCAATAAAAACGACATACTAATTATTTGATGGACTTAACATTTGTAACTTAAGAGGAAAAAAGTAAAATAAAATAATAATTTAAATATATGTTTAATCTTTGTGAGGCTTGTTAAATTCACATCTTAAAAATTCTATTTTTAGTTTTTTAAAATTTAAGAATTGAAAAATTTATTTGAATTATTTGTCTTTAAAAACTGTTTTGTAAAACTAAAAAAATAAAACAGATAAATGGTGTTTTATTTCTCATTTTTTTAGTTTTTAATTCTCTAGTTAAAAACTGTTTTAAAAAATTAGATTATTAAATAAATTTTCTGTTTTTTTATCTCTATTTTTAGAAACAAGTCTATCAAATTTTTTTTCCTTAGTTCTATTCTTTAAAAGAGTTTTGAAATCAAATTTGTAAAATAATTTTTAAAAATTAAAATATAAAAGTGTTTCAAATTTAACTTTAGCTAATAATGACGGTTAAAAAAAGTTGAGATGACAAACAGAGATAAAACGAAAATATAAAAATGTGAACTTACATAAATAAATAAATAAAAGTACTAACTTACAAGAACCAAATATATATTCAAGTTTAAAATAAAATAGTTGACCAAAGTAAAATTTAAAAAGAATTATCAAAGGGGGTAATTTAGTTTTTTTTTTTTAACCAACAAAATGAAATACTTCTTATGTATTATATTATTATTTATCAAAATTATCTTTGATTGTTTTTATTTAAATTATTTAGGTGCAAAAAAAGATATCATTATGAGCTATTCACATTCTGTGTGTTGACACCCAACAATTCAACAATCCAAAACCCATTCGAAGAAATCAGCAAAAACTAGATTAGGATTTAGGAGGACCTAGCCTATTACGGAATTAGGAAGACCTAGCCTATCATAATTTTGAAATTGAGCAAAACTTTGATTATTTGTTTACTAAATTGCATTACTTTGTTGTTTGGTAAATTGGTTATTGTAAAATTTGTTTGTGATAGTTTTATCCAAATTTGACTCAAAAAAGTTAACCCAAATTGTATACCAATTGTGTGTGAATGATTCTTTTTCAAGTAAATAATTACCTAATTGAATCAAGTTTCAATTAGAGAATTCAATACTTTGTTGATTCATTTTATCAAGTATGTATGTTTTTTCAATCAATATAATGACTTGTGCTGAATCGAATTCAATAATATATCTAAAAGTTTTGTAAACGTTTTTGAAACCACATTTTTGCACTTTATATCGAATCACCCCATGTAGATTACACGAAACCAAACTAACAAATTCTTTTTTCCTCGCAATATCATCTGTTGCCAATATGTCTTTTAAGTCAGGACAAAAAACCAAAGAATGAACTAGAGGGATAATGTTGAGAAAAAAAAGAGAGATAATTATCTCAATAATACATCATATTTTTTTTCTTATTTGTGTAGATAAATGAAATAATATACAATACGATTCCACATAGCAATAAAAATTAGAACAAGAATTAATATGAATCACACCATATATTTAATACAAAAAATTTCCCTCAAAGTGAGATAATAAAAATCAAGGGACCTAGTCACTTCACAATTGGTCTAGCCCATAACCAATTTATTCCTTTTCTTTTCCTACTTCTATTATTGGTGGATGTTCATCCAACCCTCCATGTTTGCTAAGTTTTATAGGATCCTAAGTTCCGGTAGTGTATTAAGGGGCAAATGAACAAACATAGGGGTTGAATGAGCATTCATCTTTATTATTTACTTAACTTGGTGTGACCCACTTGTAGAGTGACCATCCAATAAATTTATTTTATATCGAGTCTCACATTGTATAAAAAGTTAGATATTAAGCACTATATAAGTGAGAGGGTCCATAGACCCATTACCTTTAAGTTTTGGATATAGATGTGATGTCCAATTCACTTTGTGTGGTTGCTCGTGGCCCAATGTGATGATCTACAGACCCCCTAATGACCTAACAATATTATCGGAGTTGATGGTTTGATGTGACCGGTTCTTTGGATCGAGAGTCTTCCTGACCAAGGGTGTTCAGGCAACATGTCCCGTTGATGTGCTTTCAACGACGATGCAAATGGATGAAAAGACTTATGTTTGAGGGGGGAGTTAGCTTAGATGAATGGATGGACTCACAATTGAAGGGGATATTGTTAGCATATCAAGTGTGTGTAAAGAAGTCCCACACTTATGAAAAATTATTGAACACTATATAAGTAAGAGGACCCATTGCCTTAAGGTTTTGAATAAATAAGTGGTGTACAACCCAATCTATTATATATATTTAAAACAGACTCTCGATGCCACCTCATCATATTTTGCCACCTCATCATATTTCATCCACATCAGCCAAAAAGCTGATGTGTACCTCTTGAAAGTACTCCTCCTCTTTCAACAACTTCTCCTCTTCCTTCCATAATTTCTTTAATACATCCAAAATCTATTTGATAATATTATTTTATAATAAATTTATATATTATAAAATTATTTTAAAATTATTTCTAATAAATTTAAAATTTATAAGTTATTTTACAATTTGATAATAATTTATAATTTATATTATTATCAAATTATTTTATAAGTTATTTTATAATAAATTTATAAATTATTTTATAGTATTATTAATCATTTACCAATCTATTATATATACTTAAAACAGACTCTCGATGTCACCTCATCATATTTTGCCACCTCATCATATTTTGCCACTTCATCATATTTCATCCACATCAGCCAAAAAGCTGATATGTACCGCTTGAGAGTACCCCTCCTCTTTCAACAACTTCTCCTCTTCTTTCCATAATTTCTTTAATACATCCAAAATCTATTTGATAATATTATTTTATAATAAATTTATAAATTATAAAATTATTTTACAATTATTTATAATAAATTTATAATTTATAAATTATTTTACAATTTAATAATAAATTTATAAATTATTTTATAGTATTATTAGTCATTTACCAATTGTAATAATTTATATTATTAGTCATTAAATTCAATAAAAAAACAACCATCTAATCACTCATAAATATCGACATAAATGCTATTTATCTAATCCTCCTTACAATTCTATTATTCCACTTATGTTGAGTAGTGATTTTATACGTTAAAAATTCAATTACTCATTAATGTCAATCCATTTAAAATTACTTTCAATTTATGTCAATCCATTTTTTAGTAACATTTTATAAAATAAAAATATATATTCTATTTGACATAAAAGAGACAAATTTATTAAAAATAATCATAAAATATGAATGTATAAAAATTTATTAAAAAAGTTAGTTCCAATTATTAAAATACACAAATTTATTTAAAATTATAATATATATGAATATATTAAAAAATATAATGAACCAATGTTTACTATATATGTGTTCTGAAAAAATATGTTACCACTAAATTTTTATCAATTAAATTATATATTTATAATTGAATGCTATTTTTTATTTTAATTTTCCTTATTATAATGATACTTTGAATGTTAAAAAATAAATGAAAAATTAAGTATTGCATAAAATTAAATTACTTTTTAATAGAATTTATTTTTGGTACCTATCAACATAACTATAATTCAATTGCATACTTTTAAATACCTAAAATTAATTTAAAGTATAAGCAAATCTTTAATAAAATAAATTTCAAACTCTTGATGAAATATATTCAATAATTGTTTTTTACAACAACTTCTCATTCTCACAATTAAAACATCATACTAATAAAACAAATAAATTTAGACTACGATACAATATAATTCAACATTAACATTTTTTTAACATAAATAATATGAAATAGTCAATAATATTTTTAAATTTTTACATCTTACTTTTGAGTTTGTATTTTACATTTTATTTCATCAAATAAATACAAGTATCATTATATGTTGAAAAATAAATTGACAATCAAAGTACAATGAGTCAAATAATTATCATATATAATAAGTTATCATACCAATTTTACAAAATATTTTAAAAATTAAATTAGATGATTGTGATAAACATGATTTTCCCTTATTTTAATTTTCTTAATCATATTCAATTATTACAAATCAATAAAGTAATATTATAAGATAACTATATTTATAATACATAAAATATTACTTATAAAACTTATAAAATTATAAAATTATTTTACAATTATTTATAATGAATTTATAATTTATAAATTATTTTACAATTTGATAATACATAAAATATTACTTATAAAACTTATAAAATTAATTAATTAATATCCGCGCAGTGCGCGAGCCATAATCTAGTTGTGTGATTGTTTTTGGTCTAGCGTAATGATCCCCGAACCCCTACGAACGAACAAATAATGCCCGACCAAATAGTTTTTTCTCCCAAGAAATAGCGTAAGGAGAGAGACATCACGACTCATATAGGCATCTTGAAGGTAAGTTAACCATTTGTTGAATTTTCCTAGGCCAAATAATCTTGAACGAGAATTATAGGGAGAACCATTTGAAGAATTTCACAACACATATAAGGGTATTCAGATTGAATAATGCAAGGTGATGCAAGTGCAAGAAGGCATATAACGATAAGTGGTGAGTTATGCCCAAAGAACATTCGTCTAAATGAAGTCATCTATTGCAAATTTGGAACCTTGCCTCAAATTTTAATTGCATATCGTACATAAGAGATGTGAATTTTATCATCTTTAACAAAATTTTCCTTTAGATCTTCCCAAACATCAATGACCTGCTGTGACACACAGGTCAAATACAAGTAATAAAAATGTAGTGTAGGGCAACAACCCGAGTCGCTTCGCAAGGATTTATGACAATATTGACCAAATTTAGACAATCACTTATTAGAACGATTAATCCACTGGGAGGTTACAGCTCTTGATCGCCCAATAAGCAAGATGCTCTATTTTCAATGGGAGGTGGAAAACCTTTCCAAACACAAGTTGATAAGAGGATATCCTTATTGGTGTTTTGTAGGATGTTCTATGAGCCTAAAAAGACTCTTCGAACCAGCGACTCTAGTCCTTCCTGTTTGGCTGCACCATCTTTTCTAAAATCTGTTTAATTTTCCTGTTTGAGATTTCAACTTGCCTATTATTCTGGGGATAGCAAGGTGTAGAAACTCTATGCACAACCCCATACTTCCGAAGCAAAGCTTCCATGGTCACTTATGATGGCTCGGAGTATACCAAACCTGCAACAACTTTAGAATCATTAGTCCTGTGAGTATTGCATCCACCCACTTTGAAACATAATCAACAATAAGTAAAATATACACAAAACCAAAAGATATAGGGAAAAAACCCATAAAGTCAATGTCCCACACATCAAATACTTCACAAAAAATCATAGGTTGTTGAGACATCTCACTACTACGAGTGATTGTTGTTCCTGCTATTTGGCTCTACTGACAAGTTCGGTAAGTCTCAAAAGTATCCTTGAATAAAGTGGACCAAAAGAAGCTTGAGTCTAAGACTTTTCTTGCTGTTCGTTGATGACCAAAATATCCTCCTACTTGAGAGACATGACAAAAATGAAGAATTGATTGAGTCTCATGGAGGGGGACACATCGCCTAATTACTTGGTCAATACAAAATTTCCATAAATATGGATCATCCAATACATAGTATTTGACATCACTTTTAAGTTTGTGTATGTGTGCTCTAGATGTATCTACAGGAAGAACTTCAACAACTAGATAATTAACTAAATCAACAAACCAAAGAGTTGCCTCACACAACTGTAAAATTTTCTCATCAGGGAAGTAATCCTAAATGGGGGTTTGATCCTCATCTATTTCTACTCTGCCACTAGATTCTCAGCCCCACTTTTATCTTTAATCTCCAAATCTAATTCTTAGAGCAACAACGTCCACCAGATCAATCTTGATTTTGCTTCTGGTTTCTTCAACAAGAACGTCAAAGCTGCAAGGTCAGTAAAAGAGGAATATGATTTCAAGAAGAAGTAACTGAACTTAAGTTTGTTCTTTCTGATGATTTTTGTACTATTTGCTCTAATAGAGGTCACAAATAGGCAAACATGCCGAAGAGACAAGTGAATATGGTCGTTCTTGGTGCTCTAGTGAAACATGGATATGAAAATAACCTGAAAAATCATAAAGAAAACAATAATGTGACTTACCAGCCAACCGTTTAAGCATTTGATCAATGAACGATAAAGGAAAATGGTCCTTCCTGGTTGCCTGGTTTAGTCTCCTTTAGTCGATGTGCACCCTCCAATTGTTTTGCACTCTTGTGTGGATACATTCATTGTTCTCATTTTTAACCACTGCGAGTCCAGCTTTCTTAGGGACTACCTGTACTAGACTCGTCCACTGACTAACTGAGATGGGGATATGATGCCAGCTTGTAAGAGCTTGATCACTCCCTTTTTTACAACATCTAGAATTAAGGTTAAGTTGCATTTGGGGCTGCCTTACTGATTTTACCACATCCTCTAGTATTATTATATGCATACACATGGACCGGATAATACCAAGACTATCAACCAAGGTCCATTCGATTGCCTTCCTATGTTTTCTCAAAATATGCAGCAACATCTCTTCATGTTCATCTTCATGTTTGGTCGTAATAATCATAGGTAACTTTGCACTTCCCTCTAAATATGCACATTTCAAATTTTCATGTAGTGGTTTAAGCTCTAGAGTTGGTGGCTTCTCAATTGAGGGTAGAACACTAGTAGTTGAAGTTAAGTCTGCAAAATCGATTATGTTAATAGAAATATCAACAAAATGATCACTATTCAAATCAACTTCAATATTAGCACACATTAAGCACATCAGAGTATTTGAGCAAAAATCACAAGTATCAGTGTCATCAAAACCAGACAATGAAAGAAAATTAGTAGAAAACATATAAGGGTAAGTGTCATCAACCAAATCAAAAAAGCAATTCAATTTGAAAAATAAAATGCTCTTCCATCAGATGTTTCATAACATAAAAAATGTTTAATTTTACAATGCTATCATAAATAAGAATCACAATTTGTCTTTAAAATTTAAAACACTTAGGAAAGAAAAGGAAAACCTAACTGAAAAAGTTAAAGTTTTAAAGAATCAAAGAGGTAAACTTTAAACAAAAAATGCAACTTTGAAAACTAATATTACTGAACTTAAAACTGAAAATGCAACTCTGAAAACTGATATTACTGAACTTTAAACATAAAATGAAACTCTGAAAATTGATATTACATAACTCAAAATAGAAAATGCAAATCTAAAAACTGATACTGTTGAACTTAAGGCAGAAAAATCTAACTCTGAAAATTAATTATAGTTCAACATCAAATAAAAATACGACATGTAACATTAATAAGCATGAAGAAGTATTTCAAGATTTTCTTGATAATGGTATTTAAAAATGAAAATATGCATCTATGGTTTATGGTGTTAGTAGGAATGGTAAAAGAGGAATATGATTTCAAGAAAAAGTAACTGAACCTATGTTTGTTCCCTCTAATGATTTATGTACTATTTGCCCTAAGAAATGTTACACTAAAAATCTTGTCATATGCTAACTAGGGGTGGACAAAGTTCATTTCTGAACTAGAACCATTTGAAAACTGAACCGAACCAATTTTCAGTTTGAAAAAACTGAACCGAACTAATTTTTAGTTCAAAAAACCGAACCAAATTGGTTTATAAACCAAATTTTACATAATTACCCCTAATTACTTCTAAAAAAACAAATTCGATTCTAGTTTTTTCGAACTAAAAAATTGTTCGATTCGGTTCTAGTTTTAAAAAATAAGTTCGAAAATAGTCCAGTTCTCAATTTTTATAAATCAGTTCAATTCAAAAACAATTCGGTTCAGTTCTGCAGTTTGGTTCAATTTTTGATTTTTTTGAACACCCCTAATCTAACCAAATGGAAAGACAAAAAAACCTTTAAGAACTAAAAAACCAGAACCCAACTAGCTTTCGGTACCAAAGGATAAAATTGTTTATGTTGCAAATGATCTAAGCAACCAAATTGAAACACCACTCATGGTGCCTGGTTAATGGATGCTTGCAATATATGAAGGGAAAAAGTCTATGTTCCAAGACCTGACAAATAAAAGCCAACTAATTCTGGTGGAAGAAAGATTGGTAAGCACAATACCTATCAGAACAAGAACCAATTGATAAACCATAACTCAGCAAAAAAAGAACTATATGGTGAACTAGAAATATCAAAAAAAAAAAAGAGGTGTCAACATAATCAAAACTGACAGAGAAATCACACATATCAACAGAACTGGAACTATTAGAAGAATCAAAATTACCATCAGCTCCAAAATTACCATAGGAACCTAATACATCAGCAGAAACAAAATTGTCAGATGAACAATTAAAATCAAGAGACTTCTCTGAATACTCCAATCAAATTCATCAAGACAACAAACCTGAATGGGAATTCAAATTCTTTCATTCATACCATCTAATAAGAGAATATACAAATTCAGAATCTGATAACCAGAAAAGAAGAACTAAGAGAGTTTTCAGAGTGAAACTGAAACTGCTAACATATAGATTTTATCTTTCTTTAAATTTAATTATTGTCTAATATTATGGATATTTTGGACAACCATCTGTTTGACAAGGTCCTCTATAACACCCCACCATTACCGTTATCGGCGATGCTACCCTTTTTTGGTAACACCCCGACCCTTACCGTTACCAGCGATGCTACCTCACGACCTTCTCACCCCCTAACCACCCAGTGGAAATAGTGGATTTTTTTCCTTCCGTGGGATTCGAGCTCGGTACCTGGGGATAAGTACCGCCTCCACACAGTCCCACTACCAATTGAGTTTCTCCAACTAGGGTTGTACTTGTTAGATGACAAATCATAGGTTCCTTGAGGATTGTATATGTTTATTGTATATGCTTGAGGAGCATCAACAATGGGATCTTCCTGCAATGTAGGACAAGAATTTGTATGATGCTCTGCAGAAGTGAAAATACCACATACCTTTGTTTCTTGAGTTTTACCTATTGCCAATTTTTTCTTTAAAGATGTAAGCTCATCAAGTCTACTCTCTAGATTCTTGTAAGAAGAAGCTTGAATTTCGTTCACTCCCTTTATTAACAATAATGAATTTCTTCTGGTTGCAAACTATTGAGAATTAATGGACATGTTCTCAATCAAGACTTTTATTGCTTCTAGGTTCTTAATGACAAGTGCTCCCCCACTAGCAACATCATGGATGCTTCTATACATAGGTAGCAAACCTTCATAAAAATACTGGATGAGCAATTGTTCAAAAATTTAGTGATGAAGGTAGCTAGCCATTAATTTCTTGAATCTCTTCCAATACTCATGCAAGGGTTCTCTGTCAATCTGCCTAATGCCACATATTTCTTTTCTGATTGAAGCAACTCTAGAGGTAGGGAATAATTTTTCTAGGAACAACTTCTTCAGATTATTCCAACTTGTAACAAAACTTGGCTGAAGGTAGTACAAACCAATCCCTGGCAACATCTTGAAGTGAGAATGGGAAGGTTCTTCATTTGATATGGTCCTCTATGACTCCTTGAGGCTTCATGGTCAAACACACAACATGGAACTCCTTCAGGTGTTTGTGAGGATCCTCATCTGCAGGACCATTAAACTGTAGAAGCAAGTGTATTAAACCAGATTTAAGTTCAAATGGTATAGTAACTTTAGGATCTTCAATACACAATGTATTATAAGTGAAATCAGGTGCAACAAGTTTTCGTAAGGTTCTATTATCCATATTGTGATTAGTGAGCTCACACTCATAATCAAAGTCAACTAAGGTATGATTGAACTCATAATCACTTTCACTAGCTAATTCGTTAGCACTAGAAACTCTATTAAGTCTATGAAGTAAATGAAAAGTCATATCTATTTCAGGATCAAGGGAATGCAGATTCACAAAACCAGCCCTAGTCATGCATCATGAGAATGTGACAATGCAATGCAATAACAATTTTGAAAATTTCAACAATGTCCATATCGCTAAAATTGAAGTGGAAAATGAAAAACCCTATCAAATAAAATCTAAAAAATATAAGAATACCACCAAAAACTTCTAAAAATGAAATAAAGATAACACAATTATTTTTTGGATTTTTTTAAGAATATAAAAAATTAAAAAATGGCCTAAACGAAGGAATTTGGGATTTTGAGGGTCGAATCCCATAAGAGGTCCCTCCTAAAAAGAGTGCTATTTCTAGATTTTTTTTAAAAAGATTTTATGGCAAAGATTCATGGCAATCCAAGACAGTTGTCTGAAAACTGTTTTTTTTTTTTTTTTTGTTACTAGCAAAGTGACTACATGAGCTAGCAACAAGTCTACACGATCTATAAAGCAACAAAACAGAAAATCAACTGTTAGGATGGTTAGTAACACTCTAAAATTGACTAATATTGTTATCAAAGAGTCCTCAGCAACGTTGCCAATTTGATATGTTGTCGTACACAGATCAAATACGAGTAATAAAAATGTAGTGTAGCGCAACAACTCGAGTCATCTCGCATGGACTTCTGAAAATATTGACTAAATTTAGAATCAATTAATATAAACAGGGGTATTTTTGAATTCAGGTTTGGACAAATTGAGAAACGAATTACAATCACATATTAGAACGATTAATACAATGGTTCGGGAATTTCATATCTATCACAAATTATATCAATTTCTAAATTGTGATTATATTCTTGTTTGATAATAGAATTAATCAAGCAAGTGTAAATCAACCCTATGTGAATTCTATTTTTTTAACTAGATTAAGCATCACAATAATTGATAGATTATAGTTGACAATTAAGTGTCAAAAAACTACAATTTATTTAATATAGAAACTAAATTTATCAATCCTATTTAGATTTGAATTAAGCAATCAGAACTACAATATAATTGAATAAAAAGAAATAGAATCATCAACATGAAATTAACATTATAAAATAAACCTCATGGTCTTGATCAAATTCAAAAATAGTGAATTAATATGAGAAATTAACCTTCCATCGAAAATGTTCTATATATGGAAAAAAAAACAAGAAAACTCTTAGTATATGTATCTCTCTCTAAACTGAACTAAACCCTTACTAAAAAAAACTAAAATATATAGTAATCGAATTTTGGCTCTAAAAGCTCCAACACAAAAATCAAGTGGCTTGATACTAAATATTACTACAAAAAAAAAAAAAAAACTCAAGTAAAGTAATCAACAATTTAGACCCAATAAAGTTTCTAATTGGGTTTTTCCGCCAACATAACAGTTGTAACTCTGATTTTTAGCTTTTCAATGTTTGTTCGCATGCGTAAATTCGATATCTATAGCTCAAATTATGATCTGCAGAGCGAGCAAGAGTCAGTATGTAAATAATAACATTAAAACTAACTTTCGATCAACACTTTAGAAACATACTAAAAAAACTAATCAAAACTATAAAAAGCTTTTAAAATATCACACTACAAAATTAGAAACATGTACCCAAATACATTCATCGATCAACAACATTTTAAGAGAACAAAATTGCGTGAACAATTAATTGAGAAACAAAATTGACAAATCCAAGAATGGATTAAACGTGTGTTTGGTAAACAACATAACCGTGGAGGTGCCATGCGGCGAATGGAAGCAACAGTGTGTGGCTTCTCTTTTTTAATAGTAAAAATACTTGCAAATGTGCAGTGGTGCTGGAAAAATGCAATTTCAAACACACGCTAAATAATTACATCGCTCCCAAGCTCCATGATTTAGATTAGAAGAGAGAATTTCTATATTAATTAGTTATTTTTGTGAAGTTATGCATATGCCCAATAGTTAACCTATTTGTAATTAAATGAGTCCATGTCAGCTTATAAGATGTGGCTTTTTCTACTATGTGTATCTTTATAATGTATCATGGCAATTGAAATTGAGTCCGTTATCTTATTAAAAATTAAAATATTTTCTTTTAAATTATTTTAATTTTAAAATATTATTGTTTGAAAATTATTAAACTTTCAATACTCCCTTGGTCTTCTTTTTCATTCACAATGTTCATTTTTGTCGGTTGTAGAATGCTTCTTCCGCCACCATGCCAGAACACATGCTCCCATACTTTTTCTTTCTTTAGTTAGTCGCTCCTCAGACTCCTATTAAATCGTAAGATATCTTTATCAGAAATTATGAAATTTTTGGAACAACAGATTTAGATATATTTTAAAAATAGTGGGAGATTGTAAAGAGAATTTTCAAAATATATTTGAAATTCTCTAATAGGTATATGAATGTAGCAAAATTAAATAATTTAATGTATCATTTGGTCAAGTGATTAAAATACTTGGATTTAATGCATCTGTTAGCCATCAAACCAATGCACCTGTTACGTTACCAATGATTACAAACTTTTTCAATAGTTGTTTTCTTTCACCAATTGGTACGAGTTTCTCTATAAATAGATACACTTTAAACGGAGAAAAGAGAATACGGTTTTCATGTTTACATGAGTCAAATTTCTGCCTAAAATATTTATGAGTCATTTTTTTTTAGTGTACAAGAGTAAATGAAGGAATTTTATTTTATACATTATCAAGGATTCCAAAGTATCTTGAATGAGATTCGCTAGTTAACCCATTTGCATCCAATACACATAGATTGGTGGGAGCGTATCGAACATAAAGATTAATGTTGTTAAAACAATAACAGGATCTGCAACAAAAATTAATCAACAAAACAGAAAACTAACAATTGCAAAACCAAAAATTGAAACGGAGAATGTTCTTCGTTTTTGCAGAAAACGGATAACGTTCTTGACCACAACTGAAATGAAAAATGTTCTTCTATGTTTGTGCAATTTTGAAACAAGTTTTTCAATCAATGTAAAACGAAAATTAAAGAACGATAAGACAAGAATAACACCAAGATTTACATGTTCAGCCTCAATTACAGCTTGAGACCTACGTCACAGGCAAGAAAGCAAGACAACTCACTATGAAGATTTGAATTTACAAGATTAAGGCCTCATCAATTGTAATCTCCTAGTATCTATCATTGTTGAGAATTCAACAATACTATTTTTCTCTTACAGTCTCTTTTTGATCCCTCTTCCTTAATCTCTCTTCTCTGATTTCTATGAATTATTTTGACAATTGCTTTTGCCTCTCTTATTTTTCCAGCTATGCAACACAATGTATTTACTGTTATTTATAGTGTTTAAAGGCACACTAGCTTAACTAACTATAACTACCTTTGTCATAACCAAATTGGCCAAATTCAGTTATAACCAACACTAAAGCATAACTAACTCTAGTTATTTGATTTGAGGCATATCTTCACAATTCTCCACCTTGACTCAATGTCAGAATAATTCGTTCATTGCTTTTGCTGTCATGCCACAACTTTATTCTTTGCAGAAACCAACTATGTCCAAGCAATTCTTGAACTTAGTTTGTGAAAGTGATTTGGTGAAGGCATCATCAGGATTCTCCTCAGTTGCAATCATTTGGCTCTTGACCTTGCTTTGAACCTTATCTTCATTTTTCCTTGAATGCCTTTCTTTTTCTTGAACACCCATTTTGATCCAATTAACCTTCGACTCTTAGGATTGTCAACCAAAGTCGAGGTTTGGTCCCTTTCTAATGACTGCATTTCTTCATTCATAATTGTCATCCAAGCTTCCTTGTCTTTACTATTAATTGATTAATATAACAAATCAAATCTGCTTGACCAAATTTGATTGGAGGCTTAATAACCCTTTCTTTCTCTATCCCTTACCAAGTTGTAATTGGCCAAATCTGGTTCTATTGCTGCATTATCATCAAGTGATGTATCAGGTATGTCTTCATGATTAATCTTTTGATCTTCAGGTGACTCCACCTCAATCTGAACACTCTCAATATTGTTATTTGAAGCAATGTCTTGCTGACGTTCTTCGTTTCAGCATAACTAAAATAGAGAATGTTCTCCATTTCTGAAGAATTGATATGGTTATAATTATTATTATATATAATTTATATATAAAAGGTTACAAGTTGTGGAGAATTGATCAAGGTGTGCCTAAGTGTAAATAGAGAACGTTATCCATCTCTTAATATGATACACTTAGGCACACATTGATCAATTCTCCACAACTTGTAACCTTTTATTCCTTTAGGATATCCAATGAAAATACATTTGATTTCCCTAGGATCCAATTTATCTTGCCTTGTGTGAAAAAATGCTAAGGAGCTAAATACTTTCAGATTTGAGTAGTCAGCTGGCTTGCCATTCCATATCTCAATTGGTGTCTTAAATCCAATAGCTGATGAAATACATCTAGGTACACTGCTGTAACTGCAGCTTCTCCCCAAAATGTTTTAGGCAAACGTGCACTCAAGATCATACATCTGACATTTTCTAAGATTGTTCTGTTCATCCTTTCAACAATGCCATTTTGTTGAGGGGTGCCTGCAAATGTTCTATATCTTTGAATACCTAAGTCCCTGCAATACATATTAAACTGATCTGAAAGATACTCCAGACCATTGTTAGTTCTTAAACATATCAGCTTAGATTCCTTTTGAGTTTCAATTTGCATATGCCATTCTTTAAATTTCATAAAAGTGTCATGTAAGACCCTTAATTTTAAACTCTAATTTATGCAATTTTAGGGTATTTCATAATAAATTGCTTAGGCATTTAGCTCAATTTTATTTTATTTTGTGAATTAAGTACCAAAAACATATTTTGTTAGAGATTATTAATATGTTTAATATATATATGTTTTGAGACCCGATTAAAATTATTTGTCGGAGAATAATTTAATCAGGCTACGAAAAATTTAATACCAAATAGATTTTTTAAAATGCCCCTTGTTACAAACAAAAATTTATCTGTTAATTGAGTTGCGACGAGAGTAGATATTTTGATTAAATTAGATTAAGATGTGAGTGAAGTAATGTGTGTAAGAGTATTTTGATTTGGTTATAATTATATATATA
>NC_021163.2:32264653-32315456 GCF_000331145.2 Cicer arietinum | reverse complement strand
GTATTTTGTTTTTTTTATATATATATATATATATATATATATATATATATATATATATATATATATATATAGTGAGAGAAAAGAAGACATTAAGGAAACAGAAAGCTGAAAAAGAAACATTTTCCTCCCGCCTCGCGTTACTTCTTCTTCTTCCTTGGTTTCAAAAGTGTTAGTTTTTTTTTTTCTTTTTCAAAAAACAAACACAAATTTCTATTTCTCTTATAGATCTAAGCTCCCTTTCGAGAAGTGACAGAAGGGAAAGTTACTCCTTGCCACGCGACGGTGCTAGTGAGCTAGCTTTCGAAGCGACGACACGAGCGAAAGTTTTACTGAAATTAATCGCGGTGTCGTAGACGTTTGTTAAAGCGATAGTTAAGGTAAGTGCTCCTTCTAAGCTTTTAGATTGCATATAGGACTCTATATGTGTATTTGTGGAGGTGGAAATTTGTTTGTGAAATTGTGGAAAATGAATTTAATGTGATTTATGTGTATTTGTGGAGATGGAATTTGGTGGTTTATGTGTGAAAATGTGGAGTTTTGAAATTGTGTGATTTATGTTTGAAGTGTTGAAATTTAATTGAGGTGCTATATGTGTGTTGTGGAGTTTGAATTGATTAAATTTGATGTGTTTGAGTTATGTAATCAGTTATTTTCAAATAAATGAGTTTGAACAGAAGTTGAAATTTTACAAAAAAAATTTAGAGTTATTAAAGTTGTGAAGAAGTTCAAATTTTAACTAAGTTAAAGAGTTTGAGCAAAAAGTTAGATTGAAATTAAAATGGTTAGAGTTCAAAATGTTACTCTTTTAATTACTCATGGAATGAGTTTAAAAAGAAAAAGTTTAGAGTATTTTATTAACTCAAAATTTCGGTGCTTTAATAGTCGAGTATGTGTATGTGTGATTTGGACAATATTTGTTTTATTTAGTTTTAACTAAATAATGTAGATTATTTGATTTTAAAAGTTTGGTGTGTGGGAAAGATATAATTTTGGGAATTTTGTTGTGGTTGGATAAATTTTAGTTGTGAACAAATTGTTATAAATATTTATGTTTATTTAGTTAGCTCCTTGAGTCTTGAAAATGAATTGAGACCGTTGGCACCGAGTTAGAGGTAAGGAGAACTTTGATATATTAATGTTGTTGTGGTGATTAAGTTTTGATGTGATTATGAATTTATAACTGATAATATGTGCCTTATGAATTTTATTGAGGAAAATCTGTTTTGAGTATACTTTGTGATAAGTTTGAAAAATCGTTAGTGTTAAATGAATATTAAAAATAGGGAATCTTTTAATAGCTGCATTTACTTAATGATTGTGGTGAAAAGAGACAATATGCTCATGCATTTCATAGCTTGTGGTGACCGTGATGGGCCACAGTGTTAGTGGTGACCGCGATGGGCCACAGTGTTAAGTGGTGACCGTGATGGGACACGAAGTTAAATGGTGACTGTGATAGACCACGAGGTGGTTCCATGTGATAGTTGGTCCATCTCATCCTTACGAGGATTTAACTGATGTGTAAGGCCTATGGTAGGCTACACTCTAGTAAATCGTGCTAGCCTGTGAGAGACTGCACCTCGGTAATTAGTACTCAGGCATGTGATAGGCAGTACAATTATGATTTACGCCCCTTCGAGGAGGGTTTTTGTTGGAAATTTCGGAATCATGCGCATTGGCATATACACATTGCATTAGGGTGCTTGGCACGCGAGTCATGTTTATTATACTATGATGATTGTATATACATACTCGGTTGTTGTTTGTTATTGCGTCGTAATTTCTTTGAGGTGTGAATTTGGGTTGATTAAGTTTTCGATGTAATTATGTGTTCATAATTGATGTTATGAATGTTTGATGTGTGATTGAGGTGTGAATTTTTGGAGATTAATTTGGTGTGAATTATGTGTTCATAATTGATATTATGAATATTTGAAGTGTTAATTGATTCAGAGCCATTTTAGAACTGAAAATCTGTATTTTTCACAATTGTATTCGGCTACCACAGTGCTGTATTCGAATATGACAGTACAATTTTGTTAAAAACTTCATTTTCTACTTTGTTATGCATTTTTGACATATGAAAACCCTTTCGAGGAGTATGCTAAGACGAAAGGTTCTCTTGAGCATTTGAAACATAAGAGTTTTGCTAAGTGTTATTTGTTAATTTCGGTTGGTGACCGTTTACAATTATTGTGAAAATTTGGGCTTTGCCCTCACATGATACCCAAGTTCGTTCTACCGATTGTTACCTTGACGAAAGAAACATCGTTAGACTTCCCTGATCGAGACTCGTCGACTGCTTGGGTATAGGACCCCATCTCAAGCAGGGCTACTTATACGGGGAGGGTAGTGAGGACAAGTAGGAGAGTTGGACCAGTATACCTCATGGAGCTCACTCGCGAGAGGGTCGATTATCCAGTACCTTTTAGGATTGGTGTTTGGGATGAGTGGAGCATGGGACGATGCAGATGATTCCTCAGTTAGAGTTGAGGCGGAGGCCACCGTAGGAGCTGGAGATACAGTGGTTGGGTCGGGGACTGGCTGAAAGGATAAGGGGCTGATGCTAGTAGGAAGAGATATTGCAGGACCGTCTAGGCAGGCCGAGTTAGAGCTTCCATTTCCGGTGAATGATCCCTTATCGACTTTCACTGAAATAGCAGATTGTTTTGAGATCCCAACACCATCGAAGCCATCTATCTTGTGGGTGGATCTAACTTCTGAGGAGATCGATCCTTCTATGGATGTTGATGAGGAGGAGATTACCTCAAAGATGGATACTGCGTCAGAAGGCACTTGCAGAATTTGTGGAGGTCACCCATGTTATTGTAGTTACTAGTGAATGATCAGATTAGTTTGGTTGTATAGGGACTTAGTCTTTTTGGTGGTCGTACTTATTTCATTTTGGATGACTGTATCTATAACTTGTATTGTCAGTTGACTTTCATTTGGTGGGTCCATGTTCCATTTTTTTTACGTGACCATGGGGGAATAGCATTCTTGGAGCAATGCTTTTGTGCAGGTGTCTGCCGAGAATACCTCAGGGGTATGAGCGATGTCTGATAGGTCTCATAGCCCCAATGTATTTTCTATTTGTATATTTTGGATTATCGTCTCAAAAAAACTATTTCAGTTTGTTTGTATTTATGACGTAATTATTCAGGACTTTTGTCGTTTGCGTTACAACGAGTTATTTTTATTATTTGTTTTTGAAAAAAAAAATGCACTCGCGTTGTTAAAAATCAGGGTGTTACATGTCACTTTTATTTTTAATGACATAGATCCATACTTTCCTAGAATAATCACCAATGATGGTTAAGAAATAAGAACAACCAACATGAGTCTATGACCTTGAAGGATCCCACAAATCATAATGAGCATATTCAAAAGGTCTAGAGGTGTTGTGTTGGCCAACACCAAAATTGGTCCTCTTAGACTTTCCTAGAATACAATAGTCACAAAGTTCCATTTTTTTTTCAATTTTATCACCATTAAGTAAATTCTGTTTTGATAACTCAATTAAACATTTTTCACTTACATGTCTTAACCTCATATGTCATATTCTAGTAGATGAATGCAAACTAGAGCTAGCAATTAAAACTTGTGCAATTATGGTAGAACTATCTAAAATGTACAAGTCATTTCTTTTAATGCCTTTAACAATGATATAATCTTTATTAATAATAATCATGATACCATTCTTTATGTTTTTGGAATATCAAAATATGTCAAACATGCCAACATAAATTAAATTTATTTTTAATTCAGGTATGTACCTTACATCCTTCAACAATACCTCCTTGCTATTGAACATTTTGAATCTGATTGTTCTCTTGCCTTGTACCTTACATGACTTGTTGTTGCCAAGCAAAACGACTCCATCATCACGAAGATCTATTGATTCAAAATAATCCTTTCTTGGACACATGTGGAAAGTACATCTTGAGTCTAATACCCAATTTTTTTCACCTTTGGAATTTGAAATCATTAAGGCCTCTGCAGATTCATAACCAACATCAACAATTGCAACATTTCCTGAATCTTGAGAGTTTCTTGATTCCTTTCTTTCAGGACAATCTTTCTTGAAATGTCCTTTCTTGTGACAATGGAAGCATTTTGTAAGACCCACATTTTTCTCTATTTTAGGTGGATAGAATGTAAGACCCTCATTTTTCTTTATTATTAGTAATGTGTGAAATATATTTTTATTTTATTTTATTTATAATTTCTAATGTGGTTGTTGTTATTATTATATTTTTATCAATTACTGCTAGGTATTTGAAAGGAGAAAAAATGCTTAGAATATTAACAATAATAATATAAAAGAAAGAGGACATTAAAAACAAAATTATATTAATTTGGGGAGTGAATATTTAGGGTCTTAATGGGCTTAGGTTGAAAACAACACGTTCATTAACTCTAGTAATAGAGAGAAAAAAACCGACGCCTCCCATTCTCAATCTGAATACTCATAACAACCAACCTTTCTGTGAGAAAGAAAGAACAATTAAGAAATTGAAGGAAACCTCTAAAAGAGTTAGTGATTCATCCCATAAAGTAAGAACTCTTTAATTACGATCATATTAACTTTGTTTAACCATTTTTCATTGTTAATAGAACGAAATCCTTTGTTGATCTAAAATTGATTTTGATGGTAAAGTTGTTATTTTTGTTAGTAGTCAATAACTGATTTTAGTAAATGACTTTATGATGATGAATTGTTTTGAAAATGGTGTTTGATATTGTTGTTGTTGTCTATGTCAAAAATTAATTTTCATCCAATAAAAGTCGTTATAAAGACTAGATTGTGTTTTAGTCAATAGAAATAGTTATTGGATAAAAACTCAATTTTTATTTGGTTAAAATTTTATATTGTGATTAGAGAAAATGTTTATCTATGTCAAAAATTAATTTTCAATCAGTAAAAGTCGTTATAAAGACTAGATTGTGTTTTAATCAATAGAAATAGTTATTGGCTAAAAACTCAATTTTTGTTTGGTTAAAATTTTATATTGTGATAGTTTGAGTGTTGAAGAAACTTTTAGAAACTTTTTTGATGTTAATAATAACAATGTTTCCAGAAATAATAAATGAGTTGAAAGTTGTTGTTATAATTATCTTTTTAGAATGTTAAAGTTGTAATTTTTATGAGACAATTGTGTGAATGTTATGTTGATTTATAAAATAAAAATAATTTTATGATAGAGTTGTTAATTTGTTTTGTAATAATTAAAATGAATTTTGGGTCGAAGTGTCGTTAAATTTTATTGTTAAATTTTTGGAAGTGAACTAAGAAAGTCTTAGGGATCCTTGATGTTTGTTGTATTATAATTTTGGTCCAAAAGAAATATTTGAAAAATGATATTTTTCCTTTATTTTATTGGATTTGCAATGAGGCACTAAATATAGACTCAATTTTTTTTTTTTTATTGTCACTTGTTTGTGTGCTTGCTAATTTTAAAGAATTTATATCTTTAAAAAAATATAAAGATATGGCGTGTCTTAAAACCTTAAGCCAACACAAAACCTTGAATAAGAATTAAAAATAAGATGAGTTTTGACACTAAGGGAGTAGTAGTAAATTAATTTGTGAAGGTGTAACTTATTTAGAGCAAAGATTATTGCGTAGGAACCTTATAATGACATTCATAACGGTGAGGGGCATCACTCCATTCGCTTTCCTACTTGAATTATATGTGATATAAATGCACTGCGATGTTATATATTGGTTCTTTTTGTGTGTTATCTTCAAAATGAATGTTATATAATACGTTGTTATAATAGCTGTGTTTGACATGTTCAAATTGTGGAAAATAAATGTTATATGATATGTTGTTATAGTGGTTGTGCTTGACATGTTGTGGTTATTCGAGGTGATGACTTTGTGTCTAAACCAGTTTGGTTTAGGACAAGGTTGAATGGTTTTAGATGCTCAGATTGAGTGATCTATTTTGTTACTAACTAAGGTGATGACATTCATGCATGCATTGGTGGCCTGAACCTAGTCGCGAATACGTGGCGACAGTTTCTTGAAAAGGCAACATGATTTAGAAAAATACTCAACGTAAAACTCTGAAGAGTATTTGTCCAATGGTGGGACAAGTCCAACAGTGGGACTCTTTGCTCTATAGGATGGTGATATTCCAGAATCATGTATTGACAAATAGTCTAACAAATAGGATTTGTGCATTTTGGTTGATTTGTATATTTGGTGCTTGTGATTTAATTGTTAAATGAAGTATATGATTTATTTATATTTTTGCTATAACAATTATATATATATATATATATATATATATATTTATTTGTTCTGTGTTTGTTATTTGAAGATGACTCTTATATTTGACAGGATGTCACATATAGTAGGAGAGATGCGAGGAAACACAATAGTATGCAGCTGGAGGCTTCGAGATACTTTTGTATTGGTGTTAGACTTATTGGGTGACTTTTCCACAAGTGTCCAGAGTTATGACCAACTAAGATTTATTTTTGGATAGTAAAACCCTACGAGTTTTGGCTTTAGGAGTTTCTTTTGTTTAACTTATTAACTTTATTTTGTAATACTCTGATTCATTATTTTTGAAATACAACTGAAAAAGTTATTAATTGATTTTAAAGTAAATGAGTATTTAAGATAATCATATAAAATAAAATAAAAACGAATCAGTATCTTTACGTTTGGAATTTCGTTAGTTATTGGCTCGAAAAAGCAGGATGTTACACATTTATACTTCCCTTCAGATTTAGTTCTTGAATTGGACCTATGCTTATTTCCATTTGATCATTTCTTGTCAATTCTTCCTCTGGTAAACTTTCAACACGATTATCATTCTTCATCTTGTGTCTTTTATAGCTTTCCTTTGTCCGGATAGATGTATGCACTTCTTGAAGAGTAATTGTTTGTTCTCTTCTAAACATGATAGCATCCTTTAAGTGTTCATATGAACTTGGCAGCACATTAAGTAGGATCATTTGTCTTTATCATCTAACCTGACTTCTAAATTTTCTAAATCATCAAAAAATTTATTAAAATCATCAATTTGTATTGTAACAGTTTTTCTTCATTCATTTTAAAAGAAAACAATTGTTGTTTCAAGAAGAGCCTATTTGAAACTGATTTAGTTATATAGAGAGATTCAAGTTTAAGCCATAAGGCTGCTGCTGTTGGTTCTCTTGCAACTTCCCTCAAAATATATCTCCAAGACACAAGATGATAGTACTCTTTGGTTTTTCAATTAGTTCTTCATTTTCATTAGTAGTCATTGTTGCAGGAAAAGCTTATTCACCTTTCAATGCATTCACCAAACCTTGTTGTACTAGAACAACATGCATCTTTATCTTCCACAAACTAAAATTATTTGATCTATTGAAACTTTCAATATCAAACTTTGTGGTTCTACCGATGTTGCTCCCTTCCCCATAGACGACACCACTTGTTAAAACAATAACTGAATCTGCAACAAGAATTAACCAACAAAACAAAAAATTAAAAATTGCAAAACCAAAAATTGAAACGGAGAATGTTCTCCGTTTTAGCAGTTTTGAAACTAGTTTTTCAATCAATGTAAAACGAAAATTAAAGAACGATAAGGCAAGAATAACACAAAGATTTACATGTTCAGCCTCCATTACTTGAGACCTACGTCACGGGCAAGAAATCAAGACAATTCACTATGAAGATTTGAATTTACAAGATTAAGGCCTCATCAATTGTAATCTCCTAGTATCTATCACTGTTGAGAATTCAGCAATACTAGCTTTCTCTTACAATCTATTTTTGATCTCTCTCCCTTAATCTCTCTTCTCTGATTTCTATGAATTCTTTTGACAATTGCTTTTACCTCTCTTATTTTTCTAGCTATGCAACACAATGTATTTACAGTTATTTATAATGTTTAAAGGCACATTAGTTTAACTAACTTTAACTACCTTTGTCATAACAAAATTGGCCAAATTCAGTTATAACCAACACTAAAGCATAACTAACTCTAGTCATTTGATTTGAGGCATATCTTCACAAGTGTAATACATACGTTTTGGAATTTATTTGTGCAACTTTTATCATCGTTAATTTAGTCTTCTTCTTATTTACGATTTATAGCATACCCCAACAAAAAATCTAAGCGTCCAATAGCAGATAGCCCTCAATTGGTGAAGAGTCTAATTTTAATTTTTTTATAATATAACAAAATGATAGTTATTTTTTTTGGGTTAAATATGATTTTGACTCTACAAACGTATGACATTTTAAGTTTAGTCTATAATTTTTTTAATTCACTTTTAGTCTCTATTTTGATTTTATAGCAACTTCTCTTTGTGACTATAAATATCATTGTTGTACAAAAGATTTTTTATAAAGTTGATAATTTTTTTTATAGAGACTAAAATTTATTTTACCATTTTTTTTAATTATTAAAATTATACTTTCTTTTTATTATGATCCAATTTTTAAAATTATATCATTATTTACAAAATATTTAAAACGGGTCCAAGTGTGTGAAAATTACAACATAAGATAATACAAGTGACACTTTATTTATGACATAATTAGATACAAAGGATGTCACTTATAACAAGCTCTAAAGAAATTACACTATTCATTACAAATCAATAAGTTACACTTTATTTATGTACATAATTAGGTACAAAGGATGTCACTTATAACAATCTCTAAAGAAATTACATTATTCATTACAAATAAACATGCAAATAAACATGTCTTAGCCCTGTATATATTAATCAATTAATTCATACTATAAATCTGTTCGAGCCAATTTCATGCATTTCCTCAATGTAACTACAACGAGGACTAACATTTCCTCTGTAGGACAATTTAACATTGTTGCATGAAGCTTTGGCCTCTCCTCCACCTTCAAGTTGCAGGTTTATGTTTTGCAATACTATCCCCTGACATGGAAAGTTCTGGCTGCAATCAAATTGCATTGCCACATCAGAAGCACTTGTGCCTTTGATGTTCTGGTACAACACATTCCTTATCTGAACAGCTGATTTCTGCAATTACACAATTAATTAACCAAAAATTTTATATCATCACAACAACATAACAATACTAACAATGAAAATATCCTCTTTCTATTAACAGGTCATCAACATGGTTCAAAGAATTAATGATACCATAATATTTTATCTAATATTCCGACTTAACTACATATTATCATATCTATTTTATTAGGGATCAGAGAGTTAAGACAAAAAAAAAATCAAATCTAAAATATATTAAGAGACTCCTTCGATTGATTTAACTATTTGAACTTATCAAATAGCATATTGACACGAACATTTATGAGCGTGTTTGGAAGTGATTATAGGAACAACTTATGACATATAAGCTCTTTTCTGCTTATTTTCATAAACTATTATATTATCAAAGATAACTTATAAAAATAGTTTGACTTGATTTATCTTTCATTATAGAAATAACATATACATAAAAATTTATACATAAATATTGTCTATGTAAAAAGTTTTACTTGCACTATTCGCACTATTCATAGACATAACTTTAAAAATAGTTATGGTAAAAGTCAAACATCTCTAATGATTTAAGTTGTGATTAATTGACAATGTAAATCCTCTTTACAATAGAAGTGTATATGGATTAAATCCTTTATACAAAGTCCAAAAAGAGCCCACATAATAAAATGGAACAAATAAAGGAAACTTTAGAGTACCTGTTTTTGGCATGGAGTCTGTTGATCACAATAATTCTGATCAATAATTATGGGGTTGGTCACATTATCCATTTGAATATTATGAAATTTGATGTTGCTTGCACTTCCTGACCCTCCCTACATTCATATTCATATATATGCACACATATATATTAGACTCCAATTCAAGCTTAAAGTGAAGTTGTTAATTCAAAATTGAAATTAATTATATTACCTGCCATGTCTTAATTCTTACTCCATTGGTAGTTCCAGAAAATTTAGCTCCATTAACCGTTATTCCTGAAACAAATTCCTTGGAACCCCCTTCCCCTAAGCTTCCAATACTGAGAATGAGATCATCATAGCAACAAAAAAACATAAATTGTTAACATGTTTGTCAAATTTAATTTAACAATAACAAGATAAATTCATATTAATTACCTGATACCATGGCCTGGTCCACAGGTTATGTCTGTAGCTTTTAGATTCTTTGATCCATCTACAATTGATATACAATCATCTCCTACAAACATATTCAAAGTTTAAAACAAATAAAAATATTAGAAACATATGAATTTTAACCACTAAGCAAAAAGTGTGTGTTAGTTCTCATTTAACTTTTGTTAATAATATATATGAATTATGTGATAATGAGGGAATTAAGAATACCAGTTCCTATGGTGGAGCTTGAGATTCGAATGTTTTGAGTATTTGTGACATGAATTCCATCTGTGTTTGGACTGTCCTCTGGCGCTGTCACGGTGAGACCAGAAACTATAACATTGCTAGAATCTTGAATTGTAAAATGAATCTGTTGCCCATCTTTTATAGTCAAGTCCTTAACTACCAAATTGTTGCACTTGTAAAATGTCAGCGCCTACAAACACAAATCATCATATAATAACCATTTTTATTTTTCATTCTAAACTTTTTATATAAAGAATCAGAGAGCTATATATTAATACATACCGTAGGGGCATTCTTGCAAGGCTGCAAAAAAGAGAAATATAAAAAAGAATGATTAGCATTTGAATAAAACTTGTGTCCTTCTGAAATGAAATACGATAAAATTTACACCATATACAACTTATATTTTATTTTATATATTATAATAAGAAATTGTACTTGGTTTGTGAAATATATCTTACAAGCTTTTTGTTCTTTTTGCACGAGTTCTGCCACCATATATTTCCATTTCCATTAATAGTTCCACCACCTTTAACAGTTAGTTTCTGAATACTATCAAACATAAGCCAGTGTGTGGGGTCTTCATTGTAATCAGATGGATTATTTGATGCGTCAAGGGTTCCAGAGATCTGAACTTCTATGTTAGATTTACATGGACCAGAAAATGTGATTGGCTTAAGAAGGTAATTCTTTTGAGCCAACACAATAGCTGTTCCCTTCCAAGAACATGCTGCTTCCCAAACCTTATTGAATGCCTGAAATACACCCACATACCCATAAGAGTACAAATAATATTCTCATTTTATCCAAATATATACTAAGCTTAAGATAATAATTTATCAAACACAAAATTGATACTTTCTAACAAAATAATAAGAATTTATATTTAAAATTTGTAATAACTTTCACTACTTGGAAAAATAAAATTAGCAGTGAAGAAATAACCAAAAAAAACGAAATTCCTCTCTAATTCTTTCCCCCTCAAAATTTAGTGTTGGAATTAGAAAGAAATTTTACATTTTTTTATCTAAATTTTTCTTGTTAGTTTAAATTTTTTAGTAGTTGATTAAAGTCTATTGTTAAAAAAAAATTGAATTAACGATAAAGAATTAAAATGTTCTCCAATTTTAACATTTATCGACGAAATTAATTCAATCAAGACATATTTATATTTTTCTATTTTTTGTATTTTTCATCATTAATTTAATTTTTTCTACTAGCATAGTAGCATTAATTTATTTGGGTTTAGTGAAAATATATATATACACACACACACACCTGTGTGTCATCATTTTTACCATCTCCTTGAGCTCCAAAATCATCAACATTAAAAGTTTTAAATGAATTAAGAGAAATTTCACCCGACTTGTCAAACCTCCTTAAGCCCAAAACATGATCTTTGCTTTGCTTGATAAATGTCCCATCGTTAATATAAGGCGAATCCTCAACAATTAAACTAAGTGGGTCCTCTTGCAAGGTACTACTATAACAAACAACAAAACAAATCATGATTGTAATGAATGAGAGATATTTTTGTAGGGCCATTGTCACTTGGCTAATTTTTTTCAACCTTAATTTTTATGATAGTGAGAATGAATTAATGCTCTCTAAATATATGGATGTTTATATGAGAATGAGAATAGCTAGGTAACTTGATATAATGGTATATATGGAATTAATTGAATGAAGAGTGTTGTGAAGGAGCTTGTGTATTTATAGACAATGAAATGAAAAAGAAGTTGGCTTTTATTTTCTTCTTCATGTTAATATGGGTATTATACGGTATGGAAGGATGTGAGAGATTGAGACGAAAAGATCTCTCAGGTATAATCTGACTTTCGTTCCATACGCCCTTGTTCAAGTATGTGTCATTTATTTTTTTATTTTTTATGTATATGTGCATCAAAGAATAATTGTCTTTATATATATATATATAAGACCATTATACTTTGTTTTTTCGTAAAAAATATTTTGGTCTTAAATTTTAATAAAATGTAATTTATTGTTTAAAACCATTAATATATATTCTTTAACTCACTTTTTCTATATCCAGTTGCCTCTAACATTTTTCCCAATACATTTTAAGTATCTTAAATCAGTTTTGATATCCATGTTCGACCGGTTACTTGTCTGATCTATCATTAGGCGTTGTAACAAATATTTAACTATAAAATCAGCTAAAATGATCAATCGATCTCACAAATACACTCTCTTACATAGATTCAAATTTAACCGATGTAACAAGTTCAATTCAAAATTGGTTTATTATATTGATGTAACCAACCAATTTAAATAATTATTTTTTTTAAGCTTTTATTTCATAACTTTCATTTCTCACATATGCATAATCAAAGTTTCACATATTTTAATTAGAATTTCTCATACAACCATAATTTCATAAACAAATATTTAATAATTAAAATATCACCATAAAATAAGAACCTTCGTACCGAGTTTTACTTTTAAAATCAATGATAATGAATCAAAAAAATCTTATTAAATTAGAGTTATAAAATTCAGAGCTACATAATCATTTATTACTTGTTAAAAAAAACATAATCTTCCATCAATAGCCTAAAGATACTAAAGTGATACAAGTGATTCAAACATTTTCAATTAGTTCAAGAATCAAGCTTGCACAACGTTGTCAAACGTTCATCATTTCATCATTTTGGAATGATTTTGAGTCTCAAAATATCTAAATTATAAACATTGAAATAACAAGAATAGCATGTGACCATAAAAGTCATAAGTAATTAACTAATACAACTTTGAAAAATTCTATTACATATCCGCATCCATGAATCAACAAGATCACTAGATATAAATGTTCAACGTATGTATCATAGTATAGTAGTTAGGGTGGTCTTAATGTTTTTGGACCCCTTATAAAAAACAATGTAATTTTAATAATTATATTTTTTTTAAATATTATATTTTTACTGAATTAAACATCAAAAAGTCAAACTACTTTTTTTAAATTCATCAAAATAAGTAAATTATAAATAGCATCTAAATACAACTTCAAGCTAATATTAACCATCTAACTATTTAAAAAGAGTCACCCTTCTAACACTTTTTGAGGTAAATTCATCAACCAAGTTTTCATATTGTATTATCTCTAAAAGATCACTCTCAATTGTTATCAATGCTATTCTATTGAGCATTTCTTGTAACATAGTAGACTGCAAATAAGACTTCAACAATTTCAATTTTTAAAATCTTATTAATGCAGAAGCAACTTTTACGAGAATAGTCAACAAAATTCTATATTCAATTCAAACATATTAAAATATCAACAGGTCCTATTTTTTCTCAAGGCAAGATTTCTCTTAGTAACTTTAATTCCACACATAACTCATTTCCATCTATATCAGAACGCTCATTATGTTTCAATGCCTGTTCAAAATGACTACAACAAGATTTCAAAGTTGCATTGTCCAATGCTTGTAACTAGAGTGAAGTAATCAAGAAATCATAAATTCTTTCATACTCTTTGTATTGCTCAAATCTCTTACTAAGAGAAGCAACAACTTGATCAATAAGGTAAAAAAATAATTAACCCTAAAAGATTTCTCTCTAGATAGCTCAATTGAAGAGGTATTAAAATTCTCATCAAACTATCTTTTTCTTTGAATTATGCGCCTTTGAGGACATACTAGGTCGATATTCATTTAATAGAATTTTTTTTAGCATTATTCAAGGAATTATAAAAACCAATTTTCTTTATCCCTCAATACATGAAATCAACCCCTTTATTTTTTCCATAGCAACATCAATATGTAGAACTAGAAACACAAGAAATTGGATTGAATTGTGTTTGTTTTTTAATTCTTTTTAACGTGACTAACTAAAGTAAAGAAAAACAAAGCAGATAAACGAAAGCAGAATAAAATAACACAACCAAATTATCCTGGTTCACCACCAAAATGATAGTTACAAGTCCCTTCAACCTGAATGATTTATTTCACTAATTCATCAATGAATCAAACTTACACTCAACACCTACTAGTCAAACTAACCGTGTTCAAATTTTCTCAAATTTATAACTTAGTACAATCAAGATATGGAAGAAAGTAGCAACTACTTAGCTTGGTTACAAAAGGATAGGTTTAGGTTTTCTGAAAAAGTTATCTCAAGAGGTTGTTACAAACTAATACTCTAAAAAAATTTCTCACTACTTAGGTAAACAAATGATTATGAGCAACTATGCAGTGGCGACTATATTAGGTTGTTATTTTTGTTTTATTCTTCAAGTGAAGAATGCACATCCTTTTATAGAGATTTAAAAAACTGAGAAATTCATGTGTTTCTTGTGTGTCTAATGAGATCATACACCGAATTTTAATAGAGATTTTTAGGATTTATGGTTGTTGTCCTAATTACAATAAATCAACGTATATCATGAAGTTTTGTATCAAATCTTTTTGGGATTAATTTTTCATAAAAAACTTTTCAAAATAAATCTCTGTAATTGATTATGCGTATATTATGAAGTTTTGAAAGAAGGAAAGAGCAAGAAAAGAAGGGTATTCAGAAAAAAAAAAAAATTAGAAAACATACATAGAAACAATATTTTGTAAGCAAATTAAAAATTTGGTTTATAAATTTATATGTCTTCTTCAAAACAAACACTTATCCTCTATATTAGGTGTTAAATTAAAATTAAAGAACTTTTTTTAATACCAAGTAGCACAATAATAATTAAATTTCAATGATTAATAAAAACTTGAAAGAAACAAAAACCTAATAAGAAAATAATAATTTCATGTCTAACATGTTCTCAATGAATAATAAAAACTTGAAAGAGAACAAAAATAAAAAAACAATCTAAAATCAATAAATGCAATTATAATAATTTGATAATTTTTTCACTGATTTTCAACCCCATCAAGCCATATTTGAAAAATTCAAAGGCTAGGTAAATGCCTAGAATCAAAATTGCTAAGTAAGAAACAAGAATTATTAGAAAAAATAGACATTTTAAATTGAAAGAAAAGAGAAATGAACAAATCTGTTTGGGAGAAACACCAAGTTTGATGCAAAATTGTTTGCTACGTCTTCTTTACCTAGAATTTATCCTCTTTTCAACACAAAAAGAACATCGAATTAGGATTAAAACAACGATGAAGGGAAGGAGACAAAGGAGATAGAAAAGACATGAACAAATACTTGTTCGACAAAGGGCAACATTTTTCGACGGTGAAAAAGAGAAATCACATTGACACTTCTTGATAGCAACACTTCTCGACGAAAGGGGAGGAGAAAGAAATGGCCACGACACTTACTCGGCTGCAATGCTTTGTTGACATAGAACTAGAAAACGATTTCGAGCGCGAGGGAGTGAAAATGAGTTTGTGAGGGAGATGAAAACGAGTAACTGATCCAACTAATGTATTTTGATTTTTTTTTGATTAATTTAGGGGTAGTTTTTATTTTGTAATATGTTTGTTAGAACAAACCAATGAGAAAAGAGCTAACAAAGTTTGAAAAAATAACGAATTTGCCACCACCTTTTTTATTACATCAATGTATAACAATCGATCTAATATCGTCGATGTAACAAAGTTAAAATGCACCGGTGTTTGCTTTATTTTCTTTCATGGTGTAAAATGTGAGTTAGAAGTCCCAAAAATGGAATATTATTATATTAAGCAATATATAAGTGAGATGATCCATATATTCAATATCTTAAGGTTTTAGATAAAGATGTGATATTATTCCCTTATGCAGTTGCTATTGGCCCAATTTGAACCAAACACATTTTTTTTTAAATTCATCCATTTCCCTCCAAACCCCTATAACAAAATACACCTTAAGGTTTGGGTAAGAATATGTTGCTCAGTTCACTTGTATGGTTGTTATTGGCCCAACATGATAATCTCCCAAACCACATTATGTTTCAATAATGGTATCAGAACCGATGGTTGACCAAGGTTTGACCAACCCTTTGTATCGTATCATGTTGAATGGAGCCAACAATAGTGCAAATATATGTAGATGAAAAAGCTTAGGTTTGAAGAGGGAGCATACCCATATGAATTAATGAACTCTCAATTGATGGGGATATTTTTGGTGTCAAGTAGAAGTCTCACATTGGATAAAAAATTGATATTATCCAATATATAAGTGTGAGGACTCATAAATCCAATACCTTAATGTTTTGGATAAAGATGTATTATACAATCCACTTGTTTTCTTGTTGTTGGTTCAATATGATGATCCATCAAACCCTTTCATGACCCATTGTAACTAATGTGAAATGCTAGTTTCGAATTGATGTGGCAAGCAAACGTGTTTTGTAGGTGTGAATTTGGTGTGTACCAAGCTTGACTGATATAATTTTTTATAATAAGTTTTTGTTCGAGCACATGGTTTAGTGGGAGCTCTTAAAATTTTTGATAGAAGGTGGGTCAATCATCTTTTCTATTTTGAAGATGATGATTTTGGATCTCTTTATATGTTGTTAGGTAGTATTAGTATGTGCACACATGTGATACACAAGTTGAGATTTGATTGTTTTCATTTTAACGATAAACAAAATATTTATTGAAGGGAGAACTAGAGGTACTCTATCCAAAACAACAAAGTAAAAAATTGACAATATGAGAATATACAGCCCAACGAGTCTGTAACACTCACAAGGTCATTTTAGTTGGGATTGAGACTTCTTCATATATGGAGAAATGCTCAATTAATTGTATTCATTATGTGTCTCACTTATTAAAATGGAGATAGGTCATATTAAGGTTGTAATATTATTGAAAGGAATAACAACCACCAATAGAGAGGAAAAAAAAAAAAGAAGAAAGCCTTACTCATTTTCTCAAAATTTGTCCTAGTAAAATAGCGATTGTGTATTCGTTTATCATTAGATCGGGCTAAATTTTGGAGAGTATGTTTGCAACACGTAGTTCATTGTTTTAATCGGTTGTGCCGAGATAATCGAGATATGACTAGAGACTTCGCACAACTATTGCAAATTTAGGTATTTTTTTATCTATTTATAAGTTTTTGTGCTTTGTTGTTTTGGTTAATTGTTGGCACATTTTGTACAATATATTGATATTTTCTTGTACCCTTATCTGATCTAGAAGACTTGTGCTTCTTTCGCTTACTTTGAGGGAATTTCCATGTTAAGGCAAAATCTCAATTTAATATTTTAATTATAACAAAATCTTAAGTATATTTTTAATTTGATATTTGTCTTATTATAATCCAATCCACATATGATTCACTCAAAGATATGAATCAAAAGACTTTTTAAGACATGAAGGACAAAGCGTTCTCCAGTTTATGATGACATTCTCCTCGATACAAGACAAGAATCAACTTTATTCTACAATTTATTTCAAGATTCTAAAACATTAAAAATTCATTTATGTTAGAAGTTGAAAATAGAGAAAAGAACGGTCTCATGACACTTTGCAAAAGAAATATATTAAAAAGACAAGATACTAGAGTCATGAGCCAACACTATAAAGATTTTATTTAGACCAATGACAACTTATCAACAAAATTAGGCAAGCAGTTTGTTGTTACATATGCAAAAAGAAAAGAAAAATTCTTCTACAAGAAAAATTATACTAGTAGACAAATGTTGTACTTACAAAAGTACAAAGAAGGAGTGACACTTTCACCATTTTTTTAGCATGTTTGAGAAAAAACATTTACGTGGCACTACAAATTGATTCAAACTGTTCATCATCTTCGTAACTAGTGAACATTCTAGTTGCAAATTACACTATAGTGAGAAAGCCTCTAATAACTAATTGGCAGCAATCTTGCTAGGCTTGTGTGCAACAATCACTTTTATTTAAGGCATTCTGAAGGCTACTCACTTCTATAAATAGCAATAATTTTAATAAATTTCTCTTTTATCATACACACATAAGTACTTTTGAAAATTTACGGCTCATTCATTCTAAGTGTGTTGATATCTTTTAGTTCTCTTGTCAAATTTGTCTTTGAGTTTTCACAACTAAAAAACCCATACACTACTTCAGATATTGTAAAAAGGCTTTCAAGTCTTTTTTTTTGTGATTGAACGAACAAGTCATGTCAAATAAACGAGAATAGATATCGAAGCAAGAAAATTTGAAATGTTTGAAATGAATGAAGTTGAAAATATAGATGAAATATTTTTAAATTTCATAGCTAGAACTAATTAGCCATGCTCTCTTAAAAAAATGTATTCACCTTATGATAAAATTCAAATACTACACCTTCTCTTAGAAAAATGTACTCACTTATGATAGAAGTCAAAAAATACTAAAAAAAATCTCCCTAAAACACATAGATTCATGGTTACTACTATTACTGAGGCCAAAAACCTCACAACTTTAAAACTAGAAGATCTAATTAGATCTTCACGAGGTAAATCTATAAAGAAAGAAAAATACTATTGCTTTTAAAAATATCTCAAGATAAATGTGAAAGCCCCTATTCTTTTGAAGAAGAAATTTCAAAAGAAGATGAATAGGACAATGAACTGTGTCAAGAAGAAGCTGAACCGAAAATAACATTCTCAACAAAAAAAAAAATGCTTCAAAAACAGAGGTGAACAAAAATAAGATTACATATTATCGATGAAACAAGTTAGGACATTACACAATAGAATTCCTTATGATTAATGACCAACTTAAAAGCAGAAGAGGAAGCAGTTTTCTAACCTTTGTACAATGCGTGAAAATATGAAAAATAAGTTTGACAGTCTTTTATATTATTCAAAAATTGTAACTTAACAATTTTACTTATTTAAACAACAACTACAAGAGGTAAAAAAAGAAAATGAAAAATTGAAAAACTTGAATAAAAAACTTCAAAAAACCATTGAAGTTGCTAAATTCTCACTTCAAAATGTTTGAACAAAATAATTGAAATGAAAAAAATTCATCTTTCAAAGATTCAAGAAGAAACACTACGCCAAAAATAACATTTTACAATGCGCATTTTATAGCGCTTTTTAACTAAAAGTACTATTGTATAATATTTTAAAATTAATGAAAGATACAACAACGCTTTTCTGACAGGTGCTTTTGCAAAAGTGTTGTTGTAGTGTCATATAGGATCATAATGTTTACAACGCTTTTGCAGAAAGTATTGTTGTAGGGTCACATAACGTTTTCACATAATGTTTACAACTCTTTTAGAACGAATTGGATATACATGTTGTAAAATATAGCACTCTCACATAATGTTTACAACATTTTTTAGAGCGCTTTGTATACAAACACTGTAAAATATATCGCTCCCACATTATATTTACAGCGCTTCCACATTATGTCTACAACGTTTTTTAATACTACATGTATTTTAGGAGAATCTAGAACATGTTTTGAAAATCCAGAGGAGAATAAACAAGTTAGTTGCAGCGACATACTTGGTAAGATACTTAATGTTCCTGAATATTCTGGCCATGTGAGGGGTAAAGGATTTGGCGTAACTCCAAAAAACTATTTTTCACATGAGAAGCGTACAAATCCATCTAATGAGCAAGTACTAGATAAGTTGAAATTCCTAAAAGAGCAAGTTGCATATTTGATGAAAAATGATAATGAAAAACAACTTTCGGAGTGTCAACGTGAAATACAATTAGAGAGTGAAAATGATAGTTGCAATATTGGTCGTAAAATTCTTCTAGAGGTAATTAGTTAATTATTGAAATAAGAAATTCATTGAACCTAATTGTTTCACATACTTATGTATTAACCATTGATTTAGGGTGTCTCATTTTGCGTGCTATATTTATCCTCCCCTACTCATCGCATTGCTGGAAAAGGAACATTGTACAATACATTGGGAAAAGTATTACACCATAATCTGATTCCTATCGGCCATGTTAAAGTTTCACATGTGATTGTTTTAGAACCACTTGCACCATTGCCTATACCCGACATCGATGGAGATATGAAGTTTTTGGGAGAAGCAATAGGTAGTTATGTGGCATGGCCCAAAAATCTTGTTGGCATATATACGATATGTTTAATTGTATGAGTATGATTGATTATATTTAATTGCTGATTTTTCTGCTGTTAGCTTTAATTTCATATTTATTTAGATTCTCACAAAGTCTAAAGAGAACTATAAGAAGATTCCTCACAACGAGTCAGTCACTTCACCAGAAAAGGTTTGACATATACATCAATTGTATACGAAATGATTAGCTTATTATAATAACTAACAATTGATCAACCTCATTTTTTCAAATTCAAGCAAAACCTACCGAAAATGTTAAGAAAGTTGATTCAAAAAATAAACATGTCGCACCGCAAATGCAGGTTCGTGGTAAAATATTTATTCAATCACTAATTTATTTAGCTGCTTCTCCTAAAATAAATTTGCCAAAAATCAATCTGCTTCTCCTAATCCTAAATATGTTTCTCCTAAATCTGCCAAAAATTTGCTGCATCACAAATGCAAGTTCGTGGTAAAAATAAATCTGCCAAAATTCAAAATCTAGATCGTGAAAAATCAGTTGTTGCTCCTAAAATAAGTCATCTACGCTTTTCTCGATTTGGGTCACGTCTTGATATAACATCAAAAATGAATATGGAGAGCAATGATGAATGTATCATACACCTGAAGAAAGGTATTTTCGGAGATGAGTATGAAGAATTACTTAATAAAGAGCATATATATGAACTTCTCAATCTTAATGAGTTGAGTGCTACTGTCATCAACATATACATTAGGTAATGTAAAATACTTTATTTAAGATAAAAATTACTTTTAATTGCATCACTGCCACATTTATTGGGAATTAATCTAATTTTACATTTTCATTGAAAGTATTTGTATGAAAAGTTTGTGTGCATGCAGAAATTGACAGATAGATTTTTATTCTTATCTCCCCATAAGTTATCCATGTTTAAACTTGATCTAGTTAACATAAAAAAAGAATATGTCATTGATATACTTTTGGAATTTAGGTTAATTAGATATTCTTTATCTATATCTTTTTTAATTTATGATACTTTATCAGTTGTGTAAACAAATTTATCAGCCAAATTTTTGTTGTTGTAAGCAACATTGGGTGTTGTTTGCCATCAATGTCACCTATGAAATTATATACTATTTAGATCCACTGCACAGTCATTATAACAATCACTTGGATATAAAGAATATCTTCGATACATAAGTATTATTCATTTATTTCTTACATATATAAATAATGTGTTTGGTAGTTGAATAATAATCACATTTATTTGATAGTGCTTTATAAGTTTTTCGCGCTCATAGGGGTGCTACAGTGTCGAAGCATAAGTCAAAGAACATCACATGGATTCCAATAAAGGTTTAAATTTTTTTTATAGAACTTAATTATATGCCTTTAAAATTTAATTTACAATCAATGCATAAATATTTATTGACGTACATATTTTATTTTATAGTGCCTTCGTCAAATTAGCAACATAGACTATGGGTACTATATATTGCGATTTATGAAGGAGATTGCTGATATGAATCAAAATATAATTCCATAAATAGTAGGTTATTTTCATTATATTTTGATTTTCATATATATATATATATATATATATATATATATATATAAATATATTTGACTCTAACTTATTTATGTTCAAATATTATATCGCATAGTACTTTGACAACTCCAATTCAACATTCTCTAAAAGTGATCTAACTGAAATAAAGGAAGACTACTGTCAATATGTGATCAAATTGAAAGTTATATAATTTGTTAATATGCGAGTTTCACATTGTAAACTATTATTCTATATTTTTGTGTGAATTGATCATTATTCTAATTAGTTTTTTTTTTTTTTTTGTTATAGTAGGGTAAAGTAAGAAATTGTTGGAAATTGACATGCTAGAAATTGCTACTGGCATGATATTGTTGCTGTGAATATGTAATTGATATTGTGAATATGTTAATTGAACTTGTTGTTATGAATATATAATACTGATGTTGATAATATAGTATACAATGTAGTGTTTCAATTAAAAAATGACAATTGTGTCAATATGTGCTTGATGAATATGATTTTGGAAAAAAAATTGAAATCTCATTTAAAGATAGCGCTTTTTAAAAAATACCATTAAAGACCTGTTTATACAAATCAACATTTTACATTGCTTTTTATAATAGATTTACAACGTTTTTTAAAATGTACCTATAAAACGCTGTAAAACTAACCTATTACAGCGTTTTTCTTAAGAAAAATGTTGTAAAACTAATCTAAGAGAAGCGTTGAGCGCTATATATTTATACCTATTACAACGCTTTTTTTTAAAAAACACTGTAAAACTAGTATAAAAAGTGCAGTATATATGCACCTATTACAACACTTTTTTAAGAAAAACGTTGTAAAACTAGTATAAAAAATGCACTATATATGCACCTATTACAACGTTTTTTTAAGAAAACGTTGTAAAACTAGTATAAGAAGTGCACTATATATGCACCTATTACAACATTTTTTAAGAAAAGTGTTGTAAAACTAGTCTAAGAGAAGCGATGAACGCTATATATTTATACCTATTACAACACTAGATACTACAATACTGTAAAATACTTTAAAAAATTGTAAAATGTTATTTTTTGTGTAGTGAAAATATTATGTTAGAAAGAGAAGTTGATCTATTAAAAATTGACATAAACAATTTTATTAAATCCACTAACACATTTCAAAATATCATGGACTCTCAAGAGTTTTTAACAAAACTAGATTAGGTTTTAAAATCTCTCAAAGTCAAACGATGAATGAAAACTTCTTTATTTCAAAAAAGGAATCTAAATTAATGTTAGAAACATTCAAATGCTTCTATAGTAGTAAAGATATATAATAATCTTGAATCATTTTATTTTTATAAAAGAGCAAACAAGAGAAAAATATAACATTCTTTTTATAAAGGATAACGTTCTCCTAATAAAAAACTTTTAAAAAGAAACTTTCTTTTAAAAAAAAAAAAAAGAATTGATCATTTAGAATCCCAATATTTTCATATAAAAACCTCTTATAAAAATGTCGCTATAAAATAAGAAATCAAATTATTATATCTAAGATGTTATTAACCTCACTTACAAGAATAATTCGTAACATTGAACAAAATAACTTGGTATTTTGGACAATGAATATTTAAAATATATGACAAAAAATAGATATTGTTTTCTCATTAAAAAAAAGAGAGTGAAAAATCAGTAATTTTTTAAAACAATAAGATTGCTGCTTTAAAAATATGTAAATAACATTAATTATCTTTGCAAATATTAAAGATGTTCATGGAAGGTTTGCAACATAATTTATTTAATCAATTATTTACTTAAAATTAGTCAATAATGTGATAGTGGTGACTTTGTCCATGCATTCTATATACTTAATTTGCAATATGGAGACTTTGACTGCAAGCCTTCATTTTTCTTCATTTTTGTGGTCATCTAAAGTTCCCTGAACTTTTTACCACTATTGAATTAATACAATTTCATGATAAAAAAATTAAAACCTCCATGTATCTCTCTTGAAGGTTCATCTATCCACGTGAACAAAGTATTAATGCAGAATTTTTATTATGACAAAATTGTGATTTGTAATATTTATGAAATGGTTTAGTAACCAAGTAGAACAAGCAACCTTTTCAATCTATCATGGAAAATAGGCTTCCCACGTAAGATGGTCGTGCATGTGATTGAAATTGATTGTTGCCATGACATGTGGCACCACCGCACCATAAGGTGTATTAAATTTCCATTATGATATTAGCTTCCGGAACTCTCGTATCCGTCCTTTTTTTATTACGCTAAATTAAAATAGTATTAAAAATTGTTAAAAAAATCGCAAAAACATAAAAAAGAGACAATGAAGAAAATAAAAAACTGAAGTAGTGTAAATAGGTTATAGGGAAATTTATTTTTTATATATGGATTTCTTTATAACTGCTAAAAATAGATTTAAAAGACAAATAGTTACTAAATGTATGAATTGTCTTTATTAATATTATATATTAATAATGATGGGGAGACATGAAGGAGAACACATAATCAAATTTTGGATCGTTATATCATCGAGGTATGGACATGGGATGGATTAGATTTAGGTACACAACCACCTTATAAATGATTAAGGAAAGATAGTTTTTGTTGAATGATGAAAGTTTCAATAATAATTCATAAGTTATTGTAAACTTGAGTACTATACGATTATAATTAAGTAATTTGTTTTTTTTTTTTTAAAATTTAAATAGTAAAAAAAATAGTATTTTATTTAGTCAAAAAGATGGATTTTTAGATATAATAGATAATACTAAAAATAATATTACCATCTAGTTTTTAGAAATAATAACAAAATTAATTTATTAAAATGATTTAAAAAAAGTTATTAATAGATTGGATGGGTATTCATCCATTGAAACTATGATGATTGATGGATTGGATGATTTTATTTTAAATAAATGAATTGGATTTGATTTTTTTTCTTCATAATTTTTAGTTGAATGTTAATAGATTGTTTTGATTCATTCATTATCATCCAAATCCAAATTCATCAAATATATTCATTTTGCCACCCCTACTTTTACTTATACAAATAAATCTCCATATTTTTCATTTCTTTTGCTTGTTTTGTTGTTTGTTAGTAGCAATTACTTGTGAGGACTTTATTCTTGATGAAGGAATTGAGACTACGTCAGCTTTTGGTATAAGTTGAAAACTAGGTTCTTAAACATTCATAGTTTGATGCTATTTGTGTTTGTTAAAGTAATATTGGTTTATTCATTGTGTAACTTGTGGTACTCTTTATGGTACTGGTGTGAGACCTTTTTATTATTTACAAAAACTTAGAAGAAATTGGGATAATTGGATGACTTTTTTTATTTGAAGTTGACAAAAAGTTTTACTCTTTTTCCCAATTGGCAACTTTTTTATAAGATCAGTGAGAGCCTTTTATTCATAAGGATGGGGACCCAATTCCTGTATCGTAAGAGGTAGAATGGCACCGGGTCTTAAGTGATGGTTTAAGTGGATCACGCAACCTTAATAACGCCAAAAAACTCATGTTACGAGCAAAACCAATAGGTTTCGATTTTGTGGGTGACGATACTTCGAAGGTGAATAGGTTCGTAGAGCTATAGGAGAGAGATAGATCAGAAAAGGTTCATAGGGAGTCTAGGGATATGAATCAATGGTAATTGGGTCTATTAATATTAGAGGGTTGGGGAGTAGGATTAAGAAGAATAAAATTAGGGAGCTGGTCTCTTCTAATCATCTTGATTTTTTGACAATAAAAGAAATAAAATTAGAAGTTGTGGAGGAATCGCTCTGTCATTATCTTTCGGGTAATTTCTTTTGTAAGTGGAGTTTTGTTCCTGCGGAGGGAAATAGTGGTGGTCTTCTCTCAATCTGTTGTAAATCAATCCCCCTTTAGACTTACACCAGGCCGGGGAAGGGCTTTCTAGGTGTGTCTGGAATGGGGAGTGTTGAGGACGTGTTGCTTCGTGGTGAATGTGTATTCCAAAAGCACTTTAGTAGGAAAACGTCGGATGTGATGTGGAGTAGCTTGGTCGATTATAAAGGTTATTTTGGGGAGATATGTAGTGTGTGTTGGGTGATTTTAACTCAATACTTGATGAAAAAGAGATAGAATGAGTGTCACAAGGGATAGAGGGGGGTTATGGAGATACATGAGTTTGGTAATTTCATCCAATGGATGTGGTTGATCTCCCTCTACTAGATCGTATTCTAATTAAAGATGGGTGGTGGGGTAAGTTGGGGTAGCTTGTCAATGGGCTCTTCTTTGTGATGTCTCATATTTGAGGTCTTAAGCCCTTTTGGTTTAATAACAATTGGCTTGCTCATAAAGGCCTTCCAGAGGATGTGACACAGAGTTGGGCCAATTCATTTTCTCATGGGTGGATGACTTTTGTCCTTAAAGAGAAGCTAAAAGCTCTTAAAGGCAACCTCAAAGTTTGGAGAAAGGAGGAGTATGGTAATATTGACCTAAGGATTGAGAGTCTTGCGGAAGAGGTAAAAGTGATATACTACAAATGAGAAGATATTGTGTTATCGCTAGAAGAGGTCGCAACTTAGTGTAAAGCATATGTGGACTTGTGGACTCTCCTTCGAAGTAAGGACTCACAAATGCTCCAAATGTCAAGATTGAGGTGGATGAAGGAAAAGGATGCCAACATGGGTTATTTCCACTCATGTGCGAAGAGATAGGGCAAGAGGAACTCCATTTTGTCTCTGAAAGTGGGGAATCGGTGCATTGAAGAAATGGCAAAGGTTCGAGCAGAAATAGTTAGGTATTCTTCTTAGCACTTTTCAAAGAGCATGTAGGATTGACCGTTGTTGGATGATATAGATTTCTTAGGTCTTAGTCATGAAGATAGCACTATGTTGTCTTCCTTTTTTCTTTTTTTTTCTTTTTGAGATCGATGTGGTGGTTGCTCACATTGACTTGAATAAGAGCCCTAAATTGGATGGGTTCAATTTCTCTTTCTTCAAAAGCTTCTATACACACCTTAGGAGCGATGTTGGGGTTTTATTTGATCAGTTTGTCAATCACGCCAAGTTTACTACGAGTTTTTCATCATATTTTATTGTCTTTATTCCATAAGTGGACTCGCCGCTTAATCTTGGTGATTGTTGCCCTATCTCTCTTCTTGGGTCCATAAAGTTTTTATCGGTTGGTTGGCTTCCTTCATGGATAAGATTATCTCTTCCAACTAATCAGTTTCCATCAAAGGTAAACTCTTAGTTTATGGGGTCGTGGCAGTTAATGATATTATAGACTTTGCCAAAACATCGAGAAATAACTGCTTTATTTTCAAGGTGGACTTCAAGAAAGCTTATGATTCAGTTAGTTGGGTTTTCTAGATTATATAAAGAGGAGGTTAGGATTTGATGCGAAGTGAAAGTCTTGGATGCGTGCTTCTGTTTTTGCAAGTAGTCTTTATGTTCTACTCAATTGGAGCCCAACACATGAGATTAATATCCAAAAGGGACTTAAATAGGGTGATCCTCTAGCTCATTTTATTTTACTTTCGGTGGTGGAAGGGTTGAGTGCCTCAATTAGGCATGTAAATGAGCTTTATTTGTTCTCAAGATTTGAGGTAGGGAATTCAGGATTGGTGGTTTCACATCTTCAATATGTTGATGAAACTATTTTTTGCACGAATCTCCAATCCCCTCGACTCTGCAACACAAATCTCTTTTTCCCTCTTATTCAGATCCCGTAGAGTCTTTACAACTGTCTGTGTAGCAACATAAGCAACCATGTTTTTCATTGCTTCAACCATTTGATCGTCTTGGTTGACGTTGACTCTTGCAGCGTTGTTCCTTCTTGGAGGCATTGTTTCCTACAAAACCAACATCAAGAAGAAATCTTAACACCACTTAGAAGAATTCCAAAAAATAACTTTCGACTGCATCAACACATAACAACTACACAAAACTTGACAACTCTAACAACTTACCCCGACGCATGATTAGATAACGACTCCCAACCTACAGGTCGATCTACAATCTAACAAAAGCTCTAATACCACAATGTAACACTCCAATTTTTAAGACCACAAATGAATTTTTATTTTAAACAACTTCTTAAAATAAAGCGTTGTAACACAATACGACAAGAGTCATAAATAATTATATCATATTTACGATCAAGCTAACATAATTTTTGGGACAATAATCCAAAGTATACAAATAGAAAATACATTGGGGCTATCAGACCTATTAGACATTGCTCATATCCATGGGGTATTCTCGGTAGACACCTGCACATAAGTACTGCTCCAAGAATGCTATCCCTCATGGTCACGTCAAAAAAATGGAACATGGACCCACCAAAAAGTAAACTATCAAGATATGTCATAGATACAATCATTCCAAAACAAAATAAGTACAACCACCAAAAGAAAAAATACTAAGACCCTATACAACAAAAATAACTAATGTGATCATCCACTAACAACAACAATAATAAGGGTGACCTCTACACACTGCACTAGTTCCTTCTAACGCAATATCTCTCCTCGAATTAACTTCCTCCTCCTCCTTATCAGCCATAGAAGGATCAGTCTCTATAAAGGTCAGATCCACCCACGAGATAGGTGGCTTCAGTAGCGTTGGGATCTCAAAACAGTTCACTACCTCATTGACAGTTTATAGAGGATCATTCACCGGGAGTGGAAGCTCTAACTCGACCTGCGATGGCCAACCAAGGTACAGGCGATCCATCAACAAAAACCTGGTCCCCAACCCACCTAGACATAACTGCAATATCTTCTCCCGCTAGCATCGTCCCCTTAGCCTTTTCGTCAGTCCCCAGTCCAAGCACTACATCCTCTGCTCCTGTCGTGGGAGTCACTACACCTACGGTAGCCTCCGTCTCACCTCTAACTGAAGCATCCTCTGCATTTGTCTATGCTACATTGGCCCCGAGTACTAATCCTGAGGGTACAAGATAGTTGATCCTCTCGTGAGTGAGTCCCACAGGAAATACTGCCCCATTTCTCCAACTTGTGCTTACCATTCACCCCGTATATGTAGCTCTGCTTGAGATGGGGTTGTATGCCTAAGCAATCGATGAGTGTCGGTCAAGGAAGTCTAACAATGTTTCCATTGTCAAGGTAATAGTTGGTGGAATGAACTCGTGTATCATCTGACGGAAAATCCCAATTTTCACAATAATGTAAAGGGTCACCAACTGAAATTAATAGTTAACATTTAACAATTATTTCAAAAAGATAAAAAGTAAACATTTAGCAATTATGGCATGATAAAAAAATAGTAACAGAGCCCTTAAATTCATATATCATATCATAACAAACGTGACTCGCATGCAAAATACCCTAATGCAATGCTTATATACTAGTGTACATGATTCCAGAATTTCCAAACCTTCATCGAGGGACATAAATCATAAATGTGCCGCCTCTTATGGACCAGTACTAATTACCGAGGTGCCAAACTATCACAGATCATCATGATTTACGAGAGTGCAGTCTATCACAAACCTACATGACTAAAAATCCTCGTAAGGATAAGATGGACCAATCAACTCATGGAACCATCTCGTGGCCCATCGCGGTCACCACTAACACCGTGGCACATCACGATCACCACTAGCGATGAAATGCATGAGCATACACTGACTCTTTTCACAATAATCATTATGTAAATGCAGCTATTAAAAGACTCCCTGTTTAATACCCATTAAACACTAATAATTTTTCATACATTCATAAAGCACACTCAAGACACATTCTCGTTAATAACATTCATAACATGTAGTAAGATGTATTATCACTCAATAATGCATAATCACATCAATATTAATCGTTACATATTCCCACATCAATCACACATATAAGGTCCCTATGTGCAAACTAAAAATTTGGAAGGAGTCCTTACCTCAATTATAACTTTTTCAACAACTATTGCTACCCCAATCAAACACAACAAAAATCTCGTTCGTGCCAACACCTCAAATAAGTATGCTTTAAAGCGTCACAATGAAGAGGGAAGATTTTGTCTTCAAATAGTTTCTTCAAATAAGGTTTTGATCTTGATCAAAAATAGAGGTTTGTGTTTTTTTTACAAATCACCAACACTAACTATTTTATTTTTTATTTTTGCTAAGAATAGAAAGAAGAATGGTAGAGAAGGAAACATAATGATGTAAGATAAAAGGAGGTGGTCGCTAGCTTTTAAAAGGACTGGGTTTCTTTTTTTTTTTTTTTTTTTAACTTACAAAAAAAATATTATAATTAAATATTTAGGTATATTATTAAATTCATCATTATATCATTTAATCACTCTTACACACATCACATCATCTACTTTTCAATCTAATTTAATAAAAAAATCTACTCTATTTGCAACTCAATTGACAAATGAATTTATTAGCAACATGTCACATTTTAAAAAATTTATCGATAATAAATTCTCCTATATATATATATATATATATATATATATATATATATATATATATTAAACCATATATATATATATATATATATATATATATATATATATATTTAAAATCTAAAATCTAAATTCTCTCTATGATTTTAGATTTTCTTCAATTTTAAATTGAATAAAATCTTATTTTAGATTTTCATCAATTATAATTTTAAATTCAATCTTATTTTAGATTTTCTTCAATTTTAAATTGAATAAAATCTTATTTTAGATTTTCATCCATTATAATTTTAAATCAAATCTTATTTTAGATTTTCTTCAATTACATGAATCTTGTTTCATACTATTTGAAGTCAAATTTATTATTTTCATAAAATACTTTTGTTAACATCAAAACTCTAAATGTAAAACCAATTTGGTTCCAACAATCTCTCCCTTTTTGATAATGACAAAACTTGTATTTTTTATAACAACTTTTTTTTTATATTTCTTTGACTCCCCCTAACTTAGGGCTCCCCCTAAGTCTCAATATCATTTTCTCTCAACTTTATCAAATATCTTTCTCCCCCTTTTATCATCAGACAAAAAGACTTGAAAGTGAAACTAAGTCTCCCTTTTTATTTTATTTTTTCGTTTTTTTTTTCTTCGTTTTTCTCTTTTTTTTCTTCGTTTTTCTCTTTTTTTTTTGTTGTTGTTTTTTTTAATAAAATAAATATAACATAATACAAGAAAATATAATAACTAGTGTAAACTAAACTAATTTGAAGTGAACACAACATCAGTCTGGTATGAAGGTAAGGTTTAGGTTTTTCTTGATGAAGTCAAACCTATCTTCAGGTAGTGGTTTGGTGAAAATGTCAATCCATTGGTGTTCAGTGTCTACAAATTGAATGTTTAATACTCCTTTTTGAACGTCCCTAATGAAGTGGTGTTTGATCTCTATGTGTTTAGCTCTAGAATGTAAGATAAAGTTTTCAGTTAGAAAAATGGCAGAAGTGTTGTCGCAGTAGATGATAATGTTGGATTCTAGTATTTTGTAGTCTTCATGTTAATGTTTCATCCAAACTAGTTAAGAACTGCAACAAGTTGCTGACATTGCAATGATGTTTTGTCTCTTACTTGACAAAGATATTAAAATGTCACCTAAAAAGGTGCAGTTGCCACTAGTGATCTTTCTCTCAAGTTTATCAACAGCATAATCAGAATTACAGTTTCCACTCAGTTTGTACTTATGAGATTTCTTGTAGAACAAGGTAAGTTTGGTAGTGCCTTTTAGGTATCTAAGGATTCTCTTAACAACAATTAAATGTGATTCAGTATGGTTATCTTGAAATCTTGCACATTAAATATGATGTCAGGTCTGGAAGCGGTAAGGTGCAATAGGGATCCTTTCATTCCTCTATAGGTTTTTGGTCAACTTTTTCGCTTGAATCATTTTTTTCAAGTGAACAAGTAAGGTGTATTGGTGTATCCATAGGTTTGCAATCACTCATCTTAAACTTCCTACGAAGTTCTTTTGTATATTTAGTTTGATGAATGTAGATACCCTTTTTACATTGCTGAATTTGTATCCCTAAGAAGAACTTAAGTTCTCCCATCATACTCATTTGAATTTTAAGTTGCATCAATTTAGAAAATTCTTGTCAAAGAGTGCCATTAGTAGATCCACAAATGATGTCATCAACATAAATTTGAATAATAAGAATGTTGTCTCCTATTGATTTTCTAAAAAGTGTATTATTTACTTGTCCTCTTTCAAAGTTATTTTTAAGCAAGAAGTTACTGAGTCTATCATACCATGCCCTAGGTGCTTGTTTTAGATCATACATAGATTTCCTAAGTATAAAAACATGATTTGGAAATTTAGAACTTTCAAAACCTGGGGGTTGTTTAACATAGACTTCTTCACTTATATAACCATTTAGAAAAACACTTTTGACATCAATTTGAAATAATGTAATGTTATTATTTGCAGAAAAAGAAAGTAGAATACAAATAGCTTTTAACCCGACCACTAGAGAAAATGTCTCCATGTAATCAATGCCCTTTTGCTGACTGTAGCCTTGTGCGACAAGTCTTGCATTGTTTCTGATCACTTCAACTTTTTCATTTAACTGGTTTTTGTAAACCCACTTGGTTCCAATAATGTTCTTTTTTGGTCTAGGTACTAGATCCCAAACATCATTCCTTTTAAATTCTTGAGAACCTGCAAAATACTTATCTATCTTTGGTTTTTTAAGATTAAGCTTATTGTCATCACAATAAACATAATACCATACAATAATTTAATTTAAAGAAAGATATTACCTATATGTTAACAGTTTCAGTTTCACTCTAAAAACCCTCTTAGTTTTTCTATTCTGGTTTCAGATTCTGAATTTGCATATTCTCTTATTAGAGTCTGAATGAAGGAATTTGAATTCATATCCGAGTTCGTTGTCTTGATGAATCTAATATGACTGTTCAAAGAAGTCTCCCGATTCGGACTTTTAATTTGCCACTTATGTTTTTGCTGATGTATCGGGCTCCTCTGATGGTAATTCTGATTCTTATGGTAGTTCCAATTTTGTTAATATGTGTGATTTCTCTGTCAGTTTTGATTATGTTGATACTCTAAATATTTCTGGTTCATCATATGGTTCTGGTTCTGATTGGCATTGTGTTGACTAGTCCTTCTTCCACCAGAGTCAGTTGGCTTTTGTTTATTAGATCTTGGAACGTAGACCTTTTTCCCTTCATATATTGCAAGCATCCATTGACTAGGCACCATGACTGGTGTTTCAATTTGGTTTCTTAGAACATCTGCAACATAAACAATTTTGTCATTTGGTACCCAAATCTGGTTAGCTCCTGGTATGTTAGATTTTAAAGATTTCTTGTCTTTCTATGTGGTTAGCATAAGACAAGATATTTTAGTGTGACCTTTCTTATAGCAAATAGTAAATAAATCATTAAAAGGAATAAACGTAGGTTAAATTATTTTTTCTTGAAATCCTATTCCTCTTTTATCATTCCTACTAACCCCATAAATCATATATGCATACTTGCTTATTTCCATATCGTTATCAATAAAATCTTGAAATAATTCTTCATGCTTATCAGAGTTACATGTGGTATTTTCAATTGATGTTGAACTATAATTATTTTTCAGTTAGATTTTTAGCCTTAAGTTCAGAAATATCAGTTTTCAGATTTGCATTTTTTGTTTTAAAATCAATAATATCAGTTTTCAGAGTTGCATTATCTGTCTTAAGTTCAGTAATATCAGTTTTCAGATTTGTATTTTCTATTTTAAATTCAGTACTTTGATTCTTTAAAACATCAATTTTTTCAATTAGATTTGTATTTTCTTTCCTAAGTGTTTTAAGTTTTAAAGATTGTTTAGGATTAATATTTAAAAAATTATTTATAGCAATAATTAAATCAGATCGAGTATGTTTAGAAAATACCTCAATTTCTTCATATGCTGATTCACTTCCAGAGTCAAAATCTGTGTTGGATCTAGAGGTAGAGATGGTATCAGCCATCATACCCAAATTTTCTTGTTCATCGTTAGAGGATTCCTCATAATCATCCCATGTAGCCATCAAACTTTTCTTCTTGGGTTTGGAATCTTTCATCTGTTGTTTCCCTTTCTCCATATTTGAACATTCTGATTTGATATGTTCAGGTTCATTGCATTCATAGCATATGATATTTTTCTTGTAATATTTATCATCATTCTCTCTATTGGATTGCTTGGAATATCTTTGGGGAAATTTCTTTTTTCTATTGTGCAGCATCTTTCGAATTTTTCTAAATATGAAAGCAATTTCCTCTTCCTCTGAGTTCAGATTCTGGTCATCTGAATCACTATCCTCTGATTCTGATGCTGCCTTTAGAACCTTCTTCTGCTTAGATTTAGGCAAAGTCTTGTTCTTCTTCTTGGGCTCATCTTCTTTAAGCTCAATTTCATGTGATCTGAGAGAGCTAATTAATTCTTCCAACTTTAGAGTATTAAGATCCTTTGTTTCTTGAATGGCAGTGATCTTAGGTCTCCACTTGCTTGTCAGACTCCTAAGAATTTTCTTCACATGATCATCAATAGTATAACTCTTCTCAAGTACCTTTATTCTTGAGACCATAGTCTGGAATTTGGAAAACATTATTTCAATGTCATCATCTTCTTCCATCTTGAACAACTCATACTTTTTAACTAGGAGGTTGGTCTTTGCTTCTTGAACTTGCTTGCTTCCTTCATAGGTTAGAATCAGACTATCATAAATACTCTTTGTTGTCTCCTTGTTAGTGCATTTGTCAAACTCCTTGAAAATGACTACATTTATCATGAATGTTCTAGACTTATGATACATCTTATACATCTTCTTCTGATCAACGTTCATCTCCTTTATTGGAATTTCAATACCATCAGTATTCTTCAAGCAATATAACCATCTTCCACCAAGTCCTAAAGTTCAGGAACTTGTGAAATATAGAAACTTCTCAGCATGTCTTTCCAATACTCAAAACGTTCTCCATCAAACAGAGGTGGTTTGTTGATATTTCCTCTAGCAGCTTCTTCACTGAATCCAGGCATATTGAACCCTTGGATCTTTTCTCAAACACTGTAAAGTGCTTAGCCATATTGAACCCTTGAAGGTGCAAACATGAGAAAGGGGTTGAATTGTGTTTGCTAAACTTGATAACTTTTTGCTAATTTGTTGAAGGTTGGTTGATTTTTATGAATTACTTAGATAAGAAGCAATCGGATTCAAAAGCAGCAAACAATGAAAGCATAAATAATCTAATGCATAGCTTTATCGGATTCACCTTTCAAAAGGCTTTATCGCATTCACCATTTACTTGGCTACATCCAGTACCTTCATTTAGAAGGCTTTAATCCACTAATTTAAATACCTTGAATTACAAAGCACCTGACCCTCCAAGCCAGTCTTCCCAAACAACCTGACAACCCTAGACTTTTGAGGAACTAACCACCTTGACCCTACAAGCCAAGTCTCCCCAAACAGCTTGGCAACCCCAGACTTTTAAGGAACTAACCACCTTGACCCTACAAGCCAAGTCTTCTCCTAACAACCCTAGATTGAAAAAGGAACTAAACCAATATCGGATTGATACAAAAGATTGAACCTTGAGTAGTTGCTTCTAACAAAGCTGATAATAATAATAATAACTCCAACACTATAAGAAAAGAACACTCAAAAAATATTTATAACTTGAACAAGTGTTTCTCTCTTTGAACTCTAAGATGAATTAAGAATTTTGAGCTTGAGTTCTTCTTTCCTATTTTTCGATGCTTTTCTCCTTCAGCCTTGAGTGTCTATTTATAGTGAAAATTTTGGCTTCAATTTAGTCCTTGTTTAATTATGAATTGTATCTTGTTCAGATTGAGTTTGTAAATTCTTCAAATTGATTATATTTCTATTTTGTGTTATGTTAAAGTAGCGGTAGGTACTAGGGGTAAAGATAGTGAAACAAGTAATATCTCATTCGATTTATTTAATAATGAACATGCGATGAATGTGTTTGAGTTTTGTGTTGTCTACCAATTTTCTAATGAAGACCCTTGAACTATACCCAAGTACTAAAATATGTGTGGATTTCGATTGTGAGTTCTGGGTGGAGATTAAGGGAGAAACTGAATATGTGTCTGCTTTGGCCAAAACTTTCTATATTCATAATTATGTCCTTCCATTTCCGATCCAATTATGCCTCTATATTTCTTACGCGATTCTACTCTTTTATTTCCTGCGCGATTTTGCTCTTCTATTTTCGGCACGATTTTGTTTGGTTTCTGATTGACTCTATTATTGACAGGTTATCCCTAATTTATTTTGTCTCAGTGATAGTGTTTGGCGTATTTTTCTATCATTATTTGTCATGGTTGGTGCTAAGGATCATTATCTTCAAGTTTCTAGTGAGGTTATGTTAATGGAACTTCTGTTTAAGTCTATAGATAAAAAGGATGAAGTTAAATATGCAAAAGATTTGAAAACATGGACTATTAGTAATTTAAAAATCATTACTTGGATTAATAATTTTGTTGAGCTGTTTATAGGTATGCAGCTAGCAAAATAAGATACTACTAAAGATATTTGGGATCACTTGAAATGTTTGTATGTTTAGTCTAACGTTGCAAAATGGGATTAGTTGGAAAGTGGTATTTGGACCCTTAAGCAGAACAATATGGCCACTCAGGAATCTATTCGGCAATGTCTAATTTTTGGGATCAATTCGCTCTTATGGAATCAAATGAGTTGAAAGTTGTCAAAGGGTACATTGATTTGAGATAAGAGCAACATTTGGTTTGGTTCCTAATAGCTCTTCGTGATGATTTTGAGGGCTTTCGTGGGGGGTATTTTGCATCGTTCTCCTCTTCCTACTATTGAATCAGTAGTTAGTGAGTTGTTGGCAGAAGAAATCAGACTCAATACCCACTTTATTGTGTCAGATAAGAGAATTCTCTCAACTCTTCCATCTGTATTCGCTGCTCTTGTTCAAAAGTGAAAATCTCTAGGGAGAGTTGGACTTGGTAATGATGAATGTGTTTTTTGCATTAGAAAAAACATTGTCACAAATTGGAAAGAAAACATAAGAAGAATGTAAGAGTTCATCATCCAATGCTGTTGCTTTTGCTCCTCATACCATTGACTCTAGTTATGGTTTTTTATACTCATCTGAGACTGTTTCCCAAATATTTGATATGTAGAACAGCTCCAAAAACTTCTTGTCACTCGATCACATGCCCTATTTTCCTTCTCTACTAAAGATTTGAACTCCTCTAGTTTGTCAAGTATATCTCCTTCCATATGGATTCTTGATTTTGGAGAATCTCACCATATGACATATGATGATAAATCTTTTGTGTCTGTGAATCCTTTCTCGTATGTGTCGGTTATGACTGTTGATGGCACTCATATGCCATTAGCATACTTTTGTTATGTCTTCACACCTAACCTGTCTCTTTCTGATGTTTATAATATTCCAAATAACACTTTGAATTTTGATTCTATTAGTCAACTATGTGATTTTGGTTATTCGTTTATATTTTCTTGCACTTCTTGTTGGGGGACTTTATTTTTTGGATGACATGTGATCATAGCATTTGGGCACATGTTTGTAGCTTTTTAGTTTGGTATTTTAAAAGCTCTTTATAGCTTAGAATAATTTTTTAGCTTGTTTCTAAACTTTGGGTTGAAATTGAATTATAACTTTATTATTTGCATTTTGACTCTTGATCACTCTGTAGGTCATAACTTGATCTCTGGATATCGGATTGGCGCACATGATCAAGCGTTGGAAAGCTAAAAAATTAGAGTTACAACTTTTGTGTTGTAATAAAAGCCCAATGCTGAACTTTACTATGCCTAAATTGCAGATTTCGTAATTTGGACTTTTGTAATAATTTTAAATAGCGGGCCACTTGTTTTTAAACCCTAAACCCTAAAGCCCAAAATTGAGTACTATATATTGGGAGTTTTCTTTCTTTTCTAGGGTTGAAATATTAGGATTCAGATTCCTATAAGAAATAAACACTTTTTATTTAATTTCATGGAAGGCTAATTTTATAAGATTAACCCACGAGTTCAAAGTTTCATCAACACCTTGAGATTCAGGTTACACTGCCAATTTCCTTTCATGATTCTATCTTTGTTTATTTAATTATATTGATATTCTTATTGCATAAATTGAATTTCAATAGGATCGATTAAATTCATTTGACACTATTTGGTTTCAGTTTCTAATTTAATTGAATTATAATTTTGCGACGCTTGATCGTTAATTGTAATATTTTTATGATTGTGATGCTTAATCTAGTCAAAGAAACCGAAATCACATATGATTGATTACGCTTGTTTGATCAATTCTATAGTCAAATAAGAATAGAATCACAAATTATAAATTAAACTCATTGATAGAATCTGTGATAGGTTTGAAACTGGAATAAGTGGCATTAGGATGGACTTTGGCTGATATTCCTGGTATTTTCCCATCCACGTGTATGCATAGGATACTACTGGAGGATGGGGTAAAATTAGTCAGGCAGCCCCAAAGGCGACTTAACCCATTAATATTGGATGTTGTAAAAAAAGAAAGTGACAAAGCTCTTGCAAGCAGGCATTATATACCCCATCTTTGATAGTCAATTGGTGAGTCTGGTGCAAGTAGTCCGTAAGAAAATTGGACTCACAGTGGTTATAAATGAAAATAATGAACTTATCCTCACACGAGTGTAGAACAACTGGAGGGTATGCATCGATTACCAGATACTAAACCAGACAACTAGAAATGATCATTTTCATTTACCATTCATTGATCAGATGCTTGAACGGTTGGCTGGTAAGTCAACTATTTTTTTCTTGATAGTTTTACTGGTTATTTTCAGATCCATATTGCACTAGAGGACCAAGAAAAGACCACATTCACTTGCCCTTTCGGCACATTTTCCTATAAGAGGATGCCCTTTGGCCTATGCAATGCTCCGGGCACTTTCCAATGCTGCATGATTAGTATTTTCGCTGATTTGATATAAAATTTTATAGAAGTTTTCATGGATGATTTTATTGCGTATGGTTCCTCATTTGATGCATGCTTGAACAATTTAGATAGAGTTTTGCATAGAAGTCTTGAAACTAACCTTATGTTGAATTATGAAAAATGTCATTTTATGGTTGAACAAGGCACAATTTTGGGACATGTGATCTCTAAAAATGGGATAGAAATGGATCATGCCAAGATTGATGTGATTTCTAATTTGCCTTACCCATCTTGCATCCGCGAGATTCGTTCTTTTCTTGGCCATGCAGATTTTTACAGGCACTTTATCAAGGATTTCCGCAAGATAGCTATTCCACTGTCAAATTTGCTGCAAAAAGATGCCAGTTTCACCTTTGATGACAAATGCAAGAATGCGTTTGATTTCTTAAAGGCATCACTGACCTGTACTCCCATAATTCATCCACCCAATTGGACCATCCCTTTCGAAATTATGTGTGATGCATCTAACTATGCAGTGGGAGCAGCCCTTGCACAAAGGGTTGCTTTGAAGTTCTTGCTGAAGAAACCAGAAGCAAAACCGAGATAGATCCAGTGGATGTTGTTACTCCAAGAATTTGATTTAGAGATTAAAGATAAGAGTGGAGCTAAAATTTTGGTGGCAGATCATTTGAGCAGAATAGAAATGGATGAGAACCTCATCCCCATTCAAGATGACTTCTTTGATGAGCAACTGCTACAATTACGTGAGGTAACTCCTTTGTTTGCTGATTTAGTTAATTATCTAGTTGTTGGTGTCCTACCTTCAGATGCATCTAGAACACAAATACATAAACTTAAAAGTGATGCCAAATACTATGTGTGGGATGATCCATATCTGTTGAAATTTTGTAGTGACCAGGTGATTACGCAATGTGTTTCCCACCATTAGGCTCAATCCATTCTTCATTTTTGTCATGCCTCTCAAGCTGGGGGACATTTTGGTCCTGAACGAACAGCAAGAAAAGTCTTAGACTCGGGTTTCTTTTGGCCCACTTTGTTTAAATATGCTTTTGAGACTTACAAAACTCATGAACAATGTCAAATAACAGGAACAACAATCACTCGTAGGAGCGAGATGCCTCAACAACCTATGTTTTTCTGTGAAGTATTCGATGTGTAGGGAATTGACTTTATGAGCATTTTTCCTGTATCTTTTGGTTTTGTCTGCATTTTACTAGTTGTTGATGTTTTTGAAGTGGGTGGAAGCAATACCCACTAGGACTAATGATTCTAAAGTTGTTGTAGGTTTTATCAGATCAAATATTTTTTGCAGGTTTGGAATACCCTGGGCCATCATAAATGATCAAGGCACTCATTTTTGCAATCGCACCATGGACGCTTTGCTTCAGAAGTATGAGGTTGTGCATAGAGTTTCTACACCTTATCATCCCCGTACTAATGGGCAAGCTGAAATCTCAAACAGGGAAATCAAACAAATCTTAGAAAAGATGGCGCGGTCAAACAGGAAAGACTGGAGCCGTCGACTTGAAGAAGCTCTTTGGGCTCATAGAATATCCTACAAATCACCAATGGGAATGTCCCCTTTATCGACTTGTGTTTGGTAAACCATGCCACCTCCCAGTTGAAATAAAGCATCATGCTTACTGGGAAGTCAAGAGTTGTAACCTTGAGATGGAGAAAACAAGTTTGGAGAGAAAGCTTCAACTGCAACAACTAGAAGAGCTTAGACTTGAAGTTTATGAGAAATCTCGGATCTATAAGGAGAAAACTAAGTACTTTCATGATAAGATGATTTCTAGGAAGGAATTTTCCATTGGCCAAAAAGTTTTATTGTTCAACTCCCGTCTAAAAATTATGGTTGGGAAACTTCGATCAAAATGGATTGTCCCTTTTGTTGTTACTAACATTTTTTCTCATGGTGTAGTGGAAATAAAAAGTGAAAACACCGAGAAAGTGTTCAAAGTAGGACAACACCTCAAGGTATTCCATGAGAGCTCTGTGCTTGAAGATGCTACCATAGAAGATGTAGCACCCCGATTTCCAAAGCGATGGTGTATTTTTTTTTTTTTTCAAAAGAGATTAAAATAAAACAGAGAAACAAATAAGGAAATACCTTTGGATAAATGTTTAAGTCAATATAATTGATACGCAGCGGAATAGTTTTCTTGAAATATGAATCCAAAGTATTTACACAACAACAAATGATACATGGAACCCATTCAAATAAGATGTCATACTGACAATATTAGTAAAGGTACAGTTTTCCAGTTCAAAATAACGTAATCCAAAAGAAAGACATATGTTCCCTCTATGTCATCCTAATCTAATCATTCTACAAAAAAAAACTATAGCTATACACCCTGAGTGATCTCCACGCGCCCCGTGAGATCCTCCTAACATAGCTCCAGTCAAGCATTCCCATCTACATTCCCATTCGTAGGGTACGAACCGGTAGGATCGTCCTGGCTCTCATCTGAGGGCAAAGCCCAGATTTCGACAATAGTTGTAAAGGGTCACCAACCGAAATTAACAGTTAACACATAATATTTAAGTTTTTAAATGCACAAAATAACCTTTCAACTAAGCATGCACCTTAAAAGGATTTTCCATATGCTAAAATTTCATATAATGCTTGCCAAATAAAAATGAAGTCAAAATAAGTCTTAAATCAATCAGGTAATAAACAACTGGCCAATCCATTGATGAACCAATTGAGCGATCGATTATCTAACTCAAAATAAGAATTTCTACTATGCAAATCGATTGGGAAATCGATTGCTTGAAGGTGTTTTTGTAAAATCTGTACTCTGGGCTTACATCAATCGATTGGGAAATCGATTGAATGAATAGCTGAGCCCCTGTGACAAATCCAATCAATTACTAAATCGATTTTGTCCAAATAGTTGAGCTATTGTAATGGCCAAATCGATTGACAAATCGATTGTTTCAATATATTTTCAAGATTCAAGAAAACAGGAAACATACCAATCGACTTCCAAATCGATTTCTTAAATGGTTTTGAAAAACAGATTACAAAATCGATTGGCAAATTGATTTTGTCAAATTAGCGAAGTCCCTGCAACTCATCAAATCGATTGGGAAATCGATTTCCCTGCTTATTCTTCCAAAAATACATAAACTAATTCAATCACATTCATACACAACTCCAAATCTTAACACTTAGCAATTCCCCATTTTTTCCCCATTCTTAATACTCGTTTAACTTAAACGATTTTCACGACAACATTAAGTAAACGTAGACATTAAGAGATTCCCCATTCTTAATACTCGTTTAACTTAAACGATTTTCACGACCACATTAAGTTAACGTAGACATTAAGAGATTCCCCATTCTTAATACTCGTTTAACTTAAACGATTTTCACGACCACATTAAGTTAACGTAGACATTAAGAGATTCCCCATTCTTAATACTCGTTTAACTTAAACGATTTTCACGACCACATTAAGTTAACGTAGACATTAAGAGATTCCCCATTCTTAATACTCGTTTAACTTAAACGATTTTCACGACCACATTAAGTTAACGTAGACATTAAGAGATTCCCCATTCTTAATACTCGTTTAACTTAAACGATTTTCACGACCACATTAAGTTAACGTAGACATTAAGAGATTCCCCATTCTTAATACTCGTTTAACTTAAACGATTTTCACGACCACATTAAGTTAACGTAGACATTAAGAGATTCCCCATTCTTAATACTCGTTTAACTCTAATGGTTTTCAAATTCCACACAAAACAAACTCAAACATATTATCAAATTCAATCCACGATCCACACCAAAACACATCAATTCATTTCTCCACAAAATCCAACCATACACATATCAAATTTCATCAGTATTAATTAAGAACACGTCAAATACGACGAACACAAATCAACACAATCCACCACTCAAACACAACAAGTTTCATTTACTCAAGGAAAGAGCCCTTACCTTCACGTTAGCTTTAACGTTCGATTACGGTACCGCGAGTAAATCCGGTAAAGTCTCCGCTCGCAACGTCGCCTCCAAAGTTGGTTCCCTAGCACCGTAGCATGGTAGTGAGCAACTTTCCCTTCTATCTCTTCGCGAAACGAAGCTTAGATCTAGATGAAACGGGGAGGTTTGTGTTTGATGGTTTTGAAATCCCTAACTCCGTTTTCGAATCCGAGAAGGAGGAAGGAGTTGGGAACTTGATCTTTCTCACCCACTAGCCTTGGGTTTCAATTCTCGAACTTAAAGGAAGCAAAGAAAAACGAAAAATGGAGGAAGGAGGGCGGGAGTCACGCGAGGCAGTGAGTGGAAGGAGACGGAAAATGTTTTCTTTCTTTCCTTTGTGTTTCTTTCCTTCGATTTTCTCTTCTTTCTTTTTCCTTCTTTCCTTTCTATTTCCTTTTCTTTTCTCTCCAAACAAATATATATATATATATATATATATATATATATATATATATTACTTTTAACAAATATCTCAAAATAACTAGATATTTATTAAATTACCATTTCACCCATAACGCATTAAATTCTTCGTAAAAGATTCACCGCAGTTAATTTAATTTATTCATCGACGAGTAATTCTAATCGGCATCAAAATATCTTTTTGGCCATATAAACTCCAAAATATAACTTTGGCTAAAAAGCTTCTGAGTTCAATACCAAAATACACTAAAATACATAAAGTATACTTTAAAATTATGGGTCTTACAGAAGAACTCTCCTTGGAAAAGTCCACCTACACTGAAGTTTGAACAGGGAGCTCCCTTTCCTTACTCTTATTTTATACTTGTTACTTTCATTTAGGACAATGTATAATTGAAGTGTGAGGGTATTATTTAGGATTTTATTTGTTATACTTTTGACTTTTATTTATTTAGGATTTTACTTTCAAAATAAAAAATAAAAAAATGAAAATAAAAATAAATAAAAAAATAAATAAAAATGGACTTTGCACTGCATGTTTTTTCATCATATTTTATGGTTGTAAATGTTGTGAGTTTGTTTGGACTGACATGATTGGATAGTATATTTGCTTTCTTGGTAAAATAAATTGGATTAAAATGCTAAATTGTGTATCATTTGTGATATGTCATTAACCTTTGTTATAGTTTATTGCCTTATTATGAATGGAATACATTTTTCCATTTTTTTCTTGTGTGTTTTCTCACTCATGATTTCTAGTTACGTTAGAACTTGACTTGACTCTTGTTCGCATGCATATATTGAAATGATCTAGGCATTTGTTTCTTGATTAAGCTATTAGCTAAATAAGTCTACCCTACAATTATCCATTTGTTTATGCCCCTTTGAGCATAATTATCTCATTCTTTGTTATATAGTTCATTACAAGTCTAAAAGTGAAAAACAATGAATTGATCCAACATTGGGGGATAAATGAGTCTTTCCTTAAATAAGTGTAGCGGTGCTCAACTTGTTTGTTTAAATTTGAGGGTTATAAAAATTAAAAAATAAAAAATAAAAGAAGAAAAAGAAATGGTTGTGTTGTGAGCAAAGAGAGTGTGAAAATAAAAGTCAATGATATTTTGTTGAGTTACTTCTTAATGTTGTTTTTCAACCCTAGTCTTCTTATCCTCTTTAATTTTCAGCCCTAGTCTTCTTAGGATTATCTCACCCTTACTTTGGCCATGTTACAACCTGAATAAAGACCTTTTGATCATTATGTGCATGTGTTTCAAATATAGATTATAGAGGTTTGTCAAGCCTATGGTAATGATAGCTTTCATGATGTGCTTTGAGTGTAAACAGTAGCCCAAACACTTTGAGTGTAAACACTTTGAGAGAATTTTATATCTTCAAAGGACTTTATCACTTATGATGCATTCTTTAGCTAACTTGTCTTCTTGTTTGCCTTGGTTGTGATAAAAAATAAAAAAAACTATTCATGATTGTCTTAAGCTAGAAATATTTTTTTTCTCTCACCACTTTGCATTCAAAAGAATATTTGGAATCGCATGCATTGCTTTGCTCAGAGTGCAAAAGTTTAAGTGTGGGGAAATTTGATCATAGCATTTGGGCACATGTTTCTAGTTTTTTAGTTTGGTATTTTAAAAGCTCTTTATAGCTTAGAATAATTTTTTAGCGTGTTTCTAAACTTTGGGTCGAAATTGAATTATAGTTTTATTATTTGTATTTTGACCCTTGCTTGCTCTGTAGGTCATAACTTGAGCTCTTGATATGAGATTGGCGCATATGAGCAAGCGTTGGAAAGCTACAAATCATAGCTACAACTTTTGTGTTGGAATAAAAGCCCAATGCCGAATTTTACTGTGCTTAAATTGCAGATTTTGTAATCTGGACTTTTGTAATAATTTTAAATAGCAGGCCATTTGTTTTTAAACCCTAAAGCCTAACGCCCAAAATCAAGTACTATATATTGGGAATTTTCTTTCTTTTCTAGGGATGAAATATTAGGATTCAGATTGCTACAAGAAATAAACACTTTTTATTTTAATTTAATGGAAGGCTAATTTTATAAGATTAATCCATGAGTTCAAAGTTTCATCAAAACCTTGAGATTCAGGTTACACTTCAATTTCGCTTCATGATTCTATCTCTGTTTATTTGATTATATTGATATTATGATTGCTTAAATTGATATTATGATTGCTTAAATTGAATTTCAATAGGATCTACTAAATTTATTTGACAAAATTTGGTTTCGGTGTCTAATTTAATTGAATTATAATTTTCCGACGCTTGATCGTTAATTGTAATATTTTGATGATTGTGATGCTTAATCTAGTCAAAGAAACTGAATTCACATAGGATTGATTACACTTGTTTGATCAATTCTATAGAAAATAAGAATAGAATCACGAATTAGAAATAAAACTCATTGATAGAATATGTGATAGGTTTGAAACTCGAATAAGTGGATTAATCGTTTTGCTCATCTGTTAAAACAAAAATCTAAAAAAAACCCTTTCTAATTTTATTTCGGTTAATAATATTATATCAGAAGTCCTTGCGAAACGACTCGAGTTATTACCTTTATTTACATTTTATCAATTGTATTTGACTCGTGTGCAGCAACAGATCAACATGCGATTCCTAAATATTGCAGCCTCAACAACCACTGTTGACTTATCATCTAGTGCATTATCGACTTGGACATGTTTCCGCTTCTAAATTAAAATATTTGACTTCTAATGGAGCTTTAGGACATTTAAAAACCAAATATTTTAGATTATTGTGGTTGTAAACTTGCTAAATTTTCAGTTTTTCCATTTATGTAAAAGTGTTTTTGTTTCATATGCGCCTTTTCATTTAGTTCACTAAGATGTTTGGAGTCCATCATCCGTTCTCATCAAAGGTGGCTAAAGATATTATGTTTTGTTTATTGATGATTACGCTCGTTATTGTTGGGTTTATCTTATGAAAATATGTCTGAATTTTTTTACATTTATCATATGATTCGTGCTTCGGTCACGACCCAACTCAATGTTGTTATAAAGTGTTTTTTTGTGATTTAGGTGGTGAATATACCTCTAATAAATTCTTTGAATTACTTGCTTATGATGACATCATCCACCAAACATCTTGTATTGATACTCCTCAACAAAATGGAGTGGTTGATAGGAAACACCGTTATATTATTGAGATTGCTTGTTTCCTTTTGTTGTCTGCTTCGGTTCCTAAAGAGTTTTAGGGGGAAGCAATTCTTACTGATGTCCATGCTATTAATAGAACTCCATTGTCTGTCAAATCAGGTGATGACTCTTCATCATATGCATATTTTTCAATTTTTTTAGTCTTATTTATCTTCAATCATTAATTAACTTAAGGAGTTAATTGATATATCTTGTTGATTCTAATTCTTTGAGTTAATAAAATGTTTATGTTCTTATTTCCTTGATTAAGTAGAGATTTTCTGTATTTTGAGTTGTTTCTTAGTTTTAGTGCATCGCTAAATTTTGGTGAGAAATAAACATGACCTATGTGGAGTATTTCAGCCATATCTGGAGTTGTATATGTCCAATTGGAGTCAAACCAAGTGAAAATGAAAGCTACGATCCATAGCTACAAATTTCATGAAGATAATAGAACCAAAATATGACTCAAAAGAGGAGAAAAATGCACTAAACCCTAGATAGAAGATGTGCGCTTGAAGCACGAAACCTGTGCCTGGGGCGCATTTATGGGCGACTGGATCTCCCAGATTGCGCTTAAAGCGTGTCTTGGGCGTGCAACACATATCGGAATACATTAAAACATATTTTTCTCACTTTCTAGGTATGTTTTGCCTATAGGGAAGTTTAGAGACTTGTGCCCTAGCAGGGAAACTCAGAGATGGATATTCCTAACACCGTTGGAGGTGTTTTTATCATGAATCCTTTTTGTAATTCTTCTTTAATCCCTATTTGTTGTATCTATGTCATGAGTAACTAAACCCTATTTGTTTTGGATGAGTGAAACAAGATGAAATCTTTATTTGTCTAATTTAATTTCTGGTTATATGAATAACTTTATTGAATTATTTTTCTCATATATGTGTTTAATGCTTTTTATTGTTTGATAACCTTTAAAATGTTTTACAATTCGTAATTTGAAATGGAACTGGACTTTAAAAATGCTTGATATGAGGAATTCATGATATTGTAGTCTAGGGATAGATGCAGGTAATGAAATCAATTAAATTAGATGCAAAGGCAGTAGTTTAATAAGAGAATTCTTATGCTGCAAAGCTTAATTCTAATCTTAAATCCACTAAGGAATTATGGGTTACTTTGGAATTAAAGGTTATGTCACTAAGACATTAGGGCAAGAATAATGAAGAGAATTTGGTATGAATTCAATAAAGGAATTAAGAAAATATGATCAAATTAGAAACCAAGGTTGGACTCAAAGTGAAACTCATCCTTGATATTTTTCTTATTATAAAGGATCAATTTTATTAGCTTTGTTAGTTTTAAATATTATTCAACTAATTCAAAAACTTTTTGTTCAATTTTAGTAATTAAATATAATTCAATAGTAAAACACATTCCTTGAGTTCGACACTCGATACTACCATATTAATTATTACTTGCAACGATTCAGTACACTTGCTGAAACGCTATCATCAGGTTTGTCTCCTTTTGATAAATTGTATGCTTTTTTCCCTTATTACTATTCTTTGAAAGAATTTGGTTCTACTTGTTTTGTTCTTCGTCTACAAGTAGAGCGTAGTAAGTTGTCTTCTTGTTCAACCATGTGTGTTTTTCTTGGTTATGGGAATGGTTAAAAGGATTATCATTGTTATGATCCTCATGGGAGAAAACTTTATGTTTCTTGTATTGTTGTTTTTCTTGAGCACATCATGTCTTACTCTATTTCCTCTAATTCTCATATTACCAAGAGTGCAAAACTCATCCATATTGATTTGTTTGGCCCTAATGATAATGCTTTTAGTGATTGTATATATGGTTCCTCCACTAGGAGTTTATCATAATTAGGGGAAAGTGATCGCATTTCAGCAAGTGTACAAAATCGTTGGAAGTAATAATAACACGGTAGTATAGAATGTCGAACTCAAAGATTGCGTTTTACTTTCGAATTATATTTAATTACTAAAATTGAACAAAAAGTTTCCAAATTGATTGAAATAATATTTGAAACTAACAAGAGTAATAGAATTGAACTTTTATAATAAGATAAATGTCAGGGATGACTTTCACTTCGAATCCAACTTTGGTTTCTAATTTGATCCTAGTTACTAAATTCCTTTATTGAATTATTACTGAATTCTCTTTATTATTCTTGCCCTAATGTCTTAGGGACAAAACCTTTAATTCCAAAGTAACCCCTAATTCTTTAGTGGATTTAAGATTAGAAATAAGTTTTACAGTACAAGAATTTTCTTATTAAACTATTGCATCTACAAATAATTCAATTGGTTTCATGACCTGCATCTATCCCTAGACTACAATATCATGAATTTCTCATCTCAAGCATTCCTAAAGTGCACTTCCATTTCAAAATATAGTTCGTAAAACATTTTAAAGTTGATCAAGCAAAAAAAAGCATTAACCACATAGATGAGAAAAATAATTCAATAAACTTATTCATATAACTAGAAATCATATCAGACAAATAAGGATTTCATCTTATTTCACTCATCCCTAACAAATTGGATTTAGTTACTCTTGGAAGAGATACAAAGGATAGATGTTAAAGAAGAATTACAAGAAAGATTCATGAATCATTCTTGATAAAACTCCTCCAATTGTGTTAGAAATAGCCTCTCTGAGTTTCTCTACTAGGGCTCAAGTCTCCAAACTTCTCAATAGCCAAAAAGATCCCTAGAAAGAGAGAAAAACACATTTGCATACATTCAGCAGCGTGTCACGTGTCCCAAATATGGAATTGATCTCATGAAGGGGGAAACTTAGGGCTATAATAAGAAAGGGCAAAGTTCAAATTCAATTTAGGAAACATCAAATTGATCTCATAAAATGTTTAAGGTAACATAAAATTTCTATTAGAACTAAGTTGATTTTAAGAACTATGACCCTTACTTATTTTGATGATTTCAAGAACTAAGTTGATGAAGAAAAAAAACCAAGTTTGTGGAGGTTTAGGTAGCCACAAACAGTCAAATTTGTGGCCGTTTTGGCCGCCTCAAATGGGTAACTTTATTTTATTTTTTATTTTATAAAATTTTAAATTAATATTAATATGATTTAAAAAAATATACATAAAAATATAATTTTAATATTAATTAAATTGCCAATAATTAATTTACATTTGTTAAAGTTAATACGTTTTACATTTGTTTCAAAATTTTATTTACCATATATTATGTAAACAATATAATTTATTTGTTTGAACAGATCTACTAAAATGTTGAAATATAAACTTTTTATGTCTTTTGAAAATAATATAAAAATTATTTATATTTATAATATTACATATTTTATATTTATAATATTGCATATTATATAATTAGATCAACGTTATAGATTTACTTTGTTCATAAGTATTGTTTTGTTGCTGAAAAATTTAAAATTTCTTAATAAAACTATAATTTACTAACACGATAAATCATAATAGAAAAAAATACTACAATAAAAAATAACTACATTTTTATTTGAGTAAAAATTTTACAATTTAATAATTTTACTAGCACTTTGTTTAACAAATTTTACTAATATTAAAGTTTAAAAATAATATTATAACCAATTTTAAAAATATTCTACATTCTAAAATAAAATATTAACACTCTAAAAATAATTTATAACCATAGAACTCTTTTTTCAATATTAAATATATAAACTACTAATCTATATTTTAAATGCATTACATACTAACTTGATGCAGGATAGTGTCTGATTTGAAGCTTACGAACAAATAACAACTCTTCGCAATCAATACGATAACACCGCTGTCAAAATAAAAAAAAAAAATTAAATAATATTCATTAAATAAATAACTTCAAATAAAAAAATAACATTAGAAAAAAACATAAAATAAAAATTTACTGAAACTCAATAGAGAAGGTAGAGAGAAAAGTTGAAGAAAAATATTTGTAGAGAAAATTTAAAGAGAAGGTAAAAATAATAAATGAGAGGAATAGTGACATATATAGGGAGAATAAAACATTGTGGTGCTAAAACGACCACAAAATACCAACAACTGTATTCTCTTCGTGGCGGCATAGGTGGTCAATAGAAGAAGAAAAAAAAGGCTACCTTTGTGAAAACCTAAGCCTTCACAATGTTGAAACGCTCTAATTTTTGTGAGAGCTTAGACCGCCACAAATTCCTGTTGATATTTTCAAACTCATTGGTGTTGGCCGCTACCAAATCAAATATTTTTCCCCTCCAACAATTGTGTAACCGTTTGGCCGCTACGATTTTGATTTGTAAGCCCTTCTTCAGCCACAAATAATAGTCAATTTGAATTTTAGTATTTGTGAAGGCTATTTTGATCAGTAATTTGTGAGGCGGTTTCGGACAACAAAATCTTTTCAATTTTTCCACAAATTGATGTTATTCATGTAGTTATTGTTTTAATCTTGTTAAAATGGTTTTAAAGTAAAACACAATACGACTC
>NC_021163.2:32261675-32264406 GCF_000331145.2 Cicer arietinum | reverse complement strand
TCCCCCTCATTTTCTTGTGTTTCTCCTTCCATAATTGACACCAGAACTCGATCGCAATACTGAGTACTTAACCATATTTGAGTAAAGATTTATGTTATTATGACTATGATGATGAAGTTACAAGTGAAAACATTAACATATCTCATCTGTTTGATGGAGAAAGATTCAAGTACTGGAAAAACATTCAAATAAACACATTGACCCTACAAGTCAAGTCTTCTCCACACAACTTGAAAAGCACAAATTGTTAAAGGCAATGACACTTTGACCCTACAAGACTAGTGTTCTCAACACAACCTGAAAACCACATATTTCCTTTAAGAACACTAAAGCCACTATTGGGTTGGGTTACACAAGTTTGAAACGGATTTTGTTTGGCTTATACTAAGAAGATTGTTACAATTGATTTCTCACACTAAAACACTTAGAAAATATTTCTTTGAGCAAGTGCTTCTCTAGAACTTAAACCGTTGAACTTTTAATACTTAGGAAATTTGAGCTCTCAATTTTATTTTTTTTCTGAATTGTATGACTTTCTGAGTTTATGAGTCCGTATTTTCTTCTCCAACCATGAATATCTATTTATAGAATAGATTAGAGTTTAAATTTTGTCCTTGTAAAATATGGTTCAATATTTCTTGTGAACAAATTTTGAATGTATCTTCTTGTGAACAAATTTTGAATATATCTTCTTGTGAACAAATTATGAGTGTAGCTTCTTGTAAATGATTTTGAGTGTTTCTTCTTGTGAATAATTTTGAGCATATTTTCTAGTGAGGAAATTATGAGCATATCTTCTTGTGAACAAATTATGAGTATATCTTCTTATGGACAATATTTTGAAAATATCTTCTTGTGAACAATATTTTGATCATATCTTCTTGTGAACAATATTTTGGCCATGTCCTCTTGTGAAAAATATTTTGACCATATCTTCTTGTGAACAATATTTTGACCATATCTTCTTGTGAGCAATATTTTGGCCATATCTTATTTTCATCTTTGTCAAAGATTTCCTTCAATTATAATTTGGAATCATATATAATTTTAGACTATGTTCAAAACCTTATTCATGCAAATCTTCCTTCATACTCTTGATTGCTTAGAGCATGAATGAATTCGGTATAGTTCTTGAATATTCAGAAATTCTAATTCAGCTAAGTCTTTTTTTCATAACAAATTCTTTTAATCAAACTCATTGACTTTCCATTAGAGTCATTGATTTCTTGTTGGAGTGAGATGTTGTGTTTCTTGGATAATAAAATTGAAATGTAGAATTGTGTGACTTAGAATTATTGGCTTTGGGAAAATCACATTGTTGAATCATCATAGTTAGTGCAACATTAGAGGTTGTATATTAGAGGCAACATTTTGAGTGCCTTGCAACTTTTTATTAACCAAATATGAGCTTTGAATACATGGCTTGAACAATCTCTTCAAAATTAATGATAGCTTGATATAAACTTTTCAGAGGCATGTTGAGTTTGTGCACATTAGAGGCACACAATGGATTTATATGCATGCTTCCAATTCAGTATTCAGACCTAGTTTTAGAGCCAAACTTGAGAGCTAGTTATCAGAGGTAGTCTACAGACCCAATCATAAGAGCAAAACATTAGAGATAGTCTTCGTAATGTTTAGATGCATGTTGCTTTCAGAGGCATATGTTTAGAGGCAAATGCGTATGCTTTTGTGTGTGTGTGTGTGTCTCTCTCTCTCTCGTGCTTTTTTTTTTCTCTTTCTTTCTTTGCTTCTTTTACTTCAAGAAAAGAAGCCCAAGTCTTGGTGGGTGAGAAAGAACATATTTGTGACACCCTAAACCCCAAAATGATATATATATATATATATATATATACATATATATATATATATTAATTTATATTATATTTCTATAAAATTTACAGTAGATAAATAAAAATATGTTTACAAGAAAATAAAAACTTAATTATTAACTTAGGATATCACATTTCTCAAAAATCAAAAGGAACACTTTAAACTTATTTTCTCCGTTAAAATAGTGTAATCTCAATAAGCTTGATTTAAGTATTATTACTTGATTTAATTTAAAAACTTACTAGTACTTCTAAGATTTTCATACAAAAATTCGTTTCAAATTAAATAAGTAAAATACAATTTAAGCCCTTATCCCCGGTATCACCTATCAGAGCGTAGTTCCTCCCAAACTTGAACTTCAAGATTCATTAACCTGTAATACTGCGATTTCGCAAAGGCAGGGCCAAACCAATCAAACACAAACAACGAAGGAGGTGAGTTTCAAAATCATGATGACAGTATAATACAAGTAAGAAGAACACGCAAACAATCATAATATAACCGTATCATAACACAAACATTCCATCAAGAAAATATCACATTAAAAAGTCAAAAGCACTCAAGAAAAATCAATAAATTTCACTATAACAACAAATTGTCTAAGAGAAATTATCACCACACATGTAAGACCCGTAATTTTAAAGTACCCTTTTATGTATTTTTGGTATATTTTGGATTTTGGCTCGGAGGCTTTTAAGCCAAAGTTAATAATATTTTGGAGTTTTATAATCAAAAAGATATTTCGATGCCAATTAGAATTTCCCGTCGATAAATAAATTGAATTTAACTGCGGTAAATACTTTACGGTTAATTTAAGGCGTTTCGGGTGAAACGGTAATTTAATAAATATCTAGATTTTGAGATATTTGTTAAATTATATTTATTTTTTTATATATGT
>NC_021163.2:32249877-32254297 GCF_000331145.2 Cicer arietinum | reverse complement strand
CCGCCACGATCAGGCTCATTCAGTTGTACTTCCCCGGAATCACTAGGCTTGTCAGGCCCTACCTATATGATGATAAAATAATCTCCACTTCACAAATTCACAATATTTATTTTCTCCCCTCATTGGTATATGATACTCCATTAAAACCGTCATCTCAAACACAAATTAAAATCACAATTATTTCACCAATTATGGGGTTACTTCAATATTCTCATAAGAAATTCACAATATCACTATCATTAATCATATCTCATCACATAAACTCATCATAATTTTATAGAATCACTATCATCAATCAAACATCATCATTATCATCACATAAACTTATCACAAATTTATATCATAAATCACACATCATCATCAAATAAACTTACATTATACATTGCATTCACATAAACTCATTTAATCAAACATATGCACCAAATTCATTTGAAATCAAATATCACAATGATATCAAATATCAAAATTATATCTAATATCACAATAATGTTAAATATCACAATAATATCAAATATCACACATTTAACGAAATTAAATCAATCAACACCCTATAAATATTTCTATTCCACATTTTAATCTCACAATTTTCTTATTTCCACATTAATTAATTTATCACTCAAAGAGCTATTGTTGTATGTAGCGAGACCCGGATGAATCATTGGGAAATACGGTTTTCTCGTTCATCTCACAATATATTATACTCATGAATTCAGACGCTCTCTCACCCTTTACCTTATTTCGACGCTTTCACACATGAATAAGATTCCACGAGCAAACAGCCTTTATTCATTGACTCTTTGTCCATCAATCGATCTAACTCGACCGTTTATGGGTAAACGTTAAAAATAAAATATGAGAAGATACTCTAAAAACTAAATTCGAAATTCGGTCAAAGAAAATTACCATAAATCAGAAAACCAATCAGTGGATAATATAGCCACTTTTCACACGGTCGTGTTGGCGTTGGTTTCACTCAAATTGGACTTACGATGAAGGAGAACAGTGCAAAATAACGAATTCTACAAACGGAGAAGTCGGGTATGTTAGAGAGAATTGGGGTTGTTAAAATTCTGGAAAATTATGTTTAATGGACTAGTTAAATGAATGAAAAACATACTCAGATTTGGGCAAAAATGGAGAAAGTTTTCTGGACACTTATCGATCACCAGTGTCAAACGATAGGTTGTTCTTGTGTTTCCACTTTGGTTTCAAAGCTGCCCGCCCAATTCTTTTTTTGTTGTTGTTGTTTTATTTTATTAACAATTAGGGTTCAAGCATGGTTAAAACTCATTGGTCCATTTATTTATTTTTAAATAAAACTAATCTTTTAACTTTTTTTTAACATAATTTAATTACTAAATATTGCTAATATTTCCAAACTAAAATTTTATAAAATAAAGTAATAAATCGTTTAAAATATATTAATAATCAAAACCTTCATATTAAAAATAATCACCCTAATGATACATTTTTTTTTCTAATACTCACATTAAAATACTATCATAATTAGAGAATATTAAAAATTATAAAATAAATAAGTATAAAATCAATACATTATATTAAATACTAAATCATACTAAATATATATATAATCACAATATCATAATAAGTATATAAAAATAAAAAAAATCAAACACAATATTACCACTATCTCAAGATAATTATTTATAAAGTAAATAATTAAAATAAAATATATTTAGAATTAAATAAATATAATTAAGTACACATTTAATAATAGTCAAACGCATAAAAGAATGATATATTAATTGGATGTGCGTATATACACGTAAAATCGTATAAAACATTTTTCTTTAAGATATATATTACACTAAATACTATTATTTTTTTTAAATATATTAAATAATAAAACATAATATTTATTATTTATATCGCTCATGTAATCTAGTATATATAAAACTAGCACTTCATAAAAATCACCTATATAATGGAAATTAATCACAAAGTTTATTAACATATATTTTATAATAACTTTAACATCAAATTAAGTATTTAAAATCCTATTTAATTAATAAAATAGTTTATCATAAAATTTAGGGTGTTACATTATTTCCAAGCTTCTATCTTCGTCTCTGATTCGAAAACAAAGATAAACAGTGCTAGGGGTTTTCAAAACCGTCAAACCCAAATCTCCACTTTTCTTCGACATTTGAGCTTCGTTTCGAGAAGTGATAGAAGGAAAAGTTGCTCATCTCCCCGCTACGGTGCTAATGAGCCAACTTTGGAAGCGAAGCCTCAAGCGAAAATTTTACCGGTTTAATCGCGGTGCCGTAATTGCTTGTTAAAGCTAACGTTAAGGTAAGAGCTCCTTCCAAATTTTTAGATTGCATATAGGATGCTATATGTGTATTTGTGGAGTTGGATTTGAAATGGATGTGTGATTTTGTGAAAAGGGAATTTAATTCATTTAAGTGTGTTTTGATGAAATTAAATTTGATGTGTTGGAGGTGTGGTTTGTGAAAACTAATTTGGTGCAATTTATGTTTGAAAGTTTTGGAAATATTTGGGTGATTCATGATTGAGCTTGGTGTGGTTTTTTTGGAATTTGAATTGATCGAATTTAATGTGAATTGTGGATTAAATTTGATGTGTGGTGGTGGAAAATAGATGTTTGAGTATGCTCTGTGTGAATTTGACAATCATTAGTGTTAAATGAGTATTAAAAATGGGGAATCTTTTAATAGCTGCATTTACTTAATGATTGTTGTGGAAAGAGTCAGAGTATGCTCATGCATTTCATAGTACATCGTGACCGCGATGGTACCATGGTGATAGTGGTGACCGTGATGATCTGTGAGCGATTGCACTCTAGAAAACAGTGTAAGGCTTGTGATAGGCGACACTTTAGTAAATCGTGTGGGCTTGTGATAGGTGACACCTTGGTAATTAGTACAAGGTATGTGATAGGCGGTTGATGACTCTTCATCATATGCATATTTTTCATTGTTTTTAGTCTTATTTATCTTTAATCAATAGTTAATTTAAAGAGTTATTTGATATATTTTATTGATTTTAACTCTTTGATTTAATGAAATATTTATGTTATTATTTCCTTGATGAAGTAGGGATTTTTCGGAGTTTTGTGTTGTTACTTTGTTTTAGTGCAGTGCTGAATTTTGGGGAGAAATCAACATGACCTATGTAGAGTATTTCAGCCATATCTAGAGTTGTAGACATCCAATTGGAGTCAAACCAAGTGCAAATGAAATCTACGATCCATAGCTACAATGTTTATGAATACCCCGGATACAAATTCAGACACAAAAGAGGAGAAAAATCCAATTTGTTAGGGATGAGTGAAATAAGATGAAATCCTTATTTGTCTGATATGATTTCTAGTTATATGAATGAGTTTATTGAATTATTTTTCTCATCTTTGTGCTTAATGCTTTTTATTGCTTGATCAACATTAAAATGTTTTACGATTTGTATTTTTAAACGGAAGTGGACTTTACGAATGCTTGAGATGAGAAATTCATGAAATTGTAGTCTAGACATAGGTGCAGGTCATGAAACCAATTACATTAGTTGCAAAGCAATAATTTACAAGAGAATTTCTATACGGTAATGCTTAATTCTAATCTTAAATCTACTAAGGAATTAGGGGTTACTTTGGAATTAAAGGTTCTGTCACTAAGACATTAGGGCAAGAATAATAAAGAGAATTCGGTAATAATTCAATAAAGGAATTCAATAACTAGGAACAAATTAGACACCAAGGTTGGATTCGAAGTGAAACTCATCTCTGACATTTTTCTCAATTTATAAAGGATCAATTTTACTATTGTTGTCAATTTTAAATACTTTTTCAATCAACTTGGGAATATTTTGTTCAATTTTAGTAACTAAATATAATTCAATAGTAAAACGCAATCCTTGAGTTCGACACTCGGTACTACCGTTTTATTATTACTTGCAACAATTCAGTACACTTGCTGAAACACTATCAAGTTTTTGGCGCCGTTGCCGGGGGACTCCCATATCACTATTGAATTTAATTTATTTACTTAATTGAAACTTTTTGCTCTGCAATAAAATTTTTGATTTTTTGAAGAAAAAAAGTTCTTTTATTATCTATTTTTATTTGTTGAGCTTGCTAATGTCATGTCTAGTGGTTTTCTCTTCTTTGTTTGAGATAACTATTCACTGTAAAGCATGCAAGATTATAATGATGATATTCTACTACAATTATATGAAGAGTGTGACACTTGTCTTATATCTGGTATATGTCGCATGATTGAGGGGCAAATCTTGAGTTATACATTTTTAAGATATCACTCTCAGATCCTTCCGATTCGGCCTCTTAGGTGTGACTTTTGCGGAGAAGCACATAAGAATGGACATTGTTCAGATGACCTTGATGAACTAATAGAATATGAAGATTTTTTTCTCAAAGTTACAG
>NC_021163.2:32247372-32249099 GCF_000331145.2 Cicer arietinum | reverse complement strand
AAGATAAGCAAGAGGAAAAGACGAACGAGGAAAAGAAAAAAGAAGAGATTGATAAAGTTCGAGATTCAATCTATGCCTTGTTCATCAATGTACATTTGAGAAGGACATGGAAGCAGCGTCTTTTATTTCTCAAGTTCATGGAATTTCTACCAAACAAAAAGAAGAAGAAGGATGATGTGTTCTTCCTGTCATATATGTCACATTGACAGTAGTTGAGACGTCAAGCTAATGACTTTAAAGAAGCGCTTCGTGGGAGGCAACCCACAGGTATAGGTAACTTTTATTTTTTGCAATCTTATTTTTGTTATTTGAATTTGTTTCTTTCTAATTGTGCAAACGTGCACTATGATGAAGAATTACTAACAACTTGCATTTGGTCTTAAGTTTTTTGTTTGGGGTTTTGAAATTTAAACTTTATTTTTTTGCTCATATCACTGCTCAATTCGATAAGTTTCACTAATGCATACATTGTTGATTACTCTGTGGTTGCAGAAGTCTAACTTGCCATCAATTTTTCATAATTTTTTTTAGTGACATGTTTAGCATCATTTAGATAGTTCATACTCTTTCTTATTATTCTAGTTGTGAGCTTTTGAGCCTAAACACTTAAATTCTTTGTTGTGTGATTATCTAGACATGTGTTATCCCTTCAGAACTTGCACTAATTATGACTTGCATTGAGACAATTTTATTGGTCGTTTGAGTCTTTCTAACTACCCTTATGAAAATTTTACCCTTTTGTAGCCCATTTGAGCCTTGCCCGTTTGTTTCGGTTACTAGCCAGATTACAAGCCAAACACCTGACTTTAATTAAATCACCTTACTTGGAGTTAGGTAGAAAAAAAAATTCTTGTCTTGATAAAATTCTAAGTTTGGGGTTGCTCATGGGATAACAACCTTTTAAGTTTGGGGTGGTGATTCTCACACAAAAAGAAAAAAAAAAGAAAATAAAAAATAAGAAAAAAAAAAGAAAAAGAAAAAAAAATGTACTTTGGTAAATAATATCTTCTCTGTTCTTTTGTCAATGTTTGAGAATCTCCAGAATGAAAAGGTGAATAAAAAAAAATGGTAGAATAATTTGGAAATGTATGCCTAACTCCAAGTAGTAAAGCCTACTATCCCAAAATGTCCTACCGTTACCTAAGCCCCATTACAACCTGAAAGTCCTCCAAAAATGTATGTGTTTACTTCATTGTGATTGCTAACTAGAATTTTTTTAAGCCTATGGTAGCGTGATGTATGTGTTCTAGGATTTGAGTGATAAATTCATAACCCTTTCTAAACACTTGAGAGAAATTTTGGTGAGATTGTGTGAAGATAGAGTTGAACTTGATGAATCAATGCTAAAGTGTACAAATTGTGTTGTTTTTTTTGTAAGCAACCATGGAGCATGATGAATGTTTTGTAGTAGCTGGAACTTTGAAAATTGAGTTTGATTTGATTTGAGAAATTGAGTTTAAGTTTGCTTTTAACTGTACAAAATCTGAAATTAATTGTTGATTGGGGACAAGCAATAAATTAAGTTTGGGGTTGTGATGAGTCTTCATCATATTCATATTTTTCATTGTTTTTAGTCTTATTTATCTTTAATCAATAGTTAATTTAAGGAGTTATTTGATATATTTTGTTGATTTTAACTCTTTGATTTAATGAAATATTTACGTTACTATTTCCTTGATTAAGTATGAATTTTTCAGAGTTTTGTGTTGTTACTTTGTTTTAGTGCA
>NC_021163.2:32218159-32247262 GCF_000331145.2 Cicer arietinum | reverse complement strand
ATTGTGTTGTTTTTTTTGTAAGCAACCATGGAGCATGATGAATGTTTTGTAGTAGCTGGAACTTTGAAAATTGAGTTTGATTTGATTTGAGAAATTGAGTTTAAGTTTGCTTTTAACTGTACAAAATCTGAAATTAATTGTTGATTGGGGACAAGCAATAAATTAAGTTTGGGGTTGTGATGAGTCTTCATCATATTCATATTTTTCATTGTTTTTAGTCTTATTTATCTTTAATCAATAGTTAATTTAAGGAGTTATTTGATATATTTTGTTGATTTTAACTCTTTGATTTAATGAAATATTTACGTTACTATTTCCTTGATTAAGTATGAATTTTTCAGAGTTTTGTGTTGTTACTTTGTTTTAGTGCAGTGCTGAATTTTGGTGAGAAATCAACATGACCTATGTAGAGTCTTTCAGCCATATCTGGCGTTGTAGACGTTTAATTGGAGTCAAACCAAGTGCCAATGAAAGCTAAGATCCATAGCTACAACTTTCATGAAGACACCGGAACCGAATTCAAACTCGAAAGAGGCGAATAATGCAATATACATAGGACAACAGATAATGTACGCTTGAAGCGCGCCAGACGCGCCTGATGCGCGTTTCCAGCCATTTAGCACTGTCCGGGCGCGCCTAAAGCACGTTTTCTGCGCCTGGGGCGCGTTTCCAACCATTCATGAAAACGCAATTCTTCACTGTTTTAGGGATCTTTTTGACTCTTAGGAAGTTGGGAGACTTGTGCCCTAGCATAGAAACTCAAAGACGGCCGTTTCTAACATCATTGGAGCAGTTTTACCAAGAACCATTCATGAATCCTTCTTGTAATTCTTCTCTAATCTCTATCTCTTTTATCTCTGTCATGAGTAACTAAACCCTATTTGTTTGGGATGAGTGTAACAAGATGAAACCCTTATTTTTATGATTTGATTTCTAGTTATATGAATGAGTTTATTAAATTATTTTTCTCATCTTTGTGCTTAATGCTTTTTATTGCTTGATCAACATTAAAATGTTTTACGATTTGTATTTTTAAACGGAAGTGGACTTTACGAATGCTTGAGATGAGAAATTCATGAATTTGTAGTCTAGACATAGGCGCAGGTCATGAAACCAATTACATTAGTTGCAAAGCAATAATTTACAAGAGAATTTCTATACGGTAATGCTTAATTCTAATCTTAAATCTACTAAGGAATTAGGGGTTACTTTGGAATTAAAGGTTCTGTCACTAAGACATTAGGGCAAGAATAATAAAGAGAATTCGGTAATAATTCAATAAAGGAATTCAATAACTAGGAACAAATTAGACACCAAGGTTGGATTCGAAGTGAAACTCATCTCTGACATTTTTTCTCAATTTATAAAGGATCAATTTTACTATTGTTGTCAATTTTAAATACTTTTTCAATCAACTTGGGAATTTTTTGTTCAATTTTAGTAACTAAATATAATTCAATAGTAAAACGCAATCCTTGATTTCGACACTCGGTACTATCGTTTTATTATTACTTGCAACGATTTAGTACACTTGTTGAAACGCTATCAAGTTTTTGGTGTGTAGTGGTGGAAAATAGATGTTTGAGTATGCTCTGTGTGAATTTGAAAATCATTAGTGTTAAATGAGTACTAAAAATGGGGAATCTTTTAATAGCTGCATTTACTTAACGATTGTTGTGGAAAGAGTCAGAGTATGTTCATGCATTTCATAGTACATGGTGACCGCGATGGTACCATGGTGATAGTGGTGACCATGATGATTTGTGAGCGATTGCACTCTAGAAAACAGTGTAAGGCTTGTGATAGGCGACACTTTAGTAAATCGAGCGGGCTTGTGATGGGTGGCACCTTGGTAATTAGTACAAGGTATGTGATAGGCGGTACAATTACGATTTACGCCCCTTCGAGGAGTGTTTTGGTTTGGAAATTCTGGAATTCTTGCATTTTGGCATATACGCATTGCATTAGGGTGTTTGGCACGCGAGTCGTGTTTGATATGCTATGATGTTTGCGTGTGTATACTCAGTTGTTGTTGTGATTGTGCCTTAATTGCTAAGTGTGATTGTTTTGGATTTGTTGTAAGTGTTGATTGATTTTGTAACCTTTTCAAAATGTTTCGAAACTGAATTCTGCTGTTTTCTGCATCTGTATTCGGCTACAAGGATGTTGTAGTCGAATACAAACATCCTCTTTTTGCTACTGACTTCTAAATTGTATCTGCATTCGGCTAAAAGGATGTTGTAGTCGAATGCAGATATGCTGATTTTACTACTGACTTGCAAAACGGCACTGTATTCGAATACAAAGACGATGTATTCGAAAACGACAGTGCAGTTTTGTTAAAAACTTCAGTTTTCAACTTGTTTATGCATGTTTGACATATGAAAACCCTTTCAAGGAGTATGCTAAGATGAAAGGTTATTTTGCGCATTTAAAATTTAAATGAGAAGTGATATTTGTTAATTTTGGTTGGTGACCTTTACAATTATTGTGGAAATCTGGGCTTCGCCCTCAGATGAGAACCACGATCGTCCTACCGGTTAGTACCCTAGAGATGGATACGTAGTTAGACGCACCTGACCGGCGCTGTGTCAGAAGGATCTTGCGGGCGCGTGGAGATCACTCGAGTTGTATAGTTTTTTGAAGCATGATCAGATTAGATGGTTGTATAGAGGATAGATGTCTGTCTTTTGTGTATGTATTTATTTCAATTTGGAAGACTGTACCAATACCTCATATTATCAGCTAGACTTTTATTTTGATGGGTCCATGTACCACTTTTTGATGCGACGTGTGGGAGTTAAAATTCTTGGGGCGGTGCTTTTGTACAGGTGTCTGCCGAGAATACCCCAGGGGTATGTGCTATGTCTGATAGGCCTCATATCCCCGGTGTATTTTGTTGTTTAAGTACTTTTGATTATTTGTTTCAAAAACTATTTTTGTTGCTTGTAAATGTTTGTTGTCTTTTGTTGTTATGTTACGACTGAAATATTTTATCCAAAAGTATTTATTTTTAATATTTGAAATTCGATTTCTTTTTGTTTTACATCAAGAAAATGGGCTGTTACAATTGAAATTCTTTGTTTTTATGAATTCGTTTAAAAAAAAAAATACACTCGCGCTGTTAAAAGTCGGGGTGTTACAATTGTGGTATCAAAGCTTTGGTTTGGATTTCTTTGGGGCTGTGGAGCTTTGGTTATAGATTGTAGGTCAATCTATAGGTTGGGAGTCGTTATCTGATCATGTGTCGGGGTAAATTGTCTGAGTTGTCGGGTTCAATGTATTTGGAATTATTCTAAGTGGTATTAAGATTTCTTCTTGATGTTTGTTTTGAGGAAACAATGCCTACAAGAAGGAACGATGCTGCAAGAGTGAACGTCAATAGGGATGATCAAATGGTTGAAGCTATGAATAACATGGATGTTTCTGTTATTGCACAGACAGCTGCAAATACTCTAGGAGATCTGGAGAAGAGGGAAAAAGAGATTCGTGCTGGTGAGTCAAGGGGATTGAAAGATTTTCTTCGTCATAATCCTCCAAAGTTCAGGGGTGATGAGAGTCTAGAAAAAGCCGACCAATAGATTCAGAAAGTGGAAAAGATCTTCGACATGATTAATTGTCAAGTAGGGGTGAAGGTCAACTATGCTACGTATCTGCTACTAGGGGATGCTGAATATTGGTGGAGAAGTACAAGGCTTCTGATGGGATCAACTCATGAGGAGCTGAACTGGGAGTCGTTCAAAAGGAAGTTTTTTGACAAATACATCCCAATGAGTACCAGGAGATTCGAAGATTTTCGTCGTTACCATCCTTCAAAGTTCAAGGGTGGTGAGAAATCAGAAAAATATGATCAGTGGATTCAAGAAATGGAAAAGATCTTTGAAATGACGAATTGTCAGGCAGGGTTGAAGCGAATCATGATGACATGGGATTTATGAAGTGGTTCCGAGGACATAGAGGTTATGTTGTTAGTGGTAACTCAAAGATGATGGGTATGGATGGATTAACGTTAGACAGATAAGCGATTTCATGTAAGGATCTAAGTGGAGAGCTTTTTAAGAAGAGTATTAGATGTTCACCTGGTAGATTTCAGGATGAGACTGGATGAAGTTTGATAACTGTCAAAGAGGTGTGAACACCATGGAATTATTGAGAAGGTAGGGATTCCATTTGGAATAGCATTAGGTGCTTAGGTGTCAATAAAATAGGCTTTTATTGAAGTTAACAGGCGTTACACATTAGGGGTGAATACTACCTTGGTTAGATAAAATAAGCTTTGAGGAATAGCCGATACATTGGGTAAATAAAGGACACTTTGAGGAATAGCCGATACCTTGATGGGTAAGGTCGAGCATTCGAGTTAAACTAGATTCGTGACTTAGATTGTTAAGTATGAATCTCATGACGATTATAGGAGTAAGACTATATATTTTGTTGGTAAGTGACAAATCTTTGTGTGGTTTAGGAGATAATAAGTATGGATAGTGATATTGGATGAAACTATAGATGCGTAAGTATGAATTTTGAGTAATGTCTGGATAAACATAGGGAGTTAAGCCTTGATGTATTGAACTGCATGTTACTATTAAATGGAATTGAAAGTACATAGTACGAGAATATTTAGAGATTGTAACAATGTAAGCATTGAGAGTCTATTAAAGGATGGTAATTACTAGGAGAATGTTAATATTTTGATAGTTCGGAGGAATTATTCGAGATTTGATTTGGGACCCTAAGATGGTTGATTTTTAAGTTGATGATTTAAAATCCACAAGGTTGGATGGAGGACCAAGTAATGCCTAAAACTTTCATAATCAAGGAAGTTGAGGTAGGCAAGTGATAAATAGTTCATGTTAAGGATGGAAGTGTATGAAGATTTACTAAAAACGATGTGCTATTATTAGAAAAGTTTTCATTAGTGAGATTACTAATACAGTTAGAGTTAATGATGAATACGACCTCGTATTGTATCTTAAGATGAAATGGATGGAATTAGACGGTGTGATGATTATTTGGAGATTTTGAGGATCAGATTTTTTAGAATTTTATTTAAATGATACAAAGTGAAAAAGAAGAAATGTAACAAATGATTTATGGTTTAGATGTTGGTCTTGGGAAGTCAAGCGTTAAGATTTAAAATGAGTGTTTCAGTGACTAGATGGACGATGAAAGGTATGTGGGTCTTTGAGATATTTTACTGCAAAGTTATAAGGATGAAGTTTATAGAAAATTATTTCTTAGGAAATACTTATGGGGAACATTTGAGAAATAGTTCTTTAGGACGTTCGATTGTTAGGATTCTTTAAGTTTGTATCTCGGTGAAAGTTGAGAAGGAATAAGAATCCAGTGAGTGAACCAAATTTTGGAAAATGTGCCAAGAAAGCTTGTTGGAGCAGCACATAGAGATGTAGCTTATGACAATTAAAGATTGATGAAATGAATTATCTCACCTATAATTCAGACATTGTTATTATAAGGGTATGTCAATGATATATAGGCACTACTTAAGTGCATGTCATGGAGGTTGCTATTGTGTTCGTCAATCAACAGAGTTAAATGTTTGCTTGGTAGGGAAGATATATCAAGGTTCGAGGTAGAAATTTAAGGTTTGTATAAATGGAAAAGTGATGGAGTGAATACACTGTGTTTGACATGTTGTAATGAAAAGATAATCATCAAGCTGCAAATAAAGTATGCGGCGAAATTGAGAAGTATCAGAATGAATGCTGGCAGTAGATGTAGTAAAATTATTTTCGAGTTTGCGTATAGTTGCGAAGTATGTAAGAAATTGTCCAGTGAAGCGTGAATTTGAGGTGTTAGGCATGAGAAAAATGTAGACCTTGATCTGTGAATTAAATTCAAGTTGGACTTTATTGGAGACGTGACTCTTGAAAATGAAGTACTAAACTGAAAGGAAGTTTGTGTGTCATAAGTAGTATGGTTTTTGGCATGTTATCGAAAATATTTGAGGAAGCTTGGATCACCAAACAGATGTGGGGATGGAATTATTAGAGTTATAATTAGAATAACATACTGATAAGAACACTACGGTTTGACATAGTTGTACGACTAAAGTAAAATCGAGGATTTGTGGATAATTGAGAAATTAGGGAGTTCTCGGCGGTAATGATTGTTTAGTGCTCAGTGTGTCGATGTCATACTCAGTGTTTCGGTTTGGTATCAAGTGGATATATGTGAGGGTATGTGACATAGTTTTCGGCGATTGTACTTTATCGATAGGATCAACGTAATAGGGAAATACAGGAAACTTAGTGGACCTTGAGAAAATTGTTGACCGCTTATGCATTAGGATAACCTCAAGTGTAAGTCGCAAGGAGCGCTATTACAGTTCGGTTAAGATAGTCTAAGCCACCATCATGGTTGTTGGCTATTTATTGACAAATTGAGGGACTGATCATCCTTAATCTCTTGTTGATAGTAAACAAAATCATGTTGAATGGAACAGACAAATCATACCGGCTATGGTAGTGTGTAGAGTTATTAAGCACCCTATGAAAAGGGGTAGGCAACACTTTCTTCGGGTAGGCAACACTTTCTTCGGGTAGGCAACACTTTCTTCAAGTAGGTCAGGTATGTTGAATTTGAGTACAAACCTAGTGTAGATTGTTACTTGTACTTTAAGTTTCGAGGACGAAACTCCTTTTTCGACGGTAGTAATGTAAGACCCTTAATTTTAAATCCTAAATTATACTATTTTAGGGTATTTTGTGTTGAATTTCTTAGGCTTTTAGCCCAGTTTTTGGTATTTAGTGAGTTAAATGGCAAAAATATATTTTTTGGAAATTGGATTAAAATTATTTGTCGGAGAATAATTTATTTACGTTACGAAGAATTTAATACCGGAAAGTTTTGTTAAAAATATCTCTAGTTGCTGAAAATTTTATCTGTCAATTGAATTGTGTGTGTGTGTGTGTGTGTGTGTGTGTGTTCATCTCCCTCGTGCTTTTTTTTTTCTCTTGCTTTCTTTGTTTCTTTTACTTCAAGAAAAGAAACCTGAGTCTTGGTGGGTGAGAAAGAACATATTTTCAAGCTTCCTTCTTCTTCTCTGATTCGAAAACAAAGAAAAACAGTGTTAGGGGTTTTCAAAACCGTCAAACTCAAATCTCCGCTTTTCTTCAACATTTGAACTTCGTTTCGAGAAGTGATAGCAGGGAAAGTTGTTCATCTCCCCGCTACGATGCTAGTGAGCCAACTTTGGAAGCGACGTCGCAAGCGAAAATTTTACCGGATTTAATCGTGGGGCCCTAATCGCTTGTTAAAGCTAACGTTAAGGTAAGGACTCCTTCCAAATTTTTAGCTTGGATATAGGATGCTATATGTGTATTTGTGGAGTTGGATTTTTGTGAAATGGATGTGTGATTTTGTGAAAAAGGAATTTAATTTATTTATGTGTGTTTTGATGAAATTAAATTTGATGTGTTTGAGGTGTGGTTTGTGAAAACTAATTTGGCATGATTTATGTTTGAAAGTTGTGGAAATATTTGGGTGATTGATGATTGAGCTTGGTGTGGTTTTTTTGGAATTTGAATTGATCGAGTTTAATGTGAATTGTGGATTAAATTTGATGTGTGGTGGTGGAAAATAAATGTTTGAGTATGCTATGTGTGAATTTGAAAATCATTAGTGTTAAATGAGTATTAAAAATGGGGAATCTTTTAATATCTGCATTTACTTAATGATTATTGTGGAAAGAGTTAGAGTATGCTCATGCATTTCATAGTACATGGTGACCGCGATGGTACCATGGTGATAGTGGTGACCGTGATGGGCCACGAGATGATGCCATGTGATTTGTTGGTTCATCTTAACCTTGTGGGGATTATCGTGTCGTGCTGATATGTGAGAGATTGCACTCTAGAATGTGTTGATCTCTGAGCGATTGCACTCTAGAAAACAGTGTAAGGCTTGTGATAGGCAACATTTTAGTAAATCGTGTGGGATTGTGATGGGTGGCACCTTTGTAATTAGTACAAGGTATGTGATAGGCGGTACAATTACGACTTACGCCCCTTCGAGGAGGGTTTTGGTTTGGAAACTCTGGAGTTCATGCATTTTGGCATATATGCATTGCATTAGGGTGCTTGGCACGCGAGTCGTGTTTGAAATGCTATGATGTTTGCGTGTGTATACTCAGTTGTTGTTGTGATTGTTCCTTAATTGCTAAGTGTGATTGTTTTGGATTTGTTGTAAGTGTTGATTGATTTCGAAACCTTTTCGAAACGTTTCGAAAACTGAATTATGATGTTTTCTGCATATGTATTCAACTACAAGGATGATGTAGTCGAATACAAACATCTTGTTTTTGCTACTGACTTCTGAATTGCATCTGTATTCGGCTACAAGGATGCTGTAGTCGAATACAGATGTGCAGATTTTGCTACTGACTAGCAAAACAGCACTGTATTCAAATACAAAGATGATGTATTCGAAAACGACAATGCAGTTTGGTTAAAAACTTCATTTTTCAACTTGTTTATGCATGTTTGACATATGAAAACCCTTTCAAGGAGTATGCTAAGATGAAAGGTTATTTTGCGCATTTAAAATTTAAATCATAAGTGATATTTGTTATTTTCGTTTGGTGACCTTTACCATTATTGTGGAAATCTGGGCTTCGCCCTCAGATGAGAACCAGGATCATCCTACCGGTTAGTATCCTAGAGATGGATACGTAGTTAGATGTACCTGATCGGCGCTGTGTCAGAAGGATCTTGCGGGACGCGTGGAGATCACTCGAGTTGTATAGTTTTTTGAAGCATGATCAGATTGGATGGTTGTATAGAGGATAGATGTCTTTCTTTTGTGTAATTGAAATTCTTTGTTTTTATGAATTCGTTTAAAAAAAATACACTCGCGCTGTTAAACATCGGGGTGTTACACAACTTGGTTCCAAAAAAAACATATGGTAGGAGAAAATGAAAGAGTTGGGCAGGTGGTGAAGGAAGAAGAGGAAATCTGAATACGTGTATGGGTTATGTGTGACGTGTAAGTGAAAGGGAAAGGAGAAGAGTAGTATACATATGTCACGACCCGAAAACTAAACGCCGTTATCGACGCACAAGCTATACTTATAGACTGGCAAGCCTATCAACTAACTTAACAATTAAGCAAATAAATAGTTCTAAATAACCATTTCCAAAAATATATAATTTTTCTCGAAATTTCGACAGAGTATCCTCTGTAATTTCAATGTTTCCAAATTCATAAAATTTATGTTCAAACTTCCAACTCAGTCATGTTTCAAAGAGCATAATCTATATATTCAATAAATCGCCCAAAAAAGACTTTCTAGACTCAAAATAGCTGGAAAATACATTATGACTCAACAGACTTTACAAAAAAATGGGTCCTCAATCAAAGAGGCCTACCAAAAAAATATGATCAAGACTTGAGTCCACTAATAGTTTGCTACTCAGCTGCTTGTAAATCTAAAGGAAACAAATAAATAGCATAAAGGGGGTAAGTCACAAAGACTTAGTGATGAGACAACAACCACAACCAACTAGAAAGGAAACACACAAAAACACGAATAACTATTTTACAATCTTGTGGCAATTACGTTAAACAATACTACCTAAAATATCGATAATTTTCAAATAAAATATACACATGATAAAATCATTAAACTTATAACTTAACCATTCAAGTAGATATATTTAAAATCCAATTCATAAAGAGGTGAATCAAAATGGGCACCCTTAAAAATATCATAAAAAAATCAAACAAGTAAAATATAAATTCTTGAAAACCAATAGGCAACTTCATCTCAATGATAGCCCTTTCCTCCTAAGGATGATCTTTCTCTTAGGGGTGGCTCCATCTAACGTATAGCCCTTTCCTCTCAATCCAACAACGTATCATCTTGCATCAATTAGGGAGCTTACATCTCGTTGATAGTCCTCTCCTCCTACGAGTGGCATCTCTCATAAGGGCAGCACCATCTAACGGTTAATTCTCCCTAATCAAAACGATGTAACTAGGTGCACCTACCGTCGTTAATGATTTCATAATTATAACAGTATTTTCGAAAGCACATTTAAAAATCCTTTATTATTTCATCATAAGTCGTGGAAACATAGTCAACAGTAACAATTTAATATTTAAATACTTATAACTCATAAATAAATCAAACTATTAACATATTATATAACAAAGACCATGAAAATAAATAAAATGATGAAATCGAGAAAAATTCAAAGGTTGTGTTCCCCAAATTTTTAAATAAATACTTTAATATAGAAAAAGAGTAAAATAATAATTATAACTTAATAAAATATATGACAATGATAGTCGTCTACTCACAACTATGGAAAATCACCTAAATTTATTCTCTAACAACTCCGAAAGTAGCTGACAGAACCAAAGCTGACAAATCTGAGTGTCAAAAATATTCTCAAGAATTTAGAAAATTATTCTAAAGTCTAACTAACTATAGAACTTTGGAGTATTGATATTTTCCAAAGTCATTGACTTTTTTCAGAGTCATTGACTTTGGTAAAAGTCATTGAGTGGAGCTTGATAATTGGAGTCAGATGATATGGTGTGGATGTCAAAGGCAGATGCAATCATCTACTTGTGTTAAATTAATGGCAGAGGTCACTTTATCATGTTGCATATCAAAGTCAGATGCAACTCATTTCTTTGTCATAGGAAACTTAGTAGAATGTGTTGCATTCTCTTCAAAGTGAGTGCTTCAGAGTAAGCAAAGGTGCACACAACAAAGGGCATGTTTTTCATTTCCAAAACACATTTTGAGTGCCTTTTGTACCGCTCCTTTGACTTGTGTTCCTTTGCAGAGACTTCAATCTTTTAACAACTGAGTGCATGTTTTTTCTCTCTATTTCCTCTTTTAATTTCTTTTCCAGTCATCAGAGTCTGGGTTCGGAGTCTACATGTTTGTTCTGAAATAACATAATAAAATTAAGTATGAGTACTTTGCTTTATTGAAAATTAATCAACAATCTCCAGCAACGACGCTAAAAAGTTGACAACTCTTTGATAAATGTATCAAATCATTCATGTAATAATAGTGTAATAAAGTCATCTCCACATGGATTGTTATTAATTTAGTAACACATCAAAGTCATAAACACGGTAACCAAAGGTTTATAAGTGGGTTTATAATTTCGAACCAACATAAAATAAAATAGAGAAAATTCAATAAGAGAAAAGCGATTAGAGAATTCAAATCACCTCATTTTCACTATGTAATTATTAATTCCCTATTTTAACAATCTAACTTATTTGATTACATCAAATTAATTAACTAGACTAATATCAATTCCTTGGCACAAAATTCCTTGTTATAATAACGAACCCTAATTCCTTACGTGACCGATTTGTTACTCAAAGCATGTATGAACGTTAATTTATTAGACCTATGTTAATATTTTATATTCCTATAATAATATTGAAACATGAACATATATTTTAGTTCTGGTTATTACAACTTATTTCTCAATAATGAAACAATACCTAAATTCAATTTATGGTGATCAAGTACAAAAAAAACATTAAGAAAAAAAATACATGAATAATCAAACACCTTATAATTGCATAAATAGGATATAAAAACAAAAACTACATAGACATAAAGAGGTCCATATTGGTTGCACAAAGACTCCTCTAAGGTGTAGCTCTCACCTCCTTTGTATCCCAAATTCAAAACCCAAAAATAAAAATTATTGACTAAAATAGTGGTTTGGAAATGTGCACTAGTGCATTGGGTTGAGTTTGGGCCAATGCGGTGATTCACAATCAATTTGGGCACAAACATGCTGTTAAATGCACCACAAAGCTCCGTTGTTGCACTTAAAGGTAGGGAGTTGGGCGGGAAAAGCACTACAGTGCAATGATTGGTGTAATGCTCTCTGACGTCTTTCTGGTGCGCTTAGACTCCATTAAATGGTAGTTATGCATTGTGAGACACATCTTGTGTCAGCAGTAAGGAATTGTTACTTTCCAAGTGTTTGTTTCTCAATTTAATGACTTGTAACATCATAACAAGAAGAAAATACTATGAGAATTTGTCTAGTTAGAAATGGTTAGTAGCAAAACATCCAAAATGATCAAAAACAATTCAAATTCATTTTCTTTATTAAATTAACTATAAAACTAAATAAAAATAAATAAATCTAATAAGAAAATGCTTAAAAACAAGAATTGATGAGGAGTTGTCACTAAAATCTTTAGGTGTTTTGAGTTATTGGGAGTTTGTTATAGCATTTCAGATACTTGCTGGACCATTTTTGGATTACATATTTCTTATTAAATTTATAATAGTCCATATCCATTATCCTTTTCTTTATTAAATTAACTATAAAACTAAATAAAAATAAATAAATCTAAATAAAAAATGCTTAAAAACAAGAATTGAGGAGAACTCGTCACTAAAATCTTTAGGTGTTTTGAGTTACTAGGTGTTTGTTATAGCATTTCAGATAATTGGACCATTCTTAGATTACATATTTCTTATTAAATTTATAATAGTCTATATCCTTTATCCATTTTAAATGTAGGTTTTTAGTATTTATTATTTGTTTTTGTATCAGATCTTATTTTTTGGATTTTTAAAGCTTGTCTTTCTTATACTATTTTGTGAAAAGTGCTTTTATAAATAGTTGATATTTTTATTTTAAAAAATTGTATATACTTTAGTAATTGATTAAAGTTATCCGAGGGGAAAATTGTTGAATAATATTTGTTGGATTAATTAACCTTAATCAATAATTAAAATATAAATTAATATTATTATCAACTTTTAAATTCTAATTAATAATAAAGCACTTAAATGAATATTATTTATTCAGGGCATTCTTTTATGAATGACTCATTATGGGTTGGTTCGTTCTTTTAGTTTGTCTATTGAAAGCTTTATACCCTTAGCTGTAGCAGATGAATACAAATTATAACTATCGTATTAGATCAGATTAACCCTAGCCACCGTTGATCATTAAGATGGCCGTCCATCTTCTCACCTTCTTTTTCCCTTTTTAACTACAACTATAAATTCAATATTCTTTCCTTTTTAACTACAACTATAAATTCAATATTCTTCTCAAATGTACACATTGTTATATTAATTTAAGGTGATTTATATGGTAGACCACGTTTATAAGTGGTCCACTATGAACTAATACTTAACAATAATTAAAAATTCTAACGACGGTTGGCAATATTCTTCAAAAGTAATCGCTCATGATTTTTCTCGTCTTAATAAATAAGATAGTGACTTGATTGATGTCAATTCAATATGAGATGCATATATTTTTTTCCTTATTTTTATTGAACTGGTATTATTTGAGTCACTATCTAAGTCATAAAAATAAAGATGGCCATTAACATTTACTTCTAAGAGACGACATTTGCGGTTGTTATAATTTTAAACATTATTTAAAACTAGTTCACGGTGGACAAGGATTCATATTAAAAAATTTCTTAATTTATATGTGTTGTACCCCGGTTTGTCCGGCCAATTAAAAAATTCCAAATAATAATAAGTCATAATAATATGTCTAACTGTATATATTTACGATCATATTTTGTTATACTAAATATTATTCAAAAAAAATCAAAATTAAACTCATAAATCTATTCCAATAAATCTCATTGATATTTTAACAAAGTGTCCAATTTAAGCTTCCATGTTTCCCTCCTTTTGAATCTTCACCAACTTTACCCTGCATCAAAAAGTAGAAGTCTCATCTTCACTAACTTTGGACTCCACCAAAAGTAGAAGTCTCATCTGCACTTGTCTCTCCATAATTTATGCAAAATAATAGAAAAATTGAAACTTAGTTTATCTCATTGACGCAACAATTCATCCTTGTACCCTATAAATTGAGAATAAAAAATTTAAATAAAAAAAAAGGAGGCTTAGAAAATGAGTGATATTTTTTTAATATATTCTTAAAAGGATAAAGCTAGATGTGATATATTTTTACTCGTTGAGTTTTTTTTTAGACACGGGTTGTACAACTTAATAATCCTAAAACTCTTTTTTTTTTAGATAATTTTTTAAATCAAACAAACTCCTTTTTTTTTCGTCAAAACAATTTTTTTATCAACAACAAAACACAATTTCTTTAAAAGCAATCAACACAACTACATTTTCTACCCAATAACTACGTAGCTTTGATTTCTCCATCACACTAGGAGATACGTAGGAGCAAGATCACACTCTTGTCAAGCACATTAAAGAAAAATTTCTTTTTTTTCCTCTTTCTTAAAGCACACATTTATTTTAAAATCACATTCAAAATTCAATTGATATTTATATTTAATAATATGGAGAAGTAAATATTTCTAAGTTAATATTAATTTTGCACAATCAATTATATGTAACCGTATTTTAACGAATGTCGTAGGATGTTAATACATTCTCTACATATAATCAACTATTGAACTCAAAATTTGGTTAAAAGATCATTTTTTTTAAGGGTTATTAAATATTAGCAATTGCACTGGGGATCCTTAGAGTGTCAAGGCTAACATGATCAATTGTGCAAAATTTGTTAACATCTATATTTATTGCTGCTTCACTTTTTTTTTTTTTTTACTTTTATGTGTTTATTAGTTATTTTCTTGTGTACATTATATATATATATATATGTTTTGTGTAATTTGCATCCTTTTATTGAATTATACTTCTCTTCACACACTACACTAACACATTTGCACACACTTGAGTGAGACCTTAATTCATAGTTTGAGTAAAACTTAAGATTCGTCTGAAGTTGCATAATGTTAGCTTTCTGGATGTACATCATGTTTGATTAGCATAAAGAGTTCACCTTGAGTTTCATTTCTTTTGAGAATTATTGTCACTTCTAATAGTTTACCTATTGTTGTTGACAATATTCGAAAATGGAATCTATGGCTCAAGAAACCATTTTCAAAATTATAGAGCCACCTTGGGAGAGGGTCACTAACTAAGAAAGCTCACAAATCTTATAAATGTAAGCAAAACCTATGTAGGTCAAATTGGGAGCATTTTTCTTTTCCATATTCAAATCAACATTATCCTTTGTTGAAAAAACTAGTATTTTTTTTTTGTAAAGCAAAAACATTCTCGTTGCATTACTTGTCATTTTACATCCAAATAAATGTGACATCAAATCATTTCGCATATAATCATCATATAAAAAAAAAAATCAAATTTAATGTGTGTCATGTCACATTCTTGCATTTGTCACAAGAAAATTCACTCTTAAAAAAAGTCCAAACCAAATGCATAATTAACTCATGATATTCATTTCCAAAGAAAAAAATAGTCTCACATGGTGATCTAGCATTCATATTTACTTATAGTTTATTATGTCAATATACTATTATGACATTCTTATGCATGCTCAAAAATTTCAAAGAGTTAATGTGGTCAAAATTTTAATTTTTTTATTTTTTGTTTGTGAAATACAAATTTACTGATAAACTATCCATAAAATTCATTGTATGTTCATCCGTGTATCACATCTTCATATGTGGAAAAGTGCATAATTTTTAATCACATTTAACATTCAATAACAGCTCTTGGTTTTGTGTTGCACAACACCTTTCTTCTTTCGAGCTTCTCGTCTCTTTATTCTCCTCTGCACAATAATGACTTCAATTCTATACAAGGTTTCCTATTTTGTGCTAATCCCATTGTGTGATTCTTCTCCTTTGTGGAAGAAGGGAAGAGGATTTTATTTTCTAGGGTAAGGAAGAAGTGGATTTTGTTTTCTAAGGTAAGGAAGAAAGGGGTTTTGGTTTCATAAGAGAAATTGAGTAACGAACGTGAATCAAAGCAAGTGGAATGTATATTTGAGGATGGATGAAAGAGTTCTTCAACCATGATATGATAGTGGGTCAAATGGGGTGGAGAAATAGGCTGGCTGCGGAGGTCTTGCAGGGGTTAGAAGATGAAGATTCCTATGTGCTTGATGTTGGATTTGGTGAGGAGTTTTTTATGAATAGAGATGTTAGTTTTTGTTAATTTTAATTTTTCTCAAAGGATTCATAGACAATAGAGTTTCGATGCAATTATTTATTTTAGGTTTCTTTTCAGTTAGTTATACTGCTATTAATCGTGGATCAAAATGGATATTTTTGTAAAGAATTTTTAAACATTATTTGAATTTTTTTTTTTATTAAAACAGGTGAGATCAGGTTCTCATGTTTACATAATAGAAAAATTAAACTTATTTATATCCAAGGGTTCAAGGTTGAAGTAGTGATTGAAACAATTATTTTGCATATAATTAATGTGGAAGAAGTCATCACCATTTCGATATCGTCTTTCCTAGCGTCGCCCATTGAGGCTAATAATGTACTGTAAGATTATCTCTCTCTTAACTTTTATTTTGATTATTTCTATATAAAAATTTGTCATTGGTTAATCTTCCGTAAAAAAAGTTGTTCAGCTATTTTTTATCTTTTTTCTCGTGCCTAGTTTGTTTATTCTAAGTAAGCATTTTATCTACTTTTCTGCACCAATATAAGCCATAGTAGCCAAGCTTTCAAAAAAAATAACAATGGATGATAATCGTAAGGATTCGTAAACCAAGCTTTCAATTTTATCTCCCTGAAAAATTAGTCTCTAAAAACTCTTTTTCTAGTAATGCGTCTCCATTTGCTACATTTGCGCCATAATCCATTTGCTAGGTTTATCTTCTTCTTTGCTTGGTTTATTGTGTTCTTCTGCAACTAATTTTTAATTTCATTTTCAATTTTTTAGGTTTACCTAAGATTCTCCTCTTTACTATGTTTACTACAGAATCCTTCACGCTAAGATTCCTCTGTTGTACATTTTTATAACAATTCGAATTCATAATACATTTTTGAGCAAATTTAAAATTGCATTTCCAAACGAAGTTGGACACTAGTAGATTATAATTTAAATTACATTTTTCATTATTGGTTGCTTTTAAGTGTCATTTCTTCCTTATACATTAGAAATTTCCAATGATTATGAATCATATGACATGTTTTGAAAATTAATCAACAATCTCCAGCAACGATGCTAAAAAGTTGACAACTCTTTGATAAATGTATCAAATCGTTCATGTAATAATAGTGATAATAAAGTCATCTCCACATGAATTGTTATTAATTTAGTAACACATCCAAGATATAAACACGGTAACCAAAGGTTTATAAGTGGGTTTATAATTTCGAACAAACATAAGATAAAATAGAGAAAATTCAATAAGAGAAAAACAATTAGAGAATTCAAATCACCTCATTTTCACTATGTAATTATTAATTCACTATTTTAACAATCTAACTTATTTTAAAAAATTGTATATACTTTAGTAATGGATTAAGGTTATCCGAAGGGGAAAATTGTTGAATTATATTTGTTGGATTAATTAACCTTAATCAATAATTAAAATATAAATTAATATTATTATCAACTATTAAATTCTAATTAATAATAAAGCACTTAAATGAATATTATTTATTCTAGGCATTCTTTTATGAATGACCCATGATGGGTTGGTTGGTTCTTTTAGTTTGTCTATTGAAAGCTTTGTACCCTTAGCTGGTCAGATTAACCCTAGATCAGATTAACCCTAGCCACCGTTGATCATTAAGATGGCAGTCCATCTTCTCACACTCTTTTTCCCTTTTTAACTACAACTATAGATTTAATATAGTCTTCTCAATTGTACACATTGTTATATTAATTAAGGTGATTTATATGGTAGACCACATTTATAAGAGGTCCACTGTGAACTGATATTTAACAATAATTAAAAATTCAAACAACGGTTGGCGATATTCTTTAAAAGTAATCAGCTCATGATTTTTCTCGTCTTAATGAATAAGATAGTGACCTTATTGATGTCAATTCAATATGAGATGCATATTTTTTTTCAATATAGACTATAGATTCAATATAGTCTTCTCAATTGTACACATTGTTATATTAATTAAGGTGATTTATATGGTAGACCACATTTATAAGAGGTCCACTGTGAACTGATACTTAACAATAATTAGAAATTCAAACAACGGTTGGCGATATTCTTTAAAAGTAATCAGCTCATGATTTTTCTCGTCTTAATGAATAAGATAGTGACCTTATTGATGTCAATTCAATATGAGATGCATATTTTTTTTCCTTATTTTTGTTGAACTGGTATCATTCAAGTCTCTATCTCAGTCATAAAAATAAAGATTGTCATTAGCATTTACTTCTAAGAGACGACATTTGTGGTCGTTATAATTTTAAACATTATTTAAAACTAGTTCATGTTGGACAAGGATTCATATTAAAAAATTTCTTAATTCATATGTGTTGTACCCCAGTTTGTTTGGCCAATTAAAAAATTCCCAATAATAATATGTTTAATTGTATATATTTACGATCATATTTTATTATTCTAAAGATTATTAAAAAAAAAAATCAAACTCATAAATCTATTCCAATAAATCTCATTGATATTTTAACAAAGTGTCCAATTTAAGCTTCCATGTTACCCTCTTTTTGAATCTTCACCAACTTTACACTGCATCAAAAAGTCGAAGTCTCATCTTCACTAACTTTGCACTCCACCAAAAGTAAAAGTTTCATGTGCACTTGTCTCTCCATAATTTATGCAAAATAATAGAAAAACTGAAACTTAATTTATCTCATTGATGCAACGATTTATCCTTTTACCAAATAAATTAAGAACAAAATATTTAAATAGGTTATGTCAGGTCTAGTCAAAATTCACCACATATATCACACTATCTATATTAATTAGTATATCTATATTAATTAGCAACATATATCACACTATCTATATTAATTAGCATATCTATTAACATATGTTATGTCAGGTCTAGTCAAAATTCACCACAACCGATTAACATATATCAAACCACACAAACCACAATTATCCTATACACTTATATAATTTGGTTTTCACAACCTTGTCCCAATTTATCTATTTCCATATGTTCAATCAAATTCATATGTAAAAGCTTCATCAAATTGAATTGAGGTCTTATTTGCACAAGTAAAGAGCCGACCCTAATTTAGTCATAAAATATTTAAAATAGATCAATTCACCAAATTATAACTCAAATGTGTCTTACAAAAATAATAGTATTTTTTAAAATTTATTAAACACTTTGGGTGGCGTGGTCACCTATATCCCAGATAAACTCTACCACCAAGTATAAAAACAATTACACGATACGTAGTTTTATAGCTTTTCTGAAGCACCCTAAAGCCTGAAACCAGAGTCTGAAATCTGGAAAACATCATCTCGATATCTTCATCTTCCTCATATTGAAAAACACGTGCTTTTTTATCAGACGATTGGTTTTGGCTTCATGCGCCTGCTTACTTCCTTCGTAGGTCGTAACTAGAGCATTACATATGCTCTTGGTTGTCTCTTTGTTACTACACTTATCAAATTCCTTGAATGTGATTGCATTCATAATAAAAGTCATGGATTTATGATGCATCTTGAATTGCTTCTTCTGATCAACATTCAAATCATTCCTGGATACTTTAGTGTCATCATCGTTGGTACAAGCAGTGTATCCATCTTCAACGAAATCACAATGTTCAAAATTGTGAGAAATGAAAAAAGCTTTTAAGTGTGTATTTCCAATACTCAAAAGCTTTCCAACAAACAAAGGGGGGTTTGGTTATGTTTCCTTCTACTGCTTCATCTCCAAGGATAGACATAATAGAATGTTGGACTTTTACTCAAACACTATAAGGTGCTTAGGCCTTGAGACTGAGTTATGATGTCAATTGAAGTAGAAAACACAAGAAAACGGGGTTTAAATTGTGTTTTACTGTTTTAAAAACTTCGTAATTAAAGAAGATAACAAATGAGTTGAGGAAAGAAGGAAATCACACAGACTTATACTGGTTCCTCTAATGAAATAGAATTCTTTTAGGTGTTAAAAAATGGAAAATAGAATATTTTTGCTAATTAACAATATTTCTTGTGCATTAAAACTTTAGATCTGATCATTGTTGCAATACTTTGAATTATTAATGCTTTGTTTGTGATAGTTGTAACTTCAGTTCTTGAATGTTAAGAATATATATTAGAATTAATGTTGCAATTTGTAATTGATATTAATACATGATTAGTAAAATCATTTGCAAGTAAGCAATTATTAATAAATATTAGTTTATAGATATTGACTTCATTGAAATAATGTCTTGCAGATTTTCATGCAAAGCATGTTTCCTGTGGATTTTTTTGTAAAACATGTTTCATTACTAGTAACATGAGCTGTGGAATTATTTGGAAAAAAATTTAAGGTTTAGCCGATTAATGGAAGTGCCTTCCAACGTTTTTTTTAAAGAATTGGGAAATGCTTGATTTGCTTTTTATGTGATGTTATTCTTGTCATATTTTACATTTGATTTTGTTTAATAATTTAAGGTAAGAATTATCTAAAATAATTTTGGAACTAATCAAACCCTTATAATAATATCTTTAATCAATATGCACCATGATTTGTATTAATATGATTTAAGTCAATGAAGTACATTTATTTTGCTGTAGGCAACGTAATACATTGGTTATCCACGTTTTTTCATAATCGGATTCGTAAACCATGCTTTCAATTTTATCTCCCTGAAAAATTGGTCAAGAAAAACTCTTTTTATAGTAATGCGTCTCCATTTTCCATTCTCCATTTGCTACATTTACGACATAATCCATTTGCTAGGTTTATCTTCTTCTTTGCTTGGTTTTACTGGGTTCTTCTGCTACTAATTTGTGATTTACTAATTTTTATTTTCATTTTACATTTTTTAGGTTTACATAAGATTCTCCTCTTTACTAGGTTTACGACACAATCCTTCACGTTAAGATTCCTATACGGTACGTTTTAACAATTTGAATTCATAATACATTTTTAAGCAATTTTAAAATTGCATTGCCAAATGAAGTTGGACACTAGTAGAATTAGAACTTAGATTACATTTTCATGAGTTATTGTTTTTAAGTGTCATTTCTTCCTTATAAGTTAGAAATTTTCAGTGACTGTGAATCATATGACATGTTTTGAAACTAGAGAAATTAAATTATTTTTAGAGCCTCAAAGGATGAATGAAGTTCTGCGTGAGTACTGATACACTAGCATGATTTAGGTTTATGTCATTGAAGAAGCTTGAACTTGCTAGATATTAGTAGATTTTTTGTTGCTTGCTGCTTTAACATTTTCAAGTGTTTAACCTATCAAATGTTTATTTTCATACATATGCAATAGTCATAATTCTGAAAAAAGACATACATATGCAATACTCATGTGGCGGTCAAATATTGGAGTCGTGTAAAAACTAACTTTCACAATCTAAGTTTTAAAAGGATACTAAACGTATTAGTTAGTTAAAAAATGTTACAATAAAAAGTTAGCAATAATATGTGTGATTACATATTAAAAGTATTTGTCTTGAATCTTTCGACACCAGTCCTATTCTTTTATTTCCCTGAAATTTTTATTTCCCAGATTAACTCGATCCCTAAATTTATCCACGTTAGATGAATCTGATTCTTCACAAAAACATTTGCATAGTAGGTTGTGAATAATTTCACATTAGATTGTGGAATTATGAAGAACTATTCTTTTATTATCTGGTAAATATTATGTATTTCGTTTCCTGAATTAATTTTGAAGAGCACTAGTTAACATTGTAGAATGAAAATCTGATCACTGTAAATGTTTCTCCTTGTTTTTGTGTGTTTTTAATTTAAACGATCAGGGGCATTTACTGCAATGGCCATTCTGGGAAAGTCGGATCAGTTATTGGCACCAAAAGAACTGTCAATCACATTGGCACCATTAGGGGCAGTTTTTGCTCTCCTATTTGTCTCTCTCTAAACCCCTCCTACCAGGATACTACTACTGCTGCTATCTCCTTTTAGGGCTTACTGTGACAAATATCATTGATGCGGTGTGTAAATTGTGCTTATGTTTGTTAAATACCTCCACAAATGATTTTCTTTAATTGTGATTACGCAGAAGTACAATATGTTGATGGCCAAAATAGGTTGTGCAGCCATTGGTGTTTTGACGTTTACAATATTTGGAGTTCTAGTCTTGCAGCTTGTGTTGAAATTTATTACCTTAGGTCTGTGACATATTTGGTGTGTTTGTTTTCTTTAATTATCATATTGCTAAATCTTGAAATTTTAGTTTGATTTTAGTTCAGATTGGTTTAAACTAGTTTCTCAAGTTAACTTTGATTTCAACAGTGGTTTAGATTGCTTATTTGATGGTCACTTTATTATTTGTGTGCTTAAAGCATAGCTTAATTTCAAATACAACTTACGGTATTGTCACATAGTTATGGTGACAAGTTTACAAGTTTGGATTATGATAAAACATTATGGTGACATATAGTATCACTATGTTGGAACGTAACTACAAATGAAACACATTTTATAATATTATGTGTGTTCCTGTAATGAAATAGATTTCTTTTAGGTGTTGAAAGATGGAAAATCGAATTGTTATGCAAGTTATGTACATGAAATTGGAAAATTAACTATATTTCGTGTGTATTAAAAACTTTAGATCTGAATGTTGTTGCAATACTTTGAATTATTAATGTTTTGTTTGTGATAGTTTTAATTTCAGTTCTTGAATGTCAAGGATATATATTAGAATTAATGTTGCAATTTGTAATAGATATTAATACATGAATAGTAAAATCGTTTGCAAGTTAGAAATTGTTAATAAATATTTGTTTATTGATATTGACTTCATTGAAATAATGTCATGTGGATTTTTTTGTAAAACATGTTTCGTTACTAGTAACATTTGTTGTGGATTTACATGGAAAAAATTTAAGATTAAACCAATTAATGGAACTGCATTGGAACATTTTTTTTTAAGAAAAATGAAATGTTTGATTTGCTTCTTATATGATGTGATTCTTGTCCTATTTTACATTTGATTTGCTTCTTATATGATGTGATTCTTGTTGCGGGTAGGATTACTTGGGATTTTAGGAGATTATCTGAGATTTAATCTGGGGTAACAAGCTTTTGTTTTAGGAGAAAGTGTTATTGGTTTGAGTTTTTGGCGATTGGTTGCTAGATGTAGGAATTTTTTTTAGGATTTTAGGTTGAAAATGAGTTTGTATAAGCAATTTACATACTAATAGAAATTAATTAAATATGTTCTTCATATATGTTAAAGTAGATTACTTGTAGAGATAATTAGAAACATGAAACTTAGTTTGAAATGAAAAAGAGTATTTAAAAACACTAACCATTTTGATGATGTGATAAGTTGTGTTGCTGTTGAATGATAAGGAACAACTGAATGAACAAAAAATCGGATAAAGGAAAAAGATATCCTCTTGTAATCTAGTTTCTCTGCATAATTGTTAATAAATTAATTTATATGTGAAACTGTTTTGTAAAATTTTTTCAAATATGAAAAACAAAAATTCAAGAACATACTCTTGGTTGTCAAGTACATGAGGTTTCCAAATAAGGTCGATGAGGTTTCCAGTTAAGGTTAAGGTCGATGAAGTTTGCAAAGATATTTGATAGAATGAAGAAAAAATATAGTGAGAGAATAACTTGGTAAGAATGATATAAATAGCATGGTAGGTCCAACATGTTATGAGGCCCAAAACAAAATTATTGGACTGGGCTTTTTCAAAATTTAATAAATAAATTATTAATATTTTATTTAATAACTATAAAAAATTTCTATAACATAATTAATGACATTTTCAAATCTATTTTCTCTATATTTTTAAAAAAATAAAAGAAGACATTTCAACGGCTCTACGACATCATCCAAACTATGTAAAATCTTTCTTAGTTTAGTTGAAAAAGAAAATAGTGTATACATTGTACCACTTCAATAACTTATGCTAACAATATTTTTTTTAATTTATAACTAATATTTCTTTCGTCCATACTACTTTGGTTAACCAATTTAGTTATACTAAGAAGAGTATTACATAACTTGCAACAAAAATAAAATATTTTATCTAATTTATATAAGATTTTATCAATTTTAAATTTAAGAATATTACAATGTGAGGTATTTTCTTAATTTAAAAAAAATTTGAATTGTTTTTAATCAAATAAAAAAATTTGGTTTTTAGGGAGGCCTATGAACACTTGTTTTAGTGACCTTACCCTACGACCGACGATCAATAGTTATGTTTATAATTTTGACTATATAAATAGAGCATATTTAATGTGATTATATCTGATATTTTATATGTTATGAATAATTCCCTAAAATTTGGTTTGATAATCTATTTATTTATTTTTGTGGATCAAAATGAGTATTTTTATACAGAACTTTTAAACATTATTTGATTTTTTTATTTATTAAAAAGGTGAGATCAGGTTCTCATGTTTATAGAATAGAAAAATTAAAATTATATATGTCCAATAGTTCAAGGTTGCAGTAGTGACTGAAATATCTTTCCTAGTGTCCCCCATTGATGCTAATAATGTACCGGTAAATATTGTGTATTTTGTTTCCTTAATTAGTTTTGAAGAGCACTTGTTAATAGTGTGGAATGAAAATCTGATGACTTTAAATACTTCTCTTTGTTTTTGTGTGTTTTTAATTTAAATGATCTGGGGCATTTGCAGCAATGGCCATATTGGGAAAGTTGGGTCAGTTATTGGCACTAAAAGGACTGTCAATCACATTGCCACCATTATGGGCAGTTTTTGCTCTCCTCTTTGCTTCTCTCTCAATCCCTTCTACCCGGATACTACTATTACTACTATCTCTTTTTAGGCCTTACTGTGACAAATAACAATGATGCAGTCTGTAAATTGAGTGAGTTTGTTAAATAACTCCATAAATGCTTTTCTTTAATTTGGATTATGCAGAAGTACAATATGTTTATGGCCCAAATAGGTTGTGCAACCATTGGTGTTTTGGCGTTTACAATATGGACTTCTAGTCTTGCAGCTTGTGTTGAAATTTATTACCTTAGGTCTGTGACATCTTTGGTGTGTTTGTTTTCTTTAATTACCATATTGCTAAATCTTGAAATTTTAGTTTGATTTTAGTTCAGATTGGTTTAAACTAGTTTCTCAAGTTAACTTTGATTTCAATAGTGGTTTAGATTGCTTATTTGATGCTCACATTATTATTTGTGTGCTTAAAGCATAGCTTAATTTCAAATACAACTTACGGTATTGTCAGAGTTATGACGAGAATTTTACAAGTTTGGATTATGATAAAAGGTTATGGTGACATATGGTATCAGTATGTTGGAATTTAACTACAAAAGGAACACATTTTATAATATTATATGTGTTCCTCTAATGAAATATAATTCTTTTAGGTGTTGAAAGATGGAAAATAGAATTGTTTTGCAAGTTATGTACATGAAATTGGAAAATTAACTATATTTCGTGTGTATTAAAAACTTTTGATCTCATTGATGTTGCAATACTTTCCATTATTAATGTTTTGTTTGTGATCGTTTTCATTTCAGTTCTTGAATGTCAAGGATATGTATTAGAATTAATGTTGCAATTTGTAATTGATATTAATACATGATTAGTAAAATCGTTTGCAAGTAAGCAATTATTAATAAATATTTGATTATTGATATGAGAAAAAAATACACAAATATAAGAGTTAATAAAGTTAATTTTGTAAAATTGTTATTCTTTTTCTTAAATTGATTTGATTACTATGTTGTGTTGCAAAAGAAATCAAATATTATTATTTATTTTGGTGATATGATTATATTCAAACTTTTTTTTTATTGAATAATTTTTAAAATTTAGAAGCAATTTACATACCAATAGAAATTAATTAAATATGTTCTTCATTTTTGTAATAAACCAAAAATAATAACATTTTTTTCGTATATGTCAAAATAGATACTTGTAGAGATAATTAGAAACATCAAACTTAGTTTGAAATGAAAAAGAGTATTTAAAATCACTTACGATATTGATGATTTGTGATAAGTTGTTTTGCTGTTGAATGATAAGGAATAATTGAATGAACAAAAAATAGGATAAAGGAAAAAGATATCCTCTTGTAATCTAGTTTCTATGTTGTTTGCAAATTAATTTATATGTGAAACATTTTTTATCAAATTTTTTCAAATATGAAAAACAGAAATTCAAGAACATACCCTTTTTTAAGCATATTATTTTTTTTTCAAAGATTATATCTTTATATAGAGATACTAATTAATTAAACATAGAATTTAAAGAGCATTAATTTGCATTTGTGTTAAAGTGAAACTGATTAAAAATTTAATATTCGTATTCTGTGATGAAATTTTAATTTAAATATTAAGGTGGTAAAATTTTAATAGATAAATGAAAACTATAATCTTGTATTGTATATACAAATTTTAAGTTGTAAATTTATAAAAGTATATTGACCATCCGACGCTTAACACTTATTACAAAGATTTAATAGATCAAATTGTGGTTGATATTTTTAATAATTAAAAATTAATTTTTAAAAATCTTATTATTTTCCAAACACTAAATTGTTTAGAGTTTAATTGTTATGTTTTATCAGTGTAAAATTTTTTACAATGTCAACACATGACAAACATGCATAAGTGCGTTTTTTAAAGTAATTATGATAAACATTAAACGTGAAACTATTTTATTAATTTGACAGTTATGATTAATAAACAATGTAAAATATCTTTATATCGTCAATGCATACAAATTAAATCAAAATTTTTACACTTTATATATAATTATTAAAATACATTTAAAAACAACACATTGTTTAAGATACTAATAATTACATAGTGTTGATAAAAGATAATTGTTTGATTTGAGTCTTAGACAATCTATTTTAAAATTATGTGAAACTATATTTCAAATCAATAGATTTCGGATTTATTGGTTTAGTTCAACTTGTACTCAAACCTATACAAAATATCAAAGATAAAATTCACAACTCAAATAGTTAGAATTTAGGTTATAACATTTATTTTATTCTATAATTATATTAGTTGTTTTTGTAATTTGTTTTGTAAATTATTCTCTATGATTTTTTTTTATAATTTTATTTTTATTTTTATAATTGACATCTAGATTATAATTTGGTCAATAAAAATGGATGTATTTGGTTCAAGTTTGTCTTAAAGATTTTGTAGACCCTGTTCTAATATTATAATTTTAGCCTAATAAAAATGTGCAATTTTATTCCATATACACATATCAATTTACATGCACGGGGGATCTACACGTATCAAACATGCCATTAGGTTAGGTTAATTCATATAACAAGATACATAGATAGTCTGTCACCTTCGCATATTATACTCTAACATACATTTCGGTAATGATAAACCATCAACCACAATTGTACTCATAAAATAATAGAATTCAAAATTACAACAACATATATCACATTATCTATATTAATTAGCATATCTATTAACATATGTTATGTCAGGTCTAGTCAAAATTCACTACAACCGATTAACATATATCAAACCACACAAACCACAATTATCCTATACACTTATATAATTTGGTTTTCACAACCTTGTCCCAATTTATCTATTTCCATTCGTTCAATCAAATTCTTATGTAAAAGTTTCATCAAATTGAATTGAGGTCTTATTTGCACAAGTAAAGAGCCAACCCTAATTTAGTCATAAAACATTTAAAATAGATCAATTGACCAAATTATAACTAAATAATAGTATTTTTTAAAAATTATTAAACACTTTGGGTGGCGTGGTCACCTATATCCCAGATAAGCTCTGCCACCAAGTATAAAAACAATTACACGATACGTAGTTGTATAGCTTTTCTGAAGCACCCTAAAGCCTGAAACCAAAGTCTGAAATCTGGAAAACATATTCTCGATATCTTCATCTTCCTCATATTGAAAAACATGTGCTTTTTCATCAGACGATTGGTTTTGGCTTCATGCGCCTGCTTACTTACTTCGTAGGTCATAACTAGAGCATTACACATGCTCTTGGTTGTCTCTTTGTTACTACACTTATCAAATTCCTTGAATGTGATTGCATTCATAATAAAAGTCGTGGATTTTTGATGCATCTTGAATTGATTCTTCTGATCAACATTCATACCATTTCTGGATACTTTAGTGCCACCATCATTGGTACAAGCAGTGTATCCATCTTCAACGAAATCACAATGTTCAAAATCGTGAGAAATGAAAAAAGCTTCTAAGTGTGTATTTCCAATACTCAAGCTTTCCAGCAAACAAATGGGGGTTTGGTTATGTTTCCTTCTACTGCTTCATCACCAAGGTTAGACATAATAGAATGTTGGACCTTTACTCAAACACTATAAGGTGCTTAGGCCTTGAGACTGAGTTATGATGCCAATTTGAAGTAGAAAACACAAGAAAATGGGGTTTAAATTGTGTTTTACTGTTTTAAAAACTTCGTAATTAAAGACGATAATAAATGAGTAGATGAAAGAAGGAAATCACACAGATTTATACTGGTTCATCACCAAATTGATAGCTAAGTCCAGTTCATTCCCGTAGAAGAATTTCTCCAGTAATTCAAATCGAATTAAACAATTAAGCTAAACAAGTTAAGTCTACTCAAATTTCACTTTGTACCTACAAACTGTTGAGGAAAACAACCACTACTGAGCTATGTCACAAAAATGTTTGATTTGTTTTATGTGTAACTCTCAATAGAGGATATATATATATATATATATATATTATGATTTTTATGTTAATCATTTAAGTTATTAATTTTAAAAATATTTTTTTATATATTTAACTCCCTCATAAAATTTATGATAGTTTCACAAAAATTGCATGTTGACAAAATATTAAATTATACCAAAAATTCACACACACCCCTACTAAATCTCAAATTCAAATTCATAATATAATACATAATAATATCGGTATTTCACTATATAATTTAAAATATATAATAAAACTTTACAATAATATAGTTAGTCAACTCATTTATTATTGTGATATGAAAATTAGTTGTTGTTTATATTAACAATATATCCTTCCTCCCTTAAAAAATATAAATAAAAATTAATGAAAGAAAAGTTGGTATAAATGATTTAAATTTTATGTCAAATACAATTAAATTTATTTACCAAAAGAGTAACACATGTTCAATATAAATAAGAGGCTAACTCA
>NC_021163.2:32206996-32218128 GCF_000331145.2 Cicer arietinum | reverse complement strand
AAAATAATATATATATATATATATATATATATATATATATATATATATATATATATATATATATATATATATATATATATGTATGTATCCTCTAGTCACGACTTTAGCAGAATTTGTTCACGAATTTTCCAAATCGTGACTAGAGGATACATCTTTGGAACATTGACTTTTTTCAGAGTCGTTGGGTCGTTGACTTTGGTAAGAGTCATTGACTAGAGCTTGATAATCGGAGCCAGATGATATGGTGCAGATGTCAAAGGAAAAAGCAATAATTTGTTTGTCTTAAATTAGTGGCAGAGGCCACTTTGTCATGTTGCCTATCAAAGTCAGATGCAACTAGTTTCTTTGTCAGAGGCAACTTAATAGAATGTGTTGCATTCTCTTCAGAGTGAGTGCTTCAGAGTATGCGAAGGTGCGCACAACAGAGCGTGTGTTTTTCATTTCTAGAGCACATTTTGAGTGTCTTTTGTACCGTTCCTTTGACTTATGTTCCTTTGCATTGACTTCAATCTCTTAACAACCGAGTGCATGTTTTCTCTCTCTATTTCCTCTTTTAATTTCGTTTCTTGTCCTAAGAGTCTGGGTTTGGAGTTTGCATGTTTCTTGTAATTTATGCATACTTAATCAACACATTAGTACATTAAATTGTTCCCACAAAATACCTTTTGTTATTATTAAAATAAGATAAAGAATTGTTCTTCAAACAATCTTGGTTCTAACAGAAACAACCTTAACCTTTTTGCATCTTCAATCACGTCGGGAGGGTTGGTTGTGCCGCAAATCTAAAAGAAATTGGTTAAATGATAATTGGGATCTTCAACCTTAACAACTAAAACTTGTTCATTTTTTAGGACACTTAACACAAATGACTTAACTTCAAAAGGAATTACGCTCGCAGCCTGAAATCCATGAGTCATATGCCCTCTATTATGTCTTCTATAGAAATCTCCAAGAACACATCGAGATGGCGAGGGTGGTGGTGGATTCAAATTTTCCGAATCATTACCAAAATCACTAGGTGGAAGTTCGACAACAAATTTTTTGTTCAATGCCTCTATTTCTGCTTGTTTTTGTTCTCTTACTTTTCTTTTGTTTCACTTTGCAGTTTTCTCTATTTCAAGATCAAATAGAAATACTAAATTTTCACACTGCATACACAACTTAGAATCCCTTCAACAATAGAGAAATTACCAAAAAGAAATAATGAAAATAAACAACACAACATTTTTTTTGTTTTTAATTTAAAATAACATAATAAAATTAAGTGTGAGTACTTTGCTTTGTTGAAAATTAATCAACAATCCTCTGCAACAACACCAAAAAGATGACAACTCTTTGATAAATGTACCAAATCGTTCATGTAATAATAGTGATAAATAAAAGTCAGCTCCACATGAATTGTTATTAATTTTGTAACACATCAAAGTCATAAACACTTAGGTAACCAAAGGTTTATAAGTGGGTTTATAATTTCAAACAAACATAAAATAAAATAGAGAAAATTCAATAAGAGAAAAAAAATGAGTAGAGAATTCAAATCACCTCATTTTTACTATGTAATTATTAATTCACTATTTTAACAATCTAACTTATTTGATTACATCAAATTAATTGACTAGACTAAGATCAATTCCTTGGCTCAAAATTCCCTTTTATAATATTGAACCCTAATTCCTTACGTGATCAGACTTGTTACTCAAAGCATGTATAAATGTTAATTTCATAGACATCTGTTAATATTTTATATTCCTATAATAATATTGAAACATGAATATATATTTTGGTTCTGGTTATTACAACTTATTTCTCAATAATGAAACAATACCTAAATTCAATTTATGGTGATCAAGTACAAAAAGATATTAAGAATAAAAATACATGAAAAATCAAACACCTTATAATTGCATAAATAGGATATCAAAACAAAAATTACTTAGACATAAAGAGGTCCATATTGGTTGCACAAAGACTCCTCTAAGGTGTAACTCTCTCCTCCTTTGTATCCAAAATTCAAAACCCTAATAAAATAAAAATTATTGAGTTAAATAGATGTTTGGAAATGCGCACCAGTGCATTGGTTTCAGTTTGGGCGCAATATGCTGACTCATAATTAATGTGGGCTCAAACATGTGAAATGCACCACAAAGCTCCGTTGTTGCACTTAAAGGCATGGAGTTGGGCGGGAAAAGCACTACGGTGTAGTGACAGGCATAATGCACCCTGACGTCTTTCGGTTGCGCTCAGACCCCAATTAAAGGTAATCTGCACTGTGAGACACTTCTTGTGTCAGCAGTAAGGATTTGTTACTTTCAAAGTGTCTGTTTCTCAATATAATAGAAAAATGCTTAAAAACAAGAATTGACGAGGACTCTTCACTAAATTTTTTAGGTGTTTTGAGTTACTAAGAGTTTGGTATAGCATTTCAAATAAATGAACTATTCTTGGATTACATATTTCTTATTAAATTTATAAGAGTCCATATCCATTATCCTTTTGAAATGTAGTTTTTTAACATTTATTATTTGTTTTCGTATCGGATTTTATTTTCTGGATTGTTAAAGCTTATCATTCTTATACTACTTTGTGACAAGTGCTTTTGTAAATAGTTGATATTTTTATTTTAAAAAAAAAATTGTATATATTATAATAATTGATTAAGGTTATCCCAGTGGAAAAATTGTTGACTTATATTTTTTAGATTAATTAACTTTAATCAATGATTAAAATATAAATTAATATTATGATCAATTATTAAATACTAATTAGTAATAAAGCACTTAAATGAATAATATTTATTTTGGGCATTCTTTTATGAATGGCCCATGATGGGTCGGGTCGTTCTCTTAGTTTGTCCGTTGAAAGCTTTGTACCCTTAGCTCATGAATACAAATTCTAATTATTCTATTAAATCAGTTTAATCCTAGCCACGGCTCATCATTAAGATGGCAGTCCATTTTCTCACACTTTTTTTTTTCTCCCTATTTAACTACAACTATATATTCAATATTCTTCTCAAAGGTACACATTGTTATATTAATTTATGGTGAGTTCTATGGTAGACTAAATTTATAAGTGGTCCACCGCGAATAAATACTTAAAAATAATTAAAAAATTTAACGATGAGCGACGATATTCTTTAAAAGTAATTGCTCATGATTTTTTTCGTCTTAATTAATAAGATGGTTGTATCTCGTATTGAATTGACATTAATCAAGTCACTATCTCAGTATCATTTAAGTCACTATCTCAGTCATAAAAATAAAGATGACAATTAACATCTATTTCTAAGAGATGACATTTGTGGTTGTTATTACTTTAAACATTATTTAAAACTAGTTCATGGTGGACTAGGATTCATATTATAATTTTTCTTAATTTATATGTGTCGTACCCCAATTTGTCCAACCAATTAAAAATTCCAAATAATAATAAGTCATAATAATATGTTTAATTTTATATATTTACGATAATATTTTATTGTACTAAATTTTTTTCAAAAAAAATCAAAATTAAACTCATAAATCTATTCCAATAATTGAGCTCACATTTCCATTGACGTTTTAACAAAGTGTCCAATATACATCATAAAAATATATTAAAAAAAAGTAAATAAAAAGGAACAAATAAAAATAATATTTTTGGTAGAAATAGTACAAGCCTCCATCTTCCACATTTTAAGCTTCCATGTTTCCCTCATTTTGAATCTTCACCAACTTTGCACTCTATCAAAAAGTTGAAGTTCCATCTTCACTAACTTTGCACTCCACCAAAAGTAGAACTCTCATATGCACTTGTCACTCCATAATTTATGCAAAATAATAGAAAAACTAGAAGATAATTTATCTCATGAACGTAACGATTCATGCATGTAGCCTATAAATTGAAAATAATAAATAAATAAATAAAAGAGGATGTTTCATAATAAATAATTTTGGTTTCAAAGAATATATTTTTTTTCTGAAACAAATGCACCCATTATTACCTCTCTAACAAATATGGAACGACTACTGAGTGATTGACTAATTGAATGGCTACCGAATGTGGAACGACTACAAAATATGGAATGACTACTGAGTGGTTGCCTAACTGATAGAATTTAAAATAGGAAATAACATTATTAATATAATAATAAAAAATAACACTAATAAATAATAAAAAACATATAGACGCCTAATAGACTTTTTTATAAGTCTGAGCTTTACATATCTAAATAAATAGATTTTAAAAATAGTATGAACATAGTCAGACGAGACCATAAGTAGGTCAGGCTTATAGACCCCTGACAGACGGCATAGTTTATTCTCATCCCTACACATCGGTAAAAATGGACCAACTTATTATTCAAAATAAAAATTCTAATTAGACTTATTTCAAACTTTTTTGAAATTGTAGGAATATAAATAAATAAAAAATCACAAAGATCAATTTCAAAATAATTTATTTTTATAGAAACTAAAAATATATTTAAATTTATTATTAAGCTTTGTCAAAAAATATATTTTATTAATAAATAACTATCTATTTTCATATATAGTTAAAATCAATTTTTTCTTTCATAAATGTCATTATATTATATAGAAAAATTACTCTAGATGGCTCTTAACAATATGCACAAATATCATGATCTTCATATAATTTGGTAGAACAATCTTTGATTAGTATTAAAGTTAATTTTCCTACGCTTTCTTCAATACGACTTGTTATCAACAAAATTCATAATATATATATATATATATATATATAGGTCGGCCTGTCATGCCTAATAGGCTTTTTTATAAGTCTGAGCCTGACCTATTTAAATAAATAAGCTTTCAAAATAGCCTGAGCCTAGCCTCTTTATTAAATAGGTCAGGTTAGGCCAGACCATAAGTAGACCTGGCCATAAGCCCCTGACGGACGGCCTAGCCCATTCCCACCCCTATTTGTGATAGGTCTGAAACTCGAATAAGTGGATTAATCGTTTTGCTCATCTGTTAAATCAACAATCTAAAAAACCCCCCTTTTTTAATTTCATTTTTCAATTCGGTTATTATTATTATATCAGAAGTCCTTGCGAAATGATTTGAGTTATTACCTCTATTTACATTTTATCAATTGTATTTGACCCGTGTGCGACAGCGGATCATTTTCCAACTCCTTTCTTTTCAACCCCCTCTGAACGACTTTCTTTTTTCCTCCATTTGAACAGCGCATCAAGTATAGCTGTCATTCTATTTATTTTTTTCTTCTTCTTTTCCTTGCTTAATGATAGCAACAATCGTTTTATCTTTTTTTATTCTTTTAAAAGTTACTTTTTACCTTTTTACCTTTTTTTCCTTTCTCTTTTATTTTTTTTTACACCACCATAATTTTACTCTTTCTTCAAAATTTGGATTTCAACCCATTCTCATACAAAATTTATTAAGTCTCTTAAAAACAAAAATATAATTCAATATTAAAAGAATGTGGCTTTCTTCTAATTTTTGAGTTGTTAGTATACAAGTTATAACAACTTGGTAGTCCTAACACTCATTTTGGCAAACAAACTAATCAATAAAAATATTATTTCTAGATAGTTAATTAGATGTGACATCTTTTTAATCTTTGAGATATTAAGACACAAGTTGTACCACTTGGTGGTTTTAAAACTGAATTTTTTTACAATATTCTTAAAATGATTAAGCTAGATGTGACATTTTTTACTGGTTGAGTTTTTTTTTTAAATGCAAGTTGTACAACGATATAATCCTCAAAAAAAAATTTAAATAATTATTCAAATCAAATAAACTCCTTTTTTTACGTCAAAATATATTTTTTTTATCAACAACAAAACACAATTTCTTTAAAAGCAATCAACACATCCGCATTTTCTATCTAAGAACTATGTAGTTTTGATTTCTCCATCGCATTGAGAGATACGTAGGAGCAATATCATACTCTTGTCAAGCATATTAAATAATTTTTTTTCCCTCTTTCTTAAAGCACACATTTATTTTAAAATCACATTCAAAATTCAATTAATATTCATATTTAATAATAAGGAGACATAAATATATTTAAGTTAATATTAATTTTGCACAACTATTTATAAGTAACTGTATTTTAATGAATGTTGTAGGGTTTTCCAATGCATAATTGCCTCCGAACTCATAATTTGGTTTAAAAGATCATTTTTATTTTTATTTTTTAAGGGTTTTCCAATGTTTTCTCTATTTTAAATGAATTTTCATGGCAACTCCATTGAATTCGAGAAACACTCAAAATTTTAATCATACACACAACATTTTGTATATTCTAAAATAAAGGCATTTTCTCTGTCATTCATTCAAGGATTGAGTATCTCTGAATTTCAAATTTAGGAAAACTCATTATCTTTGATTTTCCATATATCATCTGAGTTTTTTCATCATCCATATACTGTATAAATGGGGCACCTCCCCCATCTCTCATTTTTGTATTCCTACAAAACTAATTTTGATGTTGTTTTTTCAATCACTAATTTCATCCCAACATCCTCTCACTATCTTTCCATGATGGGGGCACTTTTATGTTTCTTCTTGCTTAGCTTGTGCAGAATAATTATGTAATCTCACTTTCTTTAGACTACGACAACTATTTGTTAAAATATAAATTAAAGCAATGTAATTTTTCATGGATTAAGGCAATTACTTTAGTTTTCAAAGCCCATATCTTTCCATTTATCACGCAAATAATCCATCCTCTTTTTAAGGCACATCTTAACCAACTATTTCAACCTTATTTTCGCTATTGTGTCTGCTTAATTAAATATTGCTTCAAAGAAAGAGAATATAAGTTAATTGACATGATCTAATAATTCTTTGGAAAATCTTCAATTAACATCTTTGACCAAAAGGAGTTGAGTTTTTCTAAGGTGTCCAAGTCAAAAGAAAAGACTAAGGTGGTGAAAATTATTCAACGAATGTAGTTAAGAAACTATAGTTGATCATATTTTTTCCAAGAGGTTATTATTCAATCATTGATGGAAACTACAATCATCAATATGCACTAATTTGCAATAGTTGAGTGAAAATAACGATAAACATAAACATGACAAACTTAATTTTGCTTGAGTTTGAGTTCAAATCTTGTTTTATGTACTGAAGTTTTTCAAGGAAGTGATCAAGTCAAGAAATTCATTTCTTACACAAAAAACACATTTCTCACCAAACAAGGTCATTACATCCTCTTATTCTAAAAAAGGAACAATGATAACATACAAAAAACTAAAGATCAAGTGTGCATCATGAGTTTTTGCATGAGTAGATACAATCATAGAGTGTAGATCCATGCATCTTGTTCTAATCAAGTATGAATCATTCTAGCATCATATCATGCATCTCACCTCATACATCTAAGCATAACTTGACACAATTCATGCATCTTGCATCATGCTCACATTTAAAGGTCTTGCAATCTTCTAATTATATGGCATGTCGCATGCTCGCATCAAGCCTAGTGCTCGAATGACACGAAATTATTGCCCAAATACCACTCAATCCCTAAATTTTTGCACAAATCAACCAATAGACAATCTACTCAGTGATTAAAATAAGATTTGATCATATTGGAGTAACCTTCAAAATGTACATCTTGCTTGGTTATGACTAATACTTTGTTTGAGTTGTGGTAACTTATTGAATGTATATTCTATTTGGTTATCACAATTAAAATTTATGGATAAATTTATTTGGTTATCACTTGTTTTTAAACCCTAAAGCCCAATATCAAGTACTATATATTGGCAGTTTTGTTTCTTTTCTGAAGACGGAAAAATTAGGATTCAAATTGCTACAAGAAATAAACAGTTTTTATAAGATTAATCCACGAGTTCTGAGTTTCATCAACAGCTTGAGATTCAGGTTACACTGTCAATTTCGATTCATGATTCTATTCTTGTTTATTTGGTTATATTGATATTTTGATTGCTTAAATTGAATTTCAATAGGATTGATTAAATTTATTTCACAGAATTTGGTTTCGATTTCTAATTTAATTGAATTATAATTTTGCGACGTTTGATCGTTAATTGTAATATTTTGATGATTGTGATGCTTAATTCAATCAAAGAAACCAAATTCACATAGGATTGACTACGCTTGTTTGATCAATTCTATAGTCAAATAAGAATAGAATCACAAATTAGAAATTAAACTCATTGATAGAAGTTGTGATAGGTATGAAACTCGAATAAGTGGATTAATCATTTTGCTCATATGTTAAATCAAAAATCTAAAAAACTCATTTTTAATTTCAATTTTCAATTCGGTTATTATTATATCAGAAGTCCTTGCGAAACGATTCGAGTTATTATTTCTATTTACATTTTATCAATTTTATTTGATCCGTGTGCGACATCGGATCAAATTGCAACTCAAACACTAACTTCAATATTTCATTGGCACCTTAGAGTCCAATGTTCATCGGCACTCCAAAGCCTAACATAGGCACTTTAAAGTTCAATCTCCATAGGAACTCCAAAGCCCAACATAGGCACCTTAAAGTCCAATCACCATTGGCACTCCAAAGCCCAATAATATTGGTAAACAAAATGGTCCAATTTGGTTGGCATCTCAAATACTACGTTCAATCTTCATTGACACCTCAAAGTCCAATGTTAATTGGCACTTCAAAGCCCAACACCGACACGTCAAAGTCCTATCTCTATTAGCACCCCAAATCAAAATATCCATTGACAAACATAATGTCTAATCTTCATTAGCATCTTAAATAGAAATCCCAATCTTAATTGACACATTTAAGACCAAAGTTCATTGGCACCCCAGAGCCCAATATTCATTGGCAAATAAAAAGTCTAATTTTCATTGGAAACTAAAACACAAAGTCTAATCTTCATTGACAAACACATAAAAATGTTCAATTTTAAACGACATCTGAAACCCAAAGTCCAATATTCTTTGGTGTCCCATTAAACTCAATCTTCATTGGCTCTTTAAGCCCAATAACCACTGCAATCCACAACCATCGTCTGTTGGTAGTTTAGAAAGCTTTAAGACACCAAAGCCAAATATCCATTAGCATCCACAACATATACCCATTAGCATCCAACACCTAAGATCTACACGACACCTTTAACCCCAAAGCCTAATATTTCATTGGCAAGCAAAAAGTCCAATTTTTATCGGCACTTCAAATGAAAAGTCCAATCATAATTGGCACCTCAACCAAAGCCCAATGTTCCAATGGTAGCGTAAAATCCCAACCTTCATTGGCACCATATAAGCCCACATCCATTGACATCCCAAAAGTCCATTAATCATTGGCACCCCAACCAAAAATCCAACAACAATTGACAACCAAAAATCCAATGTTCATTGACAATGGAATCTCAGTTTTCATTATCCATTGACACCCAACACCAAGGATCTAAAAAATACCCTATAAGTCCAATATCCATTGGCAATCCAAAGCCAAATTTTTATTGGCACCACAACCCAATTTTCACTATCCATCTACACTACAAAAGTTCAGGATTCACCATCAAACCAAAAATTCGAATATATATTGGAATCCAAATCTCATTACCTACTAGGTAACAATCATTTACATGTTTGTCGATCTATGCATCAGTAACCAATCTGAAGACGACTATCTACATTTTTGTCTATCTACGGAAAAATAACTAATCTAGAGACCATCATTTATATTTTTGTCGATCTACGCATCATTAACCAATCCGAAGATGATCATTTACCTTCTTGTCGATCTACGTATTAGTAGCCAATCTGAAGGCGGTCATTTACCTTCTTGTCGATCTACACATCAGTAACCAATCCGAAGACGATCATCTACATTTTAGTCTATCTACGCACCAATAAGCAATCTAGAGACGATCATATACATTTGTATCGATCTACGCATTGGTAATCAATCCAAAGACAATCATTTACCTTCTTATCAATCTACGCATCAGTAACCAATCCTAAGACGATCATCTACATTTTTGTCGATCTACACACCAGTAACTAATTTGGAGACGATCATTTAAATTTTTGTCGATCTACGCATCAGTAACCAACCCGAAGACGATAATTTACATTCTTGTCGATCTCGCATCGGTAACCAATCTGGAAACGATCATCTACATTTTTGTCGATTTATGCACCAGTAACCAATCTGGAGACGACCATTTACATTTTTGTTGATCTACACATCAGTAACCAACTCGAAGACTATCATTTTCATTCATATTGATCAACACATCAGTAATCAACTAGAGGATGATCATTTTTATTCCTATTGATCTACGCAACAACAATAAATCTGAAGACGATAAATTCCATTCATAATTCGGCAACCAATCTGAAAATGATAATTTTCATTTCTATTGATCTATGCACCAACAATAAATCAGAAGACAAAAATTTCCAATCATAATTCGGCGATGTAACACCCCGATTTTCAATGTGAGGGTATATTTTTTTTTCAAAACAAATTCATAAAAACAGAGAAATAAAGAAGAAAATACTTTTGGATAAATATTGAAGTCGTAGCACAACGACAAATAAGTCAACAGAATTTACAAGCAGCGGAATAGTTTTTGAAATACGAATCCAAAGTATTTACACTTCAAAGAGTGGTACCTGGACCCCATCATAATAAAATGTCAAACAGACAATATTAGTATAGGTACAGTTTTCCAAATTAAAATAAACGCAACCCAAAAAGAAAGACGTCTAGTCCCTATACATCAACCTAATCTGATCTTTCTACCAAAAACTATACACCCTGAGTGATCTCCACGCGCCCCGTGAGATCCTCCTACATAGCTCCAGTCAAGCATTCCCATCTACATTCCCATCGGTAGGGTACGAACCGGTAGGATCGTCCTGGCTCTCATCTGAGGGCAAAGCCCAGATTTCCACAATAGTTGTAAAGGGTCACCAACCGAAATTAACAGTTAACACATAACATTTAAGTTTTTAAATGCACAAAATAACCTTTCAACTAAGCATGCACCTTAAAAGGATTTTCCGTATGCTAAAAGTTCATGTAACACTTGCCAAATAAAAATGAAATCAAAATAAGGTTCTCAATCCCTCAAGTAATACATAACTAACCAAGACATTGATAAATCAATGAGCAATCTATTATCTAACTCAAAATAAGAATTT
>NC_021163.2:32200486-32206659 GCF_000331145.2 Cicer arietinum | reverse complement strand
TTAATACTCGTTTAACTGTAATGGTTTTCACGCCAACATTAAGTAAACGTAGATATTAAGAGATTCCCCATTCTTAATACTCTTTTGACTTAAACGATTTTCAACACAAACTTTAAGTAAACAGAAATATTAAGAGATTCCCCATTCTTAATACTTGTTTAACTTAAACGATTTTCTCAAACACGCATTAAGTAAACCGAGATATTAAAAGATTCCCCATTTTTAATACTCGTTTAACTCTAATTGTTTTGACGCCAACATTAAGTAAACGTAGACATTAAGAGATTCCCCATTCTTAATACTTGTTTAACTTAAACGATTTTCTCAAACACACATTAAGTAAACCGAGATATTAAAAGATTCCCCATTTTTAATACTCGTTTAACTCTAATGGTTTTCACGCCAACATTAAGTAAACGTAGACATTAAGAGATTCCCCATTCTTAATACTCATTTAACTTAAACGATTTTCCAAAACAAACATTAAGTAAACAAGACATTAAGAGATTCCCCATTCTTAATACTCATTTAACTTAAACGATTTTCCATAACAACATTAAGTAAACCGAGATATTAAAAGATTCCCCATTTTTAATACTCGTTTAACTCTAATGGTTTTCAAATTCCACACAAAACAAACTCAAACCTATTATCAGATCCAATCCATAACTCATACCAAAACACATCAATTCATTTCTCCACAGAATCCAACCATACACACAACAAATTTCATCAGTATTAATTAAGAACACGTCAAATACGACGAACACAAATCAACACAATCCACCACTTAAACACAACAAGTTTCATTTACTCAAAATCATACATAAATGAGTTTAAATTCATTTTCCACGAAACATTCATCAATATAACCCAAACCCAACTCTAAGATTTTACCCATAAAGCCTTAGATTCATTTTCCCCCAAATCAATACTCAAACCCTAAGAAAATTATTTTCCACACAACCACAGGTAAGTCCCTAAATGCAAACTAAAAGTTTGGAAGGAGCCCTTACCTTAACGTTAGCTTTCACGTTCGATTACGGTACCGCGAGTAAATCCGGTAAAAATCTCCGCTCGCAACGTCGCCTCCAAGTTGGTTCCCTAGCACCGTAGCGTGGTAGTGAGCAACTTTCCCTTCTATCTCTTCGCGAAACGAAGCTTAGATCTAGATGAAACGGGGAGGTTTGTGTTTGACGGTTTTGAAATCACTAACGTCGTTTTTCTTCGTTTTCGAAACAACGAGGAAGTATGAAGCTGAGAAATCCTTGCTTTCTTACCCACTAATCCTTGGGTTTCTATTCTTGAAGCCAAAGAAAGAAAAAGAAAGCAAAACCAATGAAAGAAGAAAATGGGGAGAAGAGGAATGTTGCGAGGCAGAGGAAGAAGAAGACGTTTTCCTTTTCCTTCCTTTCTTTCTATTTCCTTTTCTTTCTTTTCTATCTCCTTTCTTTTTCCCTCCAAACAAACATATATATATATATATATATACTAATTATAACTTAACAAATATCTCAAAAATCTAGATATTTGTTAAATTACCATTTCCCCCATAACGCATTAAATTCTCCGTAAAGGATTCACCGCACTTAATTTAATTTATTTATCGACGAGTAATTTTAATCGGCATCAAAATATCTTTTTGATCATATAAACTCCAAAATATTAATAACTTTGACTAAAAAAAACCTCCGAACCAATATCCAAAATACACAAAAATACATAAAGTATACTTTAAAATTATGGGTCTTACAGGCGACCAATCCACTTTCACCTTAGCAATTTATCGGTCTTCACATTATACTTGTCTTTGCATTATTCTCATAGTTTTTAATTTTCTTGCTCCTACATTTTATTTGTTTTCTCATTTTACAACTTTCACATTCACAATTTGACAAAAACAATTTGGATCCTTATATTTACTTATCTTTTACAACGATAATATGAAAACATTGTTATTCATATTTTCTAGTAAAATATAATTAAACAGGGGCACCTATTGTACCCCAAAATTTGGATCCATATATTGACATTATTTAAAACTAGTTCATGGTGGACCATGATTCATATTATATTTTTTCTTAATTTATATGTGTGGTACCCCAATTTGTCTAGCCAATTAAAAAATTCCAAATAATATGTTTAATTTTATATATTTACGATCACATTTTATTTTACTAAAATTTTTTCAAAAAACAATCAAAATTAAACTCATAAATCTATTCTGACTATTGAACTCACATTCTCATAAAAAATAAATTAAAAAGTAACAATAACTAACAAACAAATAAAAATGATATTTTTGGTAGAAATAGTACAAGCCTCCCTACTTCACATTTTAAGCTTCCATGTTTCCTTCCTTTTAAATCTTCACCAACTTTGCACTCCATTAAAAAGTAGAAGTCTCATCTTCACTAACTTTGTACTCCACCAAAAAATAGAAGTCTTCAGTTGTCACTCCATAATTTATGCAAAATAATAGAAAAACCTAAACTAAATTTATCTCATGGACGCAACAATTAATTCTTGTAGCATATAAATTGAGAACCAAAAATTAAAAAAAGGGTGGAGGTTTTTTTCTTAAAAAAAATTAGTAACATAGAAAAGAAATGACTTTTTTTCTCTCGAAATAAGAGAGGAAAGAATAAAAGTTTTTTTTTTGGAAAAAAAAAAGAGAAGGAACAACTTAGAAAATCAGTGATGGAAAAGATATACAGATCCAAAAATCCATCATACCCTTTCATCAAATCAAGCAATAGCCATAAACAGACACAAACCCCTTTTAACAACTGAGGATAACTACTACTTCCGTTGTCTACGTCTGCTGCTCGCAACTCCTACAACCCTTTGAGTCGTCACGTCGAAGGCTGACTCCGACCTACCACAAACCGTGATACTCTACTTCTTCACTCTTCTCTATCAAACTTACCTTGGATTTGTTTCTCTCTTCCAACTCCTTTCTTTTCTCCCCCTCTAAGCGGCTTTCTTTTTTCCACCCTTTGAATGGCACAACAAATATAGTTGTCATTTTGTTTACCTTTTTTTTTCTTCTCCTTTTCCTTGCTTAATAATAACAACATTCGGTTTATCTTTTTTTATTCTTTAAAAGATTACAGTTTTACCTCAGCTATGTCAAATTGATTCAAGTTGGGTACTTGGACCATTTATTTTCCTATTCCTTTACCTTTTATTTATTTATATTTTTGATACAACTATAATTTTACTCTTCTTTAATATTTGGGTTTCAACCCATTCTCAAACAAAATTAATTAAGCCTCTTAAAAACAAAAATATAATCAAATATTAAAAGAATGTGACTTTCTTTTAATTTTTAAGTTGTTAGGACACAAGTTGTGACAGCTTGGTAGTCCTAACACTCATTTTGACAAATAAATTAATCAATAAAAAAATTATTTCTAAATAGTTAATTAGATTTGATATCTCTTTAATCTTTGAATTGTTAAGACACAAGTTGTACTGCTTGGTGGTTTTAAAACTCAATTTTACTCGTTGAATTTTTTCTTTGAGACACGAGTTGTACAACCTAATAATTCCAAAACTCATTTTAAAAAAAAAAATTATTCAAATCAAACAAACTCCTTTTGTTTCGCCAAAACAATTTTTTTATCAAAAGCAAAACACAATTTCTTTAAAAGCAATCAACACATCTGCATTTTGTACCCAAGTACTACGCAGCTTTGATTTCTCCATCGCATTGGGAGATACATAGGAGCATAATAACACTCTTGTCAAGCACATTAAAGAAAAGTTTCTTTTTTTCCCCCTCTTTCTTAAAGCACACATTTATTTTAAAATCACATTCAAAATTCAATTGATATTCATATTTAATAAAAAGGAGAAGTAAATATATTTAAATTAATATTAATTTTGCACAATTAATTATAGGTAACCGTATTTTAACGAAGGTCATAGGGTACTAATACCATTCCTACGAATAATTGACTCCTTAACTCAAATTTTGGTTTCAAAGACTTTTTTTAAGGGTTTGCTAACGTTTTCCCTATTTAAATAAATTTTGGTGGAAACTCCATTGAATTCGAGAAACACTCAAAATTATATATATGATTTTGGATAATCTATTTGAATTCCGATATGGTTAACACTTACTATGATTATAGTGTGGCTCAGTATTTACAACGTGGACGCATGTCAAGTAACACAATTATTTTCCCAATAACATGGAGGAAACCCTCTATTGGTAGTAGGGTTGTGCAAAAAAATCCGGTTATGTGCTCCAAATTTAAAACCGGATCTAAATCCATTTTAAATATCTAGTTAAAATCACATGGTTATAATCCGGTTGGATACCCACTTATGTTTTATATTTGGATTTGGTTTTTATTCACTCAACTTCCAAAAATCCAAAATCTCAAAAACAATTATGATTTTATTAATTTTGAGATTTTTTATTTGAAAAAATTTCACATTTATTTTTTTCGAAGAAATATCAGAAAAAAATATAAAAAAAACTTTTTTTTCTCAGAAAAATTTTAAAAAAATTTATCGAAAAAATCGAAATTTTTTTCTCGAATTAAAAAAATTGTAAATTATTTTTTATTGAAAAAATAAAATAAAAATTCGAGAAAAGTTTTTTTCAAAAAAGTATTTCTCGAAAAAAAGTAAAAACCAATTTTAAAATTGAATTTTTCGAACGTTCTCCCACTACAGAACGTTCATCTTCATCCACATCTGAACCATCTCCACCCATTAAAAAATCCAAACCAAACACACTCTCTCTCATCTCACCAAAAAACTCCAAAAGTTTCAAAAACAAATGGGATCAACGCCCTATTGGAATCGAAAGAGTTTTTTTATATGATAAACTCATAATCGATGGCAACGCTGTCCAACGTCATACTAATGCACTAGGTTGGACCTTTTTTCTCCAAACATCTGAACATTACTATCCATAAGTTGTAAGAGCATTCTACTACAATGTCAAAACCTTCTCAGACAAATCCCTAACCATCTCCACCATTAAGGGAATCAAGATAAGGTTAACTCCAGATATCCTGGCTTCTATCCTTCAACTGCCTATAGAAGGACTTTCTGTTTTTGGCAACAAGTGGTACTTGTAACATCCTCTAAATTTACTATTTAAAAATAATTAGAAATTATCAATATTGAAATGCGTGTGATAATTATTTGCTTTGTTCGACTTACATTAGTTGATAAATTTGTTAGTAGTAATTATCTAGTAAAAGCTAATAATGTACTTGAAATATGTTTCATCTCACCCCAATTAAATCTAGTAAGTAATTACCAACTAAGTCTATATCTTTTATTTGTAGATTATAGTAAGTGACTCTATGGTATGGTCGTCCATAATTGAATGTTAAATGTGATATGTCTTGTTAACTCATGTTGCACTTAAATAAATTCTGAATGCCCTCGTCATGTTTATTATATCTTCAGAGATTAAGCTTCAATCTTGATTGTGGTAATTTAAATAATAATTTGGTTTTTCTTCATTATAAATTTCGAGGACGAAATTTCTCTGAGTTGGGTAGAATTGTAACATCCCAAATTTCATAATCAACTATTTTATTAATTAAATAGGATTTTAAAGAAATTAATTTGGTGTTAAAATTATTTTAGAATATATATTGATTAATTTTATGATTAGTTGTCCTTATATGTGTGAGTTTCTTGTGATTTGATAATCGTATATATATTTGATTTAATGAGTAATATAAATTATAAATGTTATGTTTAGTTACTTAATTTATTTTCAAAAAAATTATAATGGTATTTTAGCAAAAGTATTTTAGAGGACAAGATTTTGAGTGAGTTTACATATAGATTTGCATTAGATATTTGTGGTGATATTTTCGTGTGCGTTAAACTATATAATAAATATGTGCATTGTTATATTTAATTATTTAAGACTATTTACTATTTTAATTGTTTGTTTTATAAATAATTATCTTAAGATAGTAGTAATATTGTGATCAATTTCTTTATTTCTATATATTTTCTATGATATGATGGTTTTATACATATTTATTGGGATTTAGTAATAAATATAAATTATTTATGTTAAATTTAATTATTTTATCATTTTGACTATTCTATAAAGATGGTAGTATTTTTATGTGATTATTTTGTAAAATAGTATAATAATAATTGTAGTTAATATTGTGAATATGAGA
>NC_021163.2:32192747-32200347 GCF_000331145.2 Cicer arietinum | reverse complement strand
AATAATAATAATAATAATAATAATAATAATAATAATAATAACAATAACAATAATAACAACAATAATATTGTGTCCTTTCTATTCCTCATTTAGGCCCAATACTAAGAAAAGAATACTGAAACCCTAGCCGCTACTACGAACCCTATTTCACAAACCCTTTTATAAATAAAACCAAAATCCTAGCCACCATCACCAACACATCCTCTTTTTCGGCATCAAAAGCTTATAACTTATTTTCCTTGTGAACGACTTGGTGGGGCTTAGAGCTTTGTACTAGGAAGAAAAGCAGTCAAGGTAAGGGTTTTCCCCACACAAATTATAGTTAGGCCGTTAGTTGGATGACATGAAATAAATAATCGCGATTACTTGTATTTTAAAAGAAATAAATGTAGACTAATAAAACCCCAATTTTTGTGAGATTGAATTTAATATTTGACTCCTATGTAGTAAAGTATGAAATTTTATGCGATGTATGATAAACAAAATTTAACTCTTATTATGTATATTAGTTGGAGTGTGAGTTTTATTGTTATATATGTTATAGTGTTAATTTTTATGGCCTACATGATATCAAATTTTTATCTCTATGTGTATGTGGTGATAGTCATAATTTTTATCATTATTTGTCTATGAATATGTGATACTCATGATATGGATGTGTGTATGTGTTCTTAATGATGTGTGAATAAGGTGATGATTTTAAGAAAGTAATTTTTGAATGTACATGGCATAATTCTTAGTGGGCTGTATGGGAATATATCTATTTCATATTACATCTTCATGACATGAAATATGCATCTTCGTAGAAGTTGCCTTAGTGGCAAGTGTGATTTTCTGTGTGGAAGTTGCCTTAGTGGCAGCTGTGATTTTCTGTGTGGAAGTTGCCTTAGTGGCAGGTGTGATTTTCTGTGTGGAAGTTGCCTTAGTGGTAGATTTATATCCGGATCATGTAGTTTTAGGAGCATTCATCATGCACATGTGTTGATATAAAATTTATTAGTTTGTTCATTTTTTTCTTTTAAATGAGAAGTTTTTACGTTTATGAATTTTGTGTTATTCTTCTATATGTCTTGCTTTGGTTTGATGTGGATGATGGAAAAAAAATTTACCCTTACAACAACATTTTAGGTACTAATGAGTTCGAGAAGATTCAGGAGTAGTTAATGAGTATTGACGTGTGGCGAACGCGGGGTAAACATGGGTTTTTCTTTCAAGATGATTTTGTAATAATGGAATTGTCCAATATTTTTTAAGTTCTTTTAATCTTTTGTCACAAACTTTTAAAATGTACTAGAATTCTAAGAATACGAAAGTGGTTCTCTTCTGTTAAGAATAATCGTCTTCGTGTTACTTTAGTTTGAATAAATATTTTCTTAATGATATTGAATAACGTGATTGTTACTAATTATGTGAAAGGAATAAATGTTGAGTATTAGAAGAAGAAAAAAAAATTCGGGGCGTGATTGTTACTAATTACTAAGTATTTTTTTTAAGTAACATTTTGAATTAAAAATTCGGGGCGTTACAGTACTCAGCTCTGAATCTCAAAGAAACTGAAATACTCTCTGACTTGTTTCAAGAAGGATCCACTCGCTACCTCTCCACATATCTCAAACCCCTTCCAAAAGTCTTCAACAACATGAGCCAACATACTCTCTTTCCTCAATGTGGAAGCCACGAGTATGTCTCTACAAATGATGCCTTGATCATCTATCACCTTCTAAACTGTAAGCGCCTCAATCTTCCTCATGTAATAATTCAACACATGATTTGCGTTGCCGCTAAGGATTACAAGAAAAATATCGTTTCTTATGGAATGATATTAACTAAAATCTTTAGGCATTTTGGCATTCCTCTCTCCACTGAAAAATCCCTCATCAAAATCTCCAAATTTTCCACAAAGAACATCTCCCACATGCGCAAAACATTCTCTGAACAACCTACCACTACTACCTCCTCATTTCCAACTTCCTTAAAGAGAAAACGCTCGACAAGACGAAGAACTGCCACCATAGCTATCCCATTCTCACCTCAAACATCTGATCATTCAGAAGATGCAGTAACAGAAACTGCTCTAGAAAGTTCTCCACCAAACCAAGAACATTCTCCAGAAAAAATCCCAAATCCATCAACTTTCTTCGTCTTTCCTCAACCATCCACATTATCCTCCACAGATTTCCTCTCATACTCTCAAATACTTCACTCTCCTCCTCATGACTTCAGTACATTACTACCCAATCCCCATGTAAGTACCATGTCTCCACTTTTTGTGTCCCCACAAAAAACAAGCTCCTTCATTTTCGGTATTAGCAGTTTTTAAACTTTCCAGAAGCTGCTGGCCCATCTGGTAAGCCCTCCACACCATCTGATCCTTTACCCTCCATGGCGACCTCATTTGCCACTATTCTATCTATCTCCGTTTCCACCGTTCCATCCAACACAGTTGTTGCTGCCACCTCTCAACCATCCAGTCAGCTCCATACTGACATTATGGCTGCCCTTCCAATTCTGACATTATGGCTGCCCTTCAGACTATAATGGCACGACAGCTTCAGCGAGATCAGGAGACTACTCTGTTATGAACATGGCACACAGAACAACTCGCTCCCAAGCTGGGAATCGCACCTCCTCCACGTCATCATGTTCCTCATCAAGTTCCTAAGCTAGGAAAATCCTCCTCTTCTGAAGGATCTTCTCCATCACTAGCATCTTATGATCTTTTTACTCCTTCCTTTTTTGTATGACAAAGGGGGAGAATTAAGATAATTTTTATCCTGTTTTCAGAATCCCTTTTTGTATCTAGGATTCTCTAATTATGCTAAAAATCAAATTAAAGTTATGTATCTCTTTTGAATTAACGAAAATAACTTATGTCAAAATTATATGCATGTTTAAAATCATGTCAAAATCACTTATTGCATTAATTGAGGGGATTAAGCTCTTCAAAATTGATATTAGAATCAAAATTAAAATTTAAATTAACATGTTTGTCATCATCAAAAAGGGGGAGATTGTTAAGACAAACTCTCAAATTAAAGTTTTGATGAAAATAAACAAAGGTTAATTAAGAATGTTAATTATGATTCTAAAATGTTATGTTAACTTAACTTGTGTTTTTGAGTGAATTAATTCAAAGATAGGAATCAAGCAAATCAAAGAAAACAGTTAAAAACTGAACATATATAGAAACAAGAATATTCTAGACAAAACGGAGAATGATCTCCAGGTTCAATTCTGATCGTCATAGCCTCTTTAACAATCAATCTCCACTATTTCAACGAAGCTTTTGCCTCTGAAATTTATACTAATTTCATCAGTACATGACAAGGAACAAACATGATCCATTTCAGGCCAAGAAGGCTTTCAAATTATTAAGATAAAAGGTCTCGAATCAAGCTAGTTGAAACTGTCTAAATCTTATTCAGCCAAACTGTCAAGGAAGTTTAATCAATCTTGATCTATACAAGACATCAGAAAGATATCCAAAATGATCAAAACTGAATCTCTAGATTGATCATCAATCTCCAGAAAGTTCAAACTGTCAAAACCAGATTGATAATCAATCTCCGTTTCTGCAGAATTTCAGCATTGACCTCCTTACTTCTACAGAGGTTTATAATCATTCACCAAATTGTTTTGGACAGAATCAAGGCTCCAGATCGAAGCTGTAACATCAATGATTAAATAAGCATCAAAGATCATTAAACTCAAAGGCAAACTGATCAAAGAAGACTGTAACATCATCAGTCAAACAGATTCAAAATATTCAAAGGCTAGATTATTTTTAATCATATATATTAGTTTTGGCCAAAACTGACAGAGCACTACCAACAACTCTTTTGATCATTATTAAATGCTCCAAAACACATATAAAAGGAAGGCTAATATCCAGGATAAATGAAGAAGTTCAAGTGCTATCAAAGTCTCATAAATCACTCACATTCACATACTTGAAATTCTCATTTTCACAAAGAAGAATCAGTACTGAACTTTTATATCACACTGTGTTATTACTATTGAATTCTTTGTAAGGAATCGAATCTCAAACAAGAGTTGAGACATCTCAGATTCTATCAAAACAATCTCATCATTATTGTAAATCTCAAACTATAAAGTTTAAGTATAGTTTCAATAGATTGTAACGAATCCTATCAAGATTGATAGGTGATTAATTTACTTTCTGGGTGGAAAGAAATAGAGCTTGTAAAAGATCAAGGTTGATCTAATCTAGATGCTGTAAAACCAAGAAAGTTATTTGTTTTGAACACTTAGTGGAAAATCTCACAGTTGTGAGGACTGAATGTAGCCCGAGTTGGGTAACCAGGATATATCTTTGTGTGGTATTCCTTCTGTTATCTCTTTATTTATTAAGCTTAATTGATTAAGTGAGATAAAACATAAACTGAATTTCTGTTATTAAGCTAACCAAGAATGTTTTCTGTTTTCTGGTAAAAACCAAAAACGTTCTTCGTTTTCTATTTTCTTAACCAAGATCGTTTTTGAGTTAAATCTTGAGGTTTCTTCAGGAACTTTTAAATAGGTACATTTACAATTCAAACCCCCCTTCTTTGTAAATCAACATTGTTACTTCACTAACTCTTTAGTCGCTTTTAGAGCCTTTTTGTCTTTGGATATGAAGCCAAGGACTTCTGATTCTTCTTGGGCTCATGTTGTGCTAGTTCAATCTCATGAGATCGAATTAAGCTAATCAGTTCTTCCAGATGAAGACTGTTCAAATCCTTTAATTCTTGAATTGTAGTGATCTTGGGTCTCCTTTTTCTTGAAAGACTCTTGATAATGTTCTTTACATGGTCTGTATATAGATTTTCTGAAGCACCCTAAAGCTTGAAACCAGAGTCTGAAGTCTAGAAAATATTGTCTCGATGTCTTCATCTTTCTCTATTTGAAATAACTCATACTTTTTTTTATCAAACAATTGGTTTTGACTTCATGCACTTGCTTACTACCTTTGTAGGTCAGAACTAGAGCATTGAATATGCTCTTGGTCATCTTTTTGTTACTGCACTTGTCAAATTCCTTGAATGTGATTGCATTCAAAATAAAATTTATGGCTTCATGATGCATCTTGAATTGCTTCTTCTGATCAACATTCATGTTCTTTCTATATACTTTAGTGCTATCATCGTTGGTAATTAAAGAACAAAATAAATAAGTAGAAGAAAAAAGGAAATCGCACAAAGATTTATACTAGTTCACCATCAAATTGATAGCTACGTCCAGTTCCTTCGCCCAGAAGGATTTTCTTCAGTAACTCAACAAGTTAAGTATACTCAAATTCCATTTTGTACCTACAAGTCGTTGAGGAAAATAGCCACTATCGAACTATGTTACAAAAATGTTTGGTTTGGTTTCTGCGTAACTCTCAATAAAGGATATGTATACAGTGAATCACACAGGCTAACACTTAAGACAAACTAAAAATAATACAAGTGCTTGAATTTAATAAACAATTTTGTTTGAATTGGTTAGTGTTGTTATGGTTCGATGTTTTGTTCAATGTTGTTGTTCAATATTGTTATTCAATGTTATTCCATGTTTGTCAGATGTTCTATCTTGTTCTTTGATAGAGAGACTCCTTTTTATAGATGCCAATTTGAAACTTTCCATTGTGATTCTACAACGTTTTTCTTCCAAGGTTCTTTTGTTTGAAATGTTATGTTGCTTTGCTCCAATGTTCTTCAATTTGAATCGCAGCTTCGTTTAAAAGTTCTTCCGTTTTGAACTGTTGCTTTGTTACCAAAAATAATCTTATCATTGCTTCGATTTCTATTGATCTTGGCTTTGAATTCCCTAAATCAGTTGTCAGTCGAGTCATTTCTTTCTAGAAGGTTTTTGAGACTTTAAAAACAAAATTGTTTTTGTCAAACTTAATTTATTATGATCGAGTGCCATACTGAAAAAGAAACCGATTGGAAAATGTTTGAACCTTCCAAGCCTTGACTAGAGGGAAAGTACCTTGGAGCATTGACCTTTATTAGAATTTGTTCGCGAATTTTCCAGATCATGACCAAAGGATACAACTTCGGAGCATTGACTTTTTCCATAGTCATTGACTTTTTAAGAGTTGTTGATTTTTGTCAAAATCATTAACTTTTTTCAGAGTCGTTGATTTTTGTCAAAGTCATTAACTTTTTTCCGCAGTCGTTGACTTTTGTCAGAGTCATTGACTAAAACTTGATAATCAGGGTCAAACGATATAATGTGGATGTTAAAGGCAGAGGCAATCGTATGCTTGTCTTATATTAGTGGCAGAAACAACTTTCTCATGTTGCATATCAAAGTATGATGCCACTCGTTTCTTTGTTGGAGGCAACTTAGTAAAATGTGTTTCATTCTATTTAGAGTGAGTGCTTTTGAGTAAGTGGAGGGTGCGCACAACAGAGCGCATGTTTTTCATTTCCAAAGCAAAGTTTGGGTGCCTTTTGTTTCGTTGCTTTGACTTATGTTTCTTTGCATTGACTTCAATCTTTTAATAATTAAGTGCATGTTTTTTTCTCTCTGTTTCCTCTTTTAATTTCGTTTCCTCTCATCAGAGTCAGGGTTCGGAGTCTGTCTATTTGTTCTAATTTCTGCATACTCAATCAAAATATTAGTGCATTAAATTGTTCCCACAAAATACATTTTGTTATCATCAAAACAAGATAAGGAATTTTTCTTCAAACCATCTTGGTTCTAACAGAAACAAACTCATCCTTTATGCGTCTTCAATCATTTCGGGAGGGTTAGTTGTGCCGCAAATCTAAAAGAAATTGGTGAAATGCTAATTGGGATCTTCAACCTTAGCAACTGAAACTTGTTCATTATTTAGGGCACTCAACACAAATGACTTAACTTCAAAAGAAATTACGGCTGGGGCATGAAATCCATGAGTTATATGCCCTTTATTATGTCTTCTATCAAAATCTTCAAGAACACATCAAGGTGGCGAGGGTGGTGGTTTCAAATCTTATGACTCATTAGTAGAATCACTAGGTGGAAATTCATCAACAACTGCTTCTTTCAATACGTCTATTTCTTCTTATTTTCTTCTCTTACGTTTCTTTTGTTTAGCTTGGAAGCTTTCTCTATTTCAAGATCAAATAGAAATCCTAAATTTTCGCATAGCATACCCAACTTAGAATCTCTTCAACAGTAGAGAAATTTCCAAAAAGAAATAATGACAATAAACAACACAACTTTTTTTTCTTCTGATTTCAAATTTATAATAACATAATAAAACTAAGTACGAGTACTTTGCTTTGTTGAAAATTAATCAACAATCCCCAACAATGACGCCGAAAACTTGACAGCTCTTTGATAAATATACCAAATCCTTTACGTAATAATAGTGATAAATAAAAATCATCTCCACATGGATTGTTATTAATTTAGTAACACATCAAAGTCATAACACAACAAGAAAACAAGCTTTTTGTGAGGGCTTTTACCCTCACAAATGGCTATAATCAGCCACAAATGTGACTTTTGTGAGGGTTTTTGGCAGCCACAAAGAAGCTGGTCACAAAATTTTGTGAGGGCTTTTGCAGCCACAAAGTGCTAGAAACAGATTGACATTTGTGAGGGCTTTTGCAGCCACAAA
>NC_021163.2:32141995-32185710 GCF_000331145.2 Cicer arietinum | reverse complement strand
TTTGTGGCTGCAAAAGCCCTCACAAATGTCAATCTGTTTCTAGCACTTTGTGGCTGCAAAAGCCCTCACAAAATTTTGTGACCAGCTTCTTTGTGGCTGCCAAAAGCCCTCACAAAAGTCACATTTGTGGCTGATTATAGCCATTTGTGAGGGTAAAAGCCCTCACAAAAAGCTTGTTTTCTTGTTGTGAATGAGATAGTTCATGCACTTGCAAGTAGCTGCATCTTTCTCTAGTCTTCATATTTTCATTTATATCACATATTCTACTTATGATATTATTATTAATGAAATACTATAAATACTTTTGTGTTTAAAAAGGGATTATCATAATCTGTATTTGGTATGTGTATGATAAAAGACCAGATAACATATATTATTTTATTATATATTTTAAATAAATTAAAATGATATGATATATTATATATAAATGACTATCCTTGTGACAAAAGTATATTTGAAAATAAAATTCACATTTTTTATAATTCTAAATAATAATTTCGTTTTAATTTATATTATTCATATGTTTTATTTTTAATATATAAATAATAAAAATTGATTTATATTACATGACAAGATTTTAATTAGAAACCTAAGATGATATATAGCATATTTAACTTGTCATATCTTACCGACTGATGCATATTTTTTTTCAAAAAATAATCGTATTCACTCATCAAAAACTAGTTGAGAGTCTAAAATAGGATATGATGAATTATTATATAGTGTCTCTTTAATCAAACAAACCCTTAATGATTTGAATCAATTTTTCTATTTCAAAAATAAGAGTAAATATTCAAATTTAATGGTTAGAAATTGATTTATACGTTTTAAGTAGAATTAGATTTACATTATAAAAAATAAGATAAAAAAAACTGGAGCGAATCGGCCTATTCAATTAATCTAACTTAATATCAAACCTACATCTAGTTCAATAAGTCAAGAGAACATGTTGCCAAAAAACCGAACTAAAAAAGGAGAATCGATGTAAAACCGCTCAAATCAAACAGAATTGAGCAATCAATGGATTTTTTATTTCTTTAGTCTTTGGTACGTCAATCGAATTTTTAATGTTGAACTTGTTAATGACTAAATTATTTGTTAATATTACATTTTATAAGATGGTCAATGAATCTACTATATTAACCTCTCTGATTATCAGCAGTAGAACTCTCAATAACGTTTTAAAGTCTTAAATTCTCTCTCAAAAATCTTATATAAGTTTCTAATATTAGACCTTTATTGAAATAATCTTTTTAAGGCTCTGACCTATTATTTTAGTGGATTTAAGGGAGGAGTTCATAGGTTTGATATTGAGATATTTTTTTAAAAAAATTTCAATATTTTATTTTTCACGAAAAAATATCATAAAAATTTATCAAGAAAATCTAAAATATTTTTTCTCGAATAATTTTGTGAACAAAATAAAAAAATTATTTTTCTTGAAAAAATTAATTTTTTTTTTCAAATAAAAAAATTCAAAAGAAAATTGTAAATATTTTTTATAAAAAAAATCAAAATTTTTTATTGAAAAATTAAAAAAAATATCAATGTTTTTTTTTTTTTTTTTGAAAAGGTGAGCACATAGGTTCGCCTAAGTCCACAAAATTTTAAGGATTTTTTTTACTCTTTTAAACTATAATTTTTTTACTTCTCCAACGTGTAGACTGAGATCAATAATTAGTAGGCCTATAAAATTGACGGATCTAACTATTGAGGATAAAGTAACTCTCTTTTACCATTTTGCGTTTTAACCTCGTTATTCATTCACGAAAGAAAATATACGTATTCAAAACTTATTAACATTTAAATAGAATTAATAGCGTGAAAATTCATGCAAACTGTAATAACACACACGGAAACAAATCATTTCAAGATCTAGGACTCATTTATTCACTAAAAAGGACATGCATGTACCAATGGACCCAAAGTTATGAAAAAATAAATAGGGAACTCTAAATCCCTAAAATAAACAATTCATTCCATACTCACAAATTAACTAACTCAGTATAGGTGTCAATTTCACAAATTTATTAATTATTAATTCTAGTCTACATGTTATAAAGATTAAAAAATTTCATAGTTTAAAAGATCTCACATAAAATTTTATAGATTAAGTGAGATAAAAGGATCTATTTTTTTAAAATTTATCTTCAAAAAATAAATTAAAAATAATTCAAGGTGAATAATTTTAGGTCCTCGATTGTTGACCAGTAGTACGACGATGGGGTTGTTGGCAAGTGTGGTGAGTTGTATGCCTGTAAGAGCATCTTTAGTGGGAATTTTACCGGAAGTTTAACATCTAGAGTATCTTAGTACTAAGAGTTGTCAATTTTATAAATTATTAATTTCAGTCTATACGTTGAAAGAGAAAAAAAAAAAAATTTACATTTTAAAAGGTCCCAAAACTAAAAAGTGTCTAAACTTTTGTGTACTTAATGGTGTTTATGAAAAAAAATTCTATATATTTTTGAAAAAATTTTGAAATATTTATTTTAATTTTTTTCTGAGAAATAATTTATTTTTTCAAAATTCTTTGATAAATTGATTTTGATTTTTTTCCAATACAAAAATTTTACAACTTTTTTTTTTATTTGAAGAATTTAATTGAACGAGAGACTAGAGATTTAATTGAAGAATTTCAACGAGAGACTCTAGAACTTTATTGAAAGCTTTACACCTGTGACATGGTTGGTAGTTTAAATATCAAACGTGTCCTCTGTATAAGTAACCTCAAAAATTGATTGTTAATATTTAAAAAACTTTTTTATGCTGAAATCTAGACCCATCGTTGGAGTAATGAAGTCATACAACCAATAAAAAATATTAAATACGTATGCTCTATTATAGATTTGTTATATGCAACCACTGTTGGACTAAAAGTTAGTTGGGTTATTTATGAGTTGCTTAAATCTTAAGCGGCGGCTACTTGGGTTGACAAAAAGTAAATTGAGCAACCCATTTGAGTTATCTTCATTAGAACATCTTTAATAGTCACAAAAATATAAATCTTATTTTGAGTTTTATACAGCACTAACAAGTGGTCTCCACATCACATGTCATATTTTATATTTTATGCAACTCATTGACATTTTATTTAAATGATTAAAAATATATACAATTTTTAAGGAATTCACACTTTTATATGTTTTTTATTTGCACTCAATTTTATTTCAAACTTAAATATTTATTTTAATAAAAAATTGACTAAATTAAAAACTTAAAAATATAACATAAATGAATACATAAATATAATGAGAAATACAAGACGATATTAAAAATGATGAAAACCATATAAATAAGATGAAAAATGCATAATGGTTAAAAATACATAAATATGATAACAAAAATTATGATAAATAATAAATACAATTTTATTTTGTTTCAGAATGAATAAATACCAGTCATACATAACAATAAAAAAATATCATGATTAAACTTCGTTATTCTCTTATACGAGACGTTTCCAAATGTGCTCTCTTTTAATTAATTTTATATATATTAGTTTGTCTCCTTTTTATAGTTGTTGGTTGAGAAAAATAATTAATTTCGTTTCAATGCTACGGTTCCTTAATTATGATTCATCACCAATTTTAATACTATCCATTTTGACACATCAAATTCCTCCAATGGAAAAAAAGAAAAATACAGGTTCATCATTCTATGAAACTTACATAGATACTCCATTAAATATCTCATAATCTTAAGAGTTCATTTAATAGATAAAAAAGAGACATGATAGAAATATGTATTATATCATGTTTGAATTCAGTATTTGATGAAACATAGTATGATATAAGTTAATTTAAAATTTTATCATATGTTGTCTCTCTAATTAAAATTTATATATTAGAAACCAGCACAATAAGATAAGAATAGTAATTTATTCAATTATCCTTATAAAATATAAATATAAAAATATAAATCTAATCAAATACAAAAATAATTAACAGAATTTGATATTAAACTTAAAAATGAAATATTAATAATTAATTTAATATGTGTTTATTATTTTACACAATGCTAATTTTGTCTTTTTATATAATTTAATAAATAAGTATTCACAATTATGTTGATTGAAAATTTAAAGTAAATATAATTTGTTTACAATGTATTCTTAAAATTTACATATAATATATATCATATCTTTATTTATATTATAACAACTAAAATATAATTATTTGATTACTCATGGTTTTATTTTTAAAATTTAAATTGTTTATTTAGTAGTGTCAATTGATAGTTTTAATATAAAATTATTTCATTACTTATTTAATTTTTTTGTTAATTTATAATATTTAAAATATAATAAGTTAATTTTAAAAAAACTAATATTATATCATATCATGATTTGATGAGTATCAAATATATGACAAAATAAAATGTTATTATGTTGGTTATCATGTGTGTATCAAACACAATATATGATAATATTTATATTGTTAGTATTCTATCATATATTATGCTAATCTTATCCAGCTTTATATCTATCATGTCTCTTTCTATTCTATGCATCAAACGGACTATAACTTTCTTTGTGTTGTGTTTGTGAGTATTCTACCATGCACCTCACACCTAAATCTGCCACTCCTTAAATCAACGTAAAAATACAATTTTATCCTTCTATAAAACCTTTAATTTTTTTACCACTCATTTTTGCATCATCTCTTTCGAATCTTTAAAGAATTCACTATAAATATTTCCAAATTTTTTAAATAAAAAAAGTAAGTGACACTCAAATTTTTCATATATTCGAAATAAAAATTTTCAAAAGTTTCGAACAATTCAAAAATTTCAAAATATAAGTTTTTCAGATTTTCAAAAATTTCGAAATATAAATTTTCCAGATTTTCGAATGTTTCGAGCAATCTGAATCTTTCAAAATAGAGAAAATTTTGAAACTCTCTATATTTGGAAACTGTCGAAATTTTCCAAACTTAGAAACTTTCGAAACTTTCTATATTTGGAAACTTTCGAAACTTTCCAGAAAGAGGAGGTGAAAGAAAGAGTTCTAAAAAAATTGAAGATTTTATAGAAGGAAAAAATTGTATTTTTATGTTGATTGAGGGGTGACATGTTTAAGTGTCGAAGGGCATGGTAGAATAATATGTATTTGTTAAGCAAATGGGTAACCTAGGTCGACCATTACCTAGCTCGGTGGATGTTGTTGAGTACAATTCGAGTTGGTTTGGTACATGGATGTCTATTTTGTCTTTCTTCTTATTGAAGTTGGGATGGTTTGATTCTAGAATTCCATTCTATTTTTTAAAAAATTAAATAAAATTTTTATGTTTAAAAAGTTAAAAAATTTATTTTACATCTACATATTTTTTACACAGTCAATTAATCATAACCATTCAAATTATAAAAAAAAATTCTCAAATCAAAATTATTTCTAAAAAAAAACCATTCAAACTAAGAAAAAGATTTCTCTCAAATCGTAATTAATTTTTTTTAAAAAATTATTATGATTTCTCGAAGTATAAAAGAAATTTACTATTAATGTGTATGAGAATTAATCTCAAAATTGTATTATTATTTCATACATTTAAACGTTAAAATTTCCAAATTTTAAATTTTATAATTTCTAAGGCCACAATGTTGTATGTCCTTTAAAATTCTAAGAATATTTTTGTTTGTTTTAACATTTGGGTTCCCAAGTGAAAGATACATTGATAATTTAGAATTCGATCAGGAGGAAATTAAAATCCCACAAATAATTATTTCCTTTAAAATATGAATTCGAATTCTATTGAACGATGTTTCTTTAACGAAATATCATTAATCAGTTGAATCGAGTTACTTAGTTTAAAAATATCGTATTTTATAATTTGCTCAAAGATTCTACTTCATTCGACTAGTTCTATAGTGCATACGTGAAGTATATAGTGTACCATATACAAATTTATTTTAATAATCGGATCAATAAGTCCCACAATTGAATCAAGTGAGATATAATTGACTATTTGATCCATTAATATAAAAAAGAATTTGAATTTGACTCACGCATTGTACGGATTTTTTTTTTTGAACAAGCATTGCACATATTACAAACACTCAATATATATTTATATATTTATTAATTTATGCAAACTTTCAAGTTTAAAATTCACTTATTTTATTTTCTTTTTATATTTTGTTTGTGATATTATTTCTTGTATCTTGCGTTATTTTTATTATCGGTAGAAATTATATAATATGATCTAATTTATCCTTTGTGGATTTATAGGTTAAATATTTTAAAATGAATGTATTTGTTTGCATTCAGTTTAAAGGGATTAGACGCATTGGTGGTGATCCAAGATAAATTTAGTTTTGTTGTTTCGTTTTTGTTTTATCTACTTTGTTTTCATCTCTTTCACTACAATAAAACACTACTTTTGTGGTTGGCATAAACCTCCACAAAAAAGAAAAACAATCACAACAACCATACTTGTGGCGGTTTAAGGAAGCTACAAATAACCTAGTCACAAACTTTTGTGACGGTCAAAACTACCTCAAATGTTGGTTTTTTAGGTACTATTTGTTAGAGTCTAAACCATCACTAATTTGTGATAGAAAAGGTAGCCACAAATTTGTGAGGGCTTCGACCGCCACAAAAGGATAAAGCTGATGAAAAAAACAGAGTATGTGCAGGTTTAAGCCGCCACAAACATAAAGAGAAAACGAGGAGAACACGCAAGTAGTCAAAACAACAAAAATAAAGAGAAACACTCAAGAACATAATATCAAAGGTTAATCTAATTTATTCATAATAAAACAGTTACAAGGATGAAATGTTATGCATGTCCTATAGTTTATACTTCTTCATCATTTGGTACCATTCTACTCTGAAGTGCATGGTTAGGAGGTCTGATACTATGCCACTACAAGAGTGGACGAACAATTCATAAATGGCCAAGTTCTGATAGATCCCCTCAACTCAACCCGAGACACATATACATGATGGTCAGGGTACTCTTGTGTTGCACGGTAGCTCACGACCTTAACAAATAACCCACTAATCCACTTAGGAATTCCCCACTAGAGATACCCCAAGGTCTATCAGTCTTACATTACAGTTCGATTGTAGCCCTCCACGATCAGTCTCATTCAGTTGTACTTCCCTGAATCACTAGGTTTGTCAGATCCTCCCTATATGATGATAAAATAAGCTTTACTTCAAAATCTACAACACCTATCTCATACTTACTCGATCATCACAACTCAATAAGTTTCAATTTGAAATCACAATATTTACCATTATATATGTATATGAGTCAATCACAACAAAATCCCAATATTTGGTTTACACTACTCACAATGCATAGTCTAGTCTTATCAATCACATAATAAGAAATCAACAAGTGGGGCATCCAAGTAGCATCACAATTTCAATCAAGTAGACAAGAACACTCAAATACATATCTTTCATACAATACCAATTAGTATAAGGTTTCATAAAATTAAATAATACGCAATCTTAACATAAATTAATTCACAACAATTCTATAGGTTTCTAAATTATATTTTAGTCATTGCTATTACCATTGATATGTTATTAAATTAATTATTATTACTCAATAGGGCTCGACCATACGTGGTAAGCCTCAAATGAATCTCTGAGAATTACGGCATTTCCGTTCATTCCGCATTATTTTATACTCATAAAGTTGAACCTCCTCTCACCTTTACCTTGGTTGAATATTTCTCCCAACGAAGCCGATCCGCTTATTTAAAGTGTCGCGTATTCGCCAACCACCGTCTCTAATGGTCCGTGAATAAAAATAAATCAATGCAACAACCAATACAAATTAATTACTTGCTCCAATAGATATAGAAATTATTTACTAAAATTAATTAAATAAATTATCTATTATTTATAATATAACTAAAAATATGTTTAATATCCTCAAACATACATATTAGTATATCAACATAAAACAAACGTCTAATTAAATAAATATGGCATATAGCTATAGCATGAAAGTAATAGTGTTTATATTTAATAGTGTTTATAGGTTAAAATAGGTTAGCAATATCTTCTATGTAATGAAACAAATTAGTGTTTATATTTATTTAAATTGATGAATATTGTAACAACTTTTAGTTATAACTAAAATAAAAATGAAATGTTTTAGATGTAAAACGATTTTCGGACATCTGTTCAACATTAATATACTTCGATCATATCAACTCTATCATTATACAAAAATTAAAATTAAAATAACACATATCCAATATTACTAAAATATGTATAAAGGAATATAAAAATATAATATTAAAATATATAAGTTTATAATTTGATAATATAAATAGTAATTATATATATAAAAGTTGGACAACGTCGGAACCATATAATAATAATATTATTTACATACAATTGTTCACTTTATTGTTACATGCATGTATTTTAAGGTTTTGCAAAAATTAATAAACAACTTTGATTAATTAGTACTTTAAAAAAAAAACCATGATTAATAAGCAGATTTATTATTAAAAAAAATTAAAAAAAAGAATACATGTCCTTTATTGATGTAATTTGATGAAATTGAAAAAAGTATATTAAATCGATGAAATTAGAAACATATGCTCTCTTCTTTTTATTCAGACCAAAGTGTATCGAATTTGAAAATAAGAAAATGTATTAAATTGATGTAATTAGGAACATATACTCCCTTCTTTTTATTCAAACAGACAAATATACTGGATGTACTGTACTGCTACGTGATTGTATTGTTGTTTAAAAGCCAAGGCTGAAACAAAGTAGCTGGAACTAAGGCTGGAACAAGATGTTACACTAGATATTATTATTATTATTATTATTATTATTATTATTATTATTATTATTATTATTATTATTATTATTATTATTATTGTTATTATTATTGTTATTATTATTATTATTATTATTACTATTATTATTATTATTATTACTATTATTACTATTATTATTACTATTATTATTATAAAAGAAAAATAAAGTAATACATTGTTAAACAATTACCATGCAGGCATGATTTTTGATATTAAAATAGATGATATATCAATGTAATTTACAATATTTACTTAATGTCTGGTGCACGTTATAAAACATTGAATTATAATTAAAATAAACAAAAGCATTTAGACGCTCTGATGTAACCTAAGATAATAATTAAAAACCTAAGGAAAATTCTGCACAATATTAATATAAATTAGTCAAATCTTAGATTACATATTGACCCTGAAAATGAAAAGAAATTATATGCAACTAATACTCATTTTGATTCAAGCCTCTCAAATTTGCATATCAATAATAATTTGAATGCCCAAGTGTTTTATACCAAAAGAAAAGAAATTGTTGGTTTACATGGAAGAAAGAAAAGGAAATAAGGGATTAAAGGCATAGGATGAAGACTAATACGAGGGACAATAATCATACCAAAATCTTTAGAGTTTCTGTCAATTTCATAAAATGAAGATTTAATAAAAAAAATAATACGACAGTATAGATAGCAAAATATATGCACCATATCGATAAAAATTAAGCAGTTTCTACAGGGTTTTCTTTTCTTTATGTTGAGACTATATTCTAAAGATTGTGTGTGAAATGTATGTTGGTTTTACTAATTGGCAGCACTTCTCATTAGGTTATAGAATATCACGAATTTAGAATTAATTTAGGTCTATTAATTCTGTTTATGACGAATTCAATTTATTATTTAAGCTATTAATAAATATTATTAGACTATTACTCGGAGAATTAAATTTATGAACAGCATCATCATCATTATTATATTTAATATATAATTAATATAGTTATTTTATATTTATATTTACATAAAAATAAATTTAAATAATAAAGGTCTAGATAATAAACAATACTAAAATATGAGTCATAAGATAATATCAATCCAGACTGGTATTATTATTATATATATATATATATATATATATATATATTAATTTTATTTAAATAATTAACTACAAAGACAAATAAAAAAAAACAATCGCTTAAAAAAAAATAATCACACCACAATAAACACATGTATAAGAAAATATCATTAATTTATAATAATAATAAATTTAGGGTGTTAAAAAACTAAAATAAAATTTTAAATGATATTTAATAAATTTTTTTCGTAAATTAAGTCCCTAAAAACCAAAATAGAGATCGTAAAAATATATAAATTTTTTGTACGAACTCAACTACAACTTTTTGTAATGACTAACAACAAATATTAGTATCATTGATTTTTCTAATATTTTTTTAAAAATAACAACATTAAAATCAATACTTTTTACATTTTTTAAAAAAAATTATTTATCATATATTATATGAACAACAAAATTTTGTTTAGACAAATCTACTAATATTTTGAAATACCTTTTTATATCTTTTGAAAATAATATAAAAATATTTTACATATAATATTACATATTTATAATTAAATCAACATTATATATTTACTTTTTTTTTTCATAAGTATTATATTTTTGCTGAAAAAATTACAATTTCTTACTAAAATTATATTTTACGAACACGATAAATTATAGTAGTAAAAATAACTACAACAAAAATAACTACGTTTTCATTTTAGTAAAATTTTATAATTTAAATATTTTACTAGCAGTTTGTTTAACAAATCTTACTAATATTAAAGTTTAAAGATAATATAATAACCAATTTTAAAAATAAAATATTCTACATTCTAAAATAAAATATTTAACACTCAAAACATAATTTATAACCATATAACTTTATTTTCAATATTAAATATATAAATTACTAATCTATATTTAAAATGCATTACATATTAACTTGATGTAGGGTAGTGACTGATTTGAAGCTTACGAACACATAACAACTCCTTGCAATCAACACAATAACACCACTACCAAAATAAAAATTAAATAATATTTATTAAATAAATAACTTCAAATAAAAAATAACATTAATAAACAAAACATAATAAAATAAAAAATTTACTAAAACTCAAGAGAGAAGGTAGAAAGAAAAGTTGGAGAAAAATAAAAGTTGAGGAAAAATATTTATAGAGAGAATGTAGATAGAAAATTTAGAGAGAAGGTAGAAGTAAAAAATGAGAGGAAGAATGCTATAAATATATGGAGAATAAAACATTTGTGACGGCTAAAGCGGCCATAAAATGTTAACGGCTCTATTCCCTTTGTGGTGGTTGTAAGAAAAAAAAAGTTACTTTTGTGGCGGTCTAAACCCTTACAATGTTGCAACGGTCTGATTTTTGTGAGGACTTATACTGCTACAAATTCCTACTGATATTTTCAATTAATCAAACTCATTGTGAGCGTGTTGGCCGCTACAAAATCAAATAATTTTTCCCTCCAACAATTTTGTGGCCCTTTTTGGGTGCCACAAAAGTTACAATTAGCCAAAAAAATTTTTTATTTTTTTTTATTTTTTAGGGTTTTTTTCAACCACAAGTAATAGTCAATTTGAATTTTAGTATTTGTAAAGGCTTTTCTGTTCAGTATTATGTGAGTGTTTTTTTTTTGCCCACAAAATATTTTTAAATTTTGCCACAGATTGATGTTGTTCTTATAGTGTTTGTTTTAATCTTGTTAAAATGGTTTTAAAGTAAAACACAATTCAACCAATCTTTCTTGTGTTTCTCGAACCACAATTGTCATCAAAGCTCGATCTCAATATTGAGCACTTAATTGTATTTGAGTAAATATCTATATTATTATGACTATGGTGATGACGTTACAAGTGGAAATGTTATCATACTTCCTCTGTTTGATGGAGAAAAATTCAAGTACTGGAAAGACATGTTGGAACCAAGACGTTCCCTTGAACAATTCCTCTGTGTGGTCTTAATGTTAACAAAGTTTGTGAGAACAATATATTGCACTGATGACTTCATTAAGTGTGTAGGAATTAGAACAGGAAAATAAAAAAAAACAACATCACCAGAAGAAATCAGAAGTAGTTATGAGAAGCAAATGGGAGATCGTTGGAACCAAGAATTAGACCAGGAAGTCAAAATGAAACGACTAGACCTGAGGAAACGACATGAGGAAAGGACCCGAGGAAACAATTTGAGGAAATGGCTAGAGGAAGCAAAGTCAAACTTAATAAACGCACGTGCTACTGTGTGCACACATCTTCCCTTGGAGATTTTCCTCTTATGATTATGTGTGTCAGCTAATGACGACTGAAATGTGCTTCCTATTAGCATGCCTCTAATGAACTATTTATGCATGCCTTTGATGAACAGTATATCGGCATGCCTCTAATGAAGTCTACTTTCTGCATGACTCTAAAATTCGAAGTTATTGTTCAAGTCTGCCTCAAAAGCTTATGTTCCGCTAGCTCAAATAATTGCAACATGTTTCGAAATGTTGTATTACATAAGCAGCCTCTGAACTTGTACTGACTATGATATTGCAACAAATGTGAAATTGTCCATGCGCTAATTCTAAGTCACACAATTTTTCCCTTGATATAATTATTCAAGCAACACAACATCTGAGTCCAACAATCAAGTCAATGATTCTGATGGAGAAAAGTCAAGACTTTGATGTAAAGTCAAAGGCTCTGATAGATTAAGCAAAATACTGAATTGGACTTAGCCATATCATTATTTTTGAAGGTTCGAGAACAAGCCTAGATTTGTTCCTACCTAAATCAAATCAAGTGTATGAAGGAAGATTCAAGTGAACCTAGTTGCAAACGTAATCTGAAAAAATACGCACAATATCTTTCTAGAAGAATTAATCAGACCATATTGGGAAATAAAGAATTGCATAACAGTCATATTATTAAGATCATATCAATCTAATCTATGTTTGGAATAAATAATTGTTGGCTAAACTGGAAAAGAGACACAATTTAAAACCCTTAAGGGACAAAACAAAAACCCTAATTTTTTTTATAAATAGAAATCAAAGTTGAAGAACGAATCACGAACTCAACAAACTCAGAAATCCTAAAAACCAAAGTTATTCAGAAAAACCTTAAGAGTTCAACCTTTTTAAGTATTCAGAGTTTAAGATTTTAAATTCTAGCAAAACACTTGTTCAAAGTAAAATACTCTAAGTTCTATCAAGTTGGTGGTGAACCAAGATAAAATCATGTGCATTATTTTTACATTTGCATTATCTTATAGGTTCTAGTAAGATACAAACATTAAATGTCATTGTAACTAGACACAATATAGTTTACAAAACATCCTATGAAGTACCATTACATAAAATATAATACCTCTTAATAACAAAACATCATCATCTGTTCGCCTAGAGATCGAGCTCAAGTCTTTTTATCTACTAAAATACATAAAAATATGGAATGAGGTAATAATCTCAGCGAGTTCTATAAATAGAGGAAAAACATTTTGAAATATTTTTGTTTAGATGAAATTTTTAAAATAACATGTTTTATCAAATTCTTAAAAATCAATCATTTTCCATAAATTATGGACAATCTATCCCAATTATGTCAACGTAGACTACCAAAATAATTGTGATCATTTTCTCTATAAGGTAGATCTTGGTCATGACCAAAACCGACGTCCCATTTGTTATTCCCTTACTGATGTTTCATTATTGAAACATCCTCGTATGCCACCATAACATCTTCAATCAAAACAATGCATATCGTGCAATTATGTTTGTCAAATTATAGCATTTCAATAAGTGTATTGAATTGTTGCAAGTAATAGCAAAAAAGTAGTACCAAATATCGAACTCAAAGATTGTGTTTTAATATCAAATTTTGTTTAATTACTAAAATTGAACAAAAAATTTTCGAATTGATTGAAATTATATTTTTGTATGCCATACTAAATACTTCATTATTATCCAAGTTCAAGAAAAAAAATAAACTCCAATTAAAATCTAAAAACATGATTACATTATTCAAAAGAAACAAGCATTATTTACAATCCTAGGAATAACCTACCCCCTAAAACCATCTAAGTTCTAATTCATACTGCTAGACCTGTAACCTAACAATCCCATAATACTAACTAATAAGATTTGACAACTGAAAACTGAATCTCTATTGGCCATCTATACATGTCCTCTACTGGAACTGGGATGAAGATAGTTGTCAACCCATTCTCTGAGTCATAGTTGAAGTCAGTTTCATTGTCACACACCACACATTTAAGTGGCTTCTTGGATGAGTAAATCCCAAATCTACCACCTCCTGTTACTTTAAGGCTAACAGACGCTGTTGCTTCTTTTTCAAAACTGGCAGAGCTGAACCCTCCATCATCCATTTCACATGCTTTATGGATTTCAAACTTGTCTACAGCTCCACCAGTGTTAAACATATCTAATAGTCCTATTGGTGCAAAGAAAATACCTTGTGCGATTTCCTGTCGAACAACATCAATTCACTCAGCATATCATAGGCTAAAAATCACAAAAAAACAATATATGTTTTATGTAGTAAACGAGTATTTAATTTGACAAATGGTCTAATACTTGAGACCCAGATTTAAAAATAAATTATGCAATCATGGTCTGATGTTGCAGCTCATCGTAAATTTTGATGTTTTTGCAACCACAACTGAATTTGAACGTAAATTTTTGTATTATTTTGTAATATCACGTATGACGATCCAATCACTACCTTTACCTAGATTTAAACTTTTCTTGAGCCTTACCTTGATTGGATAGAAATGGAGAAGTTCATACTCTAGAACTTTTAGTGTCACTGGAACTGAAGCACCTTTTGGTAGTCGAATTACGTCGCCTAAAATGTGGATGCTAATCAATTTTAAATAAAATTGAATTCAAATCAACTTCATCAAAGTATAAAGTAACTTCACTATTTGAAAATAGGAAATTTTATGCCCAATGAAATTACCTGATCTGTAAGCATAGACAATAGCATCCCCATTCCAATCAGCACCAGCTACTTGAGCAATTAGGTCAACATCAGAGGTACAAACAGAGCCACTAAGTGTCCCGGGTGTTTCGCAATGAACGCGGTTTTTCTTCTCTATCTTGCACCACCCTGCACCTTGACAGTTAAATACACCAACCACTCCACAACATTTGTTCAAATTCCATATCTTGAGCAAGCTGAAATTAATTTTAATTCATAAGATTCAAGCACAACACAACAGTAAATGAGCCGATAGAAAAACAGATAGAAGATTAAACGAGCCTAGTTCCATCTCTTGCTGGATCAACAAATAGAGAGTCAGCGGTGGGCCGGGCAGGTAACTTAGCTCGGAGAACTGAGCCATCAGGAAGAACAAGCTTCTTTAGAAGATCAAAATTGTGTCTTCCTGGTTTGTCACTATAAAAGCAACAAAAACCATGTCATGATATTAATACATACTCATTTCATGTATAACCAAATTTAGAACAGGAACTGCAATCGATGTTGATATACCTAACGTAAATTGGACCTCCACTGATTGCACGAGCTGCAGCATGATACTCGGCCGCCGGATGTAAACTCTGAAATTACAGATGTTCTTTTGTTAACAAGAGTATCACTGTTAAAACCAGTGCATCGTACTGTGATTCTTATAGTATGGAGAATTGCAATCAAGTATAAGTGACCCCAATTGTGGTTATGCTGCGGTCTCGAGTACAACAAAAACCTTGATGTAACCTTGATGTAACCGACCAAATCGCAGAAACAGACATTCTTTAAAACCATGCTAACTGGTATTCAAAATATAAAATGGATACAATTTGATTGTTTTGCTACCACTTTTATAAGTATGGAACTTTCAAAAAATCTATAAATAGAAGATGATATATATTTTCGTGAAAATTGATAATTGTAAACATCTGTGAAATAGGAAAATGCAGATTCACTGACTAGGTATTACCACTTCTACTTACATGAAACATGTCCCAATCAGGTTGCATGAATTCTCCAAGGAAAAGTGCATTATATGCAACAGATGAAACATGAATGGTGTGAGAAGCAGGATCGTGTGGGTAAAAGTCATCAGAGGCTCTCACAACAGAAGTCTGCTTTGAACTATATAGGCCATCAGTATTGTGACACATGCAGGCAATGCATCCGTTGTCGGGAAAATTTCGAGCAATGGAGGCTTCGAGTGATTGATGATAGCTGCGTGTGATCGAGACTCTGCCTCCATGTCCTGAACCAAGGGTCTCAATAATGTTTTGCACATCAACCTTTACTCCATCTACTCCGCAAGAAGCTAAGTAAGCATGGAGCTCGTTGTAGAAATCGAAGACCTTCTTTGGATGAACTAGGCCTAAGCCGTGGACAGACAAGCTGTCCATGACGACGTCTGGTTGATTTCCTAGGACCCCTGGAGAGTGTTTTGGATAAGCCAAGGAAGTGTCAAAATGTTCCATTCCAATTGCTGCTGGCTTCACTCCACCCCAATAACCAGCTAGAGCATGCCAAACATAAAAATACCTGCCCATCAGAAATCCACAGTTCAGAAACATAAACATACGTAGTTCAAGTGGATTTGAGACACCCCAAGGAGTTTGAGAACAAGGTCCAGGGTTAAAACTCTGGCTACTAACATAACATACTAACAATTAACATTTGCCTATCCAATAAAAAAGGTCATCAGATAATTCTTTTGTCACATAAATTTAGTTATGTCCAAACGACTCAAGAACAAAAGAATACGACTAATTTTGAAATTTATAGGTTATCAAGATTCTCGACCATACTTCACATTGTAATTTTGCTTTGTTTGATTCACAACATGCTTGAGGCCATTACTCTCTCCATTCTTTTGAAATTTAGTGTTCTCTTTAATACCAGTCAACCTAGTAGCAAACCTGCAGTCATCACATTATCCAAAGGATCAATTACACATTTCTAAATATGGAAAGCTTATGCTAAATACGTTATATAGGAACAGGTAAAATCTTACTGGGCTCCTTCTTGTACAACAGAATCTGCATCTTTTGGTTTACTCTCAATCTGTTGCCAACCATCATCGACGATGAGGAACCGCGGAGATGCACCTCCCTCTGATAGGCTAAAGTAAAAGAATCAAACAAAACACAACACTTCATTATCTAGTCAATGTCTAAACATCATCTTGATCTCTTTTAACAGAACATTAATAAATTCCAACTCTTATTTCTCTCACTAATTACCTTTTTAAGCCTTCTTCAATACCTACAGCTGTGACATCAGTATAGAAAGCATCCCATGTGCACCAGCCAAACCAGTCAAGAAAAGACGGCAACTGCATAAAACCAACCGATATGAAGGATTAAAGATCCATTACATATAATTAATAAATGGATGTATTGGTGATATTTCTAGGAGGGGATTGTTACTCTTTTCTTCTCACGATGAAGGAAAGTTTGCATATGTTTTTCAACAGCCCTTATTGACAATCAGAAAAGGAGTCAGTAACACAACATTTGTCAATATACAAATACCAATTCCATCAAATGAGAGAAAAATTCTAGCTAATAATTCATATAACTACTACAAAAAATTTCAATTAGAATGGCTAATAAGAGACTTAAGTCTCCAAGCATAGTTCAGGTTGTTGAGTTGGGACACTTGAAAGAGTTTGAGAATGAGATTGAAGGATCAAACCCTGAATACTTGCATAGCATACTAAGAAATATGTCAACTAGCATTTTCCTATAAAAAAAATTAAATAAATAAGCAACTTAAAATCATGAATGCCACGTTTAGTTCTGTAGCTAAGTTATAGAGATTAAAATGAAAATGAATAAGCAATGGAAAATTAGAGACAGATAAACATAATTCGTCTCTAATTCTTTGCAAACTGATATAGACACCAAAATCAAAGACCAACTTCATTTTCCATCTTCTATAAAAAAAAAATTCATTTTTTCATTTTCCGTCTCTAATTTCTGCTGATAATTCAACTTTTTCTAGTTGTGTAGGGTCTTATAGAATTTGAGGACATTGGAGACCACATAGATAAAAAATCACAGACAAAAAGAGAAAGAGGCCTCACTTAACAGCTTGGTTGATGACTTCGAACGGGTTGGTTCCAGCATGCATGTAGACCATGTGAAGGCCTTGATTGGTCTTAACAGCAGGATCTCCTGCAAAACCAAACCCACACACCAAATGCAAAATATCGTTTCGGTTCTTTGGAACTCCTCACTAGTCCCTACATATATATTTAATTTCTCCGAAGCTATAAACCCCATTTGTTTAATTTAACTGATTGGTAGTCATTTACAGGTTTCTCCATTCAAATAGTATTTTCATTAATCATAGCTTCATCTCATCATCCCTTCAAATTTGGAGCTTACCCAGTGCATGTTTTGACTCACTTTTTGAAGAGTCAAAAGTGATTCCGAAGACTTAGAATTGATTTTAATATGTTTCAGAGTTCTCGATTAGAATTGATTCTAACTTCAAACTAGTAGTTTTCGCCACCATAGAACCAAACATGCACAATATCTAATCAATTTTCATGGCCAAAAGAAACTCACCACTCTCAAGACAAATCTCTATCTCATTTTTGTCATTTCCTTGTAGGACAGCGCGGAACTGGCCTTCCAAGAGAGGAAGCAAGACAGTGTAGATAACTGGAGAATTTTCCTGTTGATTTTTACTATCTTTAATCTCTATAAGCATGAATTGGGTCTCCAATGGAACATCCCTCCCATAAGTTCCAACTCTATGAGTCATCCACCATAACTTGAACCGGAAACAACACAAGTATCGGAGATCCCTGTTAATAAATTCAACTGAAATTTAGTAGACTAGATGAATGAATGTGTTGTAACAAGTTCTTTTAGGTCATTCATACATACCCAAAACCAAAAGCAACAATCATGTATGTCACCCTGTTTACTTTTGTTTCAGTCAAATTTTATATGAACAAGCTTTTGATCAAATGAGGCAAGCTTCACCATAAAAGCATCATTGTCTAATTTAACTAAAGAACATATACTAAAATGCATCATTAAAACATCATATAAATTTCTTTCCGACAACAACTATATAAACTAAACCATCCAATGTTTTTGGTATAAATAAGGATTATCTCGAGCTAAGTAAGACCACATAAACGGCAAAATTCTCCCTAAAAATTTTGGAAGAGGCAAAATTGTCTCTAAAGGTGTAGAGAAAAATGTTCTCGAGTATAATCAATTTTAATTCTAGAATTGATTCTAACTTGAAATAAGAATTTAGAAGTTTTGACTCTACAATCATTTTTGAATAATTCTAGCAACACATTCCTTTCAACACTCTTTTTAATTAATTGATTTTTAGCCTAGAATCTATTGTTCAACCCACTTTTGTATAAATTTATCCAAATATAAACCAATTTATATTCACCATATTTTTAATCAAAAACAATTTTACAAAAACAATGAATTCAAAATTAATTTTCGTCACAACAATTCACCGAACATATCCTAAATCACCAACTATTCTCTATGATTTCAACAAAACCTAATCAATAAGAATAGGATTAGCCATTAAGTTGTAAATAGTAAAAGAACTTACTGTAAGACACCAATGGGAAACACATGGAGACTTTTGGTGTTGGAAGCAGTAGCACCAACAAAAGCACCAGTGACAATTCCCTTTCCATTTCCTGGAGTTACTACAATGTTGTCTGGAACTTCACTCAGTATAGTCTTCCCATGAACCACCAGATTCCCATCGTTAATCAATATCTTAGGTGTCACCGTCATATTGCAACACTTCACCACTGTGACACATCAAACATTGGGAACCATAAAACTAATTTACTATTTAATATAATTCCATGCGTCACAAGACAATCTATCAATGAAAAATTAAAGACAAAAAAACTGCCACATGACATGAACATTATATCAATATCAATTAAAATGTTCATTAAAAACTGAAAAATTGTTAATGGATTATGTGGTATAGACCTAGGGACTTATGATGATGATGATGGTTACTAAAGGTTATGCGCGAATTAGAGTGATTCCGATGTGGCAGCCATGAAGGAGGAATCCTTATCCAACACGAAGTTTGTTCTGAAGCTACTGATGTTGTCCTTAGCATGGTCTTTATTACCTACCCAAATTAGATTCATATAAAGGGAAAAACCATACAATAACAACAACTTAAATGAAATTTTAATGTCACTCTTTCTGATTTTAGAACTACGTGTCTATCTTACTGTTTGATAATAATAATAATAACTGAAATTATTACACTTTGTGTACCGAAAATATGAATGACAACTTCGCTGGAAATTTTTTTCAAAAAAAATATAACGGAAAAAAAAAGTACAAGTAAGATAACAATTCTAATTATGGAATTTTACAAGGAGGGGAAATTATGCCACATGATTATTTTGAGAATGACCAACAAAATTCGTCACTGAAAGAAAATGAACTAGTAATGCAAGGATATCCACGTTTAGTGGAGTCTAATGAAAATTCATTTTTTATTTATTGAAATTAAGATTCTTTTGATAAGGTTGAACAAAAAATCGCGTTTCTCAAAAAATGCTCAAATGAATTTAAGAAAAATAAAAAATTATTTATTTAATTATTTGAACTGAATTTTTATTAAAATTACTTTTATAGAATTCATTATTAATATTCTAAAGAATTGTGCGATAATCTACAAACAATTTAAAAGTAAAAAAAAAAAAAAAAAAATCGAATCAACTAATACTTTCCACCTTCCACATCATTCCAATTGTGTACTGCTGATAGTTACAACAAGTTATAAGATCCGTACACGTCGTAATCAAATTTTGTTTTCTTTTATTGTGAGAATAGCCACTTTTGAAAGTTTTAGTAGTCGCATGAAAAAAGGTTCATGTTTCTAGATTCCATGTTAATATATTTTTGGTTTAATTATACTCAACATCTCCAAATCCAATACCACCCCATTTCATGGTAAATAAGCTATGCCTCATGACATAAATATGTATGATATATTACCTTTGGTCTCGGCTGTATAAATAGTCTAATAGAATAGAGTTACTAATTTGTGAGGACCCAACTTTTACTTTTCATAATAAAAGAAATGAAGCACTTTATAAGTTAAATATATTTTTATTCCTATAAAATTATACTTTTTTAAATTTATTATTTAGAAAAAATTATTCATTTATATTTTCAATGTTGATTTTATAGATTTTTTTAAAGACTGAAAATTTATTTTTTACAAAAAAGAATTTAAATAGAAGACTAAAAGAAATAATTTATTTTAAGGATTAAAAAGTTGAAAATTTTTTATAGGTACTAAAATAAATTTTTGAAATATTATAGAGACTAAAATTTTATCTCTTTTATTTACTTATTAAAATTTCACTTTTTTATTAAGAGTCTCCAGTATTTTAAGTTAAAATAGAGTCTATGGTGCCTCTCATCTATTTCAACTATATAAAATGATTTGAGTATTAGAGTATTTGTAGTTACACTCTATCAATAGACATCTATTCAAACCCATATTACAACTACACATCAAAATTCATAGAGCTTTCTTCCTTAAGATTTACCACTGACATGAGATATTTCAGTTTGTATTCGAACATAAAATTATATATATATTTTATAAATTAATATATTATGATTGATTGTCAATTTTATATTGACGCTATATCATCTTTAATCAAATAATAATAATAATAATAGTTTATTAAATTTTATAAAGAGATAGAAGATAATTTCCACTAAAAAAAGAGCTAGAAGATAATTTCAGTGCTTTTTTAGTCCGACTCATAATTATCCATACTAATAATAGAGATAATACACCATTTTAATGTTGTCTATTTTTTATTATAAAAATGTCTTTTGCAGTTGTTTTTATTTTATTTTAACTTCTCAATTCTTAAACTCTAAAACTATTTTTTTTAAAAAAACTTCTAAATACTACTTAATTTGAGTTATTTTTCAATCATTTTTTTTCCTTTTCTTTCTATTATTTTCATTTTTCTATTAATTTTCCTATTGCAATTAAACTATTAAAAAAGAAACAATATTTAATGGTAAATTTATTTATTTTTTAAATCCAATACGTGGTATATAAAGAAATCTTTATACCCAAAAATAAATATAACATGAAAATAAATTACCACAATAAAAAAAAAAAAAAAAAAAAAGCCGCAAAGAAAATCAGGTTTTTTGTGCTAGTTTAAACAAACCATAAATAATATAATCACGAATTTTTTTTTACAGTCTTGTACACACTTTATTGGCTTTTTTACTTTAGAATTTAATTTATATATTATCTACTATATTATTTGAAAAAAAAAATAGAACAAAATAAAAACAATTGTAATTAGAACTTATAATTGATTTTTTTTACGAAATATAAACTAAAATAAGTATTATATAATAATTGCAATAAAATAATGCATTAAATTAAATCAATAAAAATGTAGATAAATTTGTCTTTTTTATAGTAATGATAACTCACCGCAAAATATAAGCAATATTTTGAAGGTAATGATTCAGGTGCAAATAACGAACTAAATGTTTGATCTTCTTGTTCACAAATTTTGAATGCGAATATCTCTGTTTTTACTGAAATTGAATGGGATTTGAAGAAACGGATAAAACGCGTTGAGGTTTTTATACGGCGTGTGGTGCTAAAAGTCGAGCAAGTTCTAGACCTTGGTAGTAGTATATAGTGACACGTGGAATGCATTGGCTGAACCGGTTTGTTCCGGATGTATGGTATTTACTTTGGGAAAAGACACGAGGGAAGATTTCTTTTTTCTTTTGGAAGTATTTGACATCTCCAAAGCTCAATTTAACATTGGTTCATTAAAAAGGATCATATTATCTTAAAATAATTTATTTATTTTTTATTTTAACGGTAAATTTAATATGAATTAATTAAATAATATTAAATAGTATTCACTAATTTTTATAAATTTATTATTATTAATAAATTAATAAAAAATGTAACAATTATAATTTTATTATTATTAAATTATAAAAATACTAAGAAAATTGTGATGATATGTTGACACAATTTCAGTAGTGAACTTGTCAAAAATTGAATTTCTAACTACACTATGGTGGACGAACTATTAAATTTAATGAAGTTGCACACTAAATAGAAAGAACTAAAAAATTCGACTTTGTATTTTGTAATTAAATTTATATTTTATAATTTATAAAATTTGTTTCTTAACTTTTCGAATACCTTTACATGAATAATTTATGTAAAAAGAATTTGGAGAATCATTTTTGAAGAAGTAATTTATTTTTAACTTCTTAAATTGTAAAATTCAATTTTTGAAATTTATAGTAGTTATATTGAAAATTCGAAAATTCGAAAATGAATTTTTTTCGTAGGTATTTTCTTTTAGAAATTTATTTTTTTGATTCCTGACACACAAAATTCGAATAATAAAATTTCTAGATAAAAATAATTACCAGAAAATTCAGTTTTGAAATTAATTTTCTGGTTCACAATATAACGATAAGAAAATTAGAAAAATAAATAAATTTTCAGGTCAATTTTTATTTATATTTTATTTTCCAATTTTTTTCACTTGTTTTACATTTTTTTTTGTGAGGAACAAAGGAGCAAAGAATACGATAAAATATTTTCGAATTCAACTTCCTGCATAATCTAATAGAAGAGTTGTTGTTGAGAAAAGGAGAAAGAGGAACAAAGAGATGCAACAAGAGGTAGAAGAGCATCAAGAAGATCATGTTTAGCCTGAGTTTGAGCAGGCATTGCATCAAGATCTTGCGTATGAGGATCACGTACATTAGGAGGAGGAGCATGATCCTATGTTTGAGGATCACATGCACGAAGAGGAGCAACATGATCTTCTGTATGAGGATCACATGTATAAGAAGAGCAACAACTAGATCATGTGCCTAATCAGCCTCCATTTCTTGGAGGACCGTACGATATTTCCATCCTTAAGGACTATGAGGATCACATTACAGCTAGAGTATGGGATAAACAATTTAATAAATAATTCATTTTATTACATTATAGTATGTACGTTAGTATAGTATGTGTAATTTATTATATTTGTAGTATAATATAGGTATATAGTTAGAATATAATTTATTTAAATTGTTATAATTTGGTATGTAATTTATTAAAATTAGTATAATATATTACATAAATTATTTCAAGTTTAATTGTAGTTTTAGTCTTTTTTATTTTTACTATAATATAGCATAGTAATATATTATAAAGTATAGATGATGTTATTTCAATTAATTAACTATTATAACATAAAACACTATTAAACAAGATATATGTTCATTTAAAGTTGTTTCGAATGAAAAAACAGGACAAAATAATGATATTAGATATGTATTACCTATTGAGATAGATCAATGGATTACTAGATCAGACTTACGTCCTCTACAAAAATGTAGTTTGCGTATGATTGATGGTAATGTTATATCTACTTTTGCTGAGAGATGACACACATAAACTAGTTCATTTCACCTTTCATTTGGTGAAATGACTATTACTCTTGACGATGTTGGGGGTCTGTTGAGTATACATTGCTATGAGAAGTTATTCATACCTCCTACTATCATGAGTGTATTCATACCTTCCGCTAACATAAGTGAAGATTTGACAAATGTTGTTGTTGTTGAGTTATTGGGAGTGGATGAGGCATAAATTGTGAATGAGATTAGGGCCAATAGAGGTGCTTCCTATAGTTTTGAATGGTTGAAAACAATGTTTGTTAAGAAACTTCATGAAGGTTAACTTGACTATGCAGCAAGGGCATACCTATTTCCTATAGTTTTTAATGGGGACCTTGATACGTTGTCAAGACCTTGATACTTTTGATATTTATCTCTATTTCATATACATTTTTTATAATATATTATATGATTATTTTTTATATTTATTATATTGTAATTTGATAAAATGCTTATGTAACTATATGCACTTTTTAATTATTTTACAAACATAGATTTATAAGCATTTCCCTGAAATTTGTAAACGTAGTATGAATCAACCTATATCTTCATAGCCACAGATGTTTTGATGGAGTGTTAAACAAACATCTAAAATGTTGCTTATGATAGAGGGAAATTTGATGATTTGGGACCTATTGATGTTATTTTGACGCCAAATTATGATGACGCCTCAACATAATTTTAATCTATATCGATGTATACAGGTTACATTCGTTGGTGCTCCACGATGGTACCATATTTTTCAGAGTGGTGGCTACAACAATTTTGGTATACTCAGTACATCCCTCCTATACTGCCAATGCCCGTTGTCTATGATGTTGATGTTGAATGGATTATGTATAGGAACTCTATTCAATCCCTTCAAATTAGATTGCATCCAGTCGTATATCCATACTTGTGTGTTGAGGGATACTTACATTGGTATATAGAATATTTCATCCTCAGATGATCTCTTGTTCTGCTGCAAAAGCTCCCTGTTTAGACGTTCTTGATATTGGTGCTCATAGTTCTGATGCTGGTGTTGGTGCCTCTACCCCAAACCTGAAGCACCGAGTCTTGTTGAATGGTGTACGCAGTGTTAGAGTTAGACTTATTTATTTTGACTACTTTATTGCGCTAGACTAACTTTTATGTTTGTAATAACATTTTATATTTGGAATGACATTTTATTGTTGTTCCTCACAAAACACTTATCACTAATACAACATAAATACAACTTAAAAAAAAACTTCAATAGAAACACAACTTTAGCTAGTATCATGGTTGAGTTAAGGTAGTTGATTCTTCAAGTTCAACGAGACAATTCATGATCTCATCAATGCTTCTAGGGTGATTCAAACTTTCTAAAAGTATCATTTTTAGATTTGGTCAATGTTGCGTCTAACTCAACCGATCCTTTTGTTTCATAATGATTAAGGTAATGGTCATTGTTTGGATATCATCATCATCTTGAAGATGAAAATTTGTGTACCTAAGACATCTTGAAAAATCGATCGAAGGATGATTTTAAATCTTTTCCACCCTCCTAGAATCACCAAATGTAAAGAGATTGTTGAGTTTACTCATCAAATCTTGGAGAGTGATAATATAAAATATCCTAAACTCTATTGGTTGTCGGCTGTAAAAGTAAACAAAAGTTATATTAGATAACATGTTGATATGAAATAAAAGTTAAAATGATTTTTATTCAAGCAAATATTTAAAGACGTAGCAGAGCTATCGAGACCACACCAAAGTGTCGGTGCGACAAGGACAATAAAAAAAATGTCAATCATCTGCCAAAGGCATACAATATGATGTTTATTCTAAATATAACAAGCCCCAATGATGTAGATGTCCTGCATAAAGTCACATTATAAAGTCAAAATCACACAACAAAAATCAATATATTTCACTATAACATCAAATCATCTAAGAGAAATTATTATTGTACATATTAATTACACCAAAATGTAATGATATGCATGAACTTTGACTCTACTTCACAATGTGGTGCCATTCTAACTCTGAAGTACTTGGTTAGGAGGCTTGATACTATGTCACCACCTGAGTTGACGGACAATTCAAATTGGCCCGGTTCTCATAGAACCCCTCAACTCAACCCGAGACACATATACGCGACAATCGAGGTAAAAATGTGTTGCATGGTAGCTCTCGAAATTTAGAGTGCTACCTCCAAGGCACCTAGGAACTCCCCACCATATACCTCCAAGGTCTAACAATATTGTCTTAAGGCTCAACAATAGATCGCCACGATTAGACTCATTAGTTGTACTTCCCTGAAATCACTAGACTTGCAAGTCCTACCTATATGATGACATAATAATACTCACTTAAAAAATTCTCAACATCTATTTTCTCCTCTCGTTGGTCTAGACTACTCCATTAAGAACATCATCACTTTTTCATCAACTATGGGGTTACTTCAAAGTTTTCATCACAAATTTATAATATCATTGTCATCAATCATACATCATCACATAAACTTATCACAAATTCATAACATCACTATCATCAATTATAAATCATCATCATCAAATAAACTTATCACAAATTTATAACAACACTACCATCAATCGTAAATCACCATCACAAAAACGTATCATAAATTTATAACATTATTGTCATAAATCATACAATGCATCAATCTTTTATTATCCCATCACATAAACTCATCTAATGAGACATGTACACAAAATTTCATTCGTCATCCAACATCACAATGATATCAAATATAAAATACCAAACATTTATCAAAAATTAAATCAATCAACACCTTATAAATATTTCTAGTCCACATTTTAACCTCACAATTCTCATATTTTCACATTAATTAATTTTTCTCTTATAGTGCTACTGCTATACGCAATGAACTCTGGATCAATCGTTGGGAAATACGGCTTTCTCATTCATCTAACATTATAATATACTCAGAACTCAAACACTCTCTCACCCCTTACTCCAGTTTGACGCTTTCGTACGATATATGAATTAGAACAATTTTCAGAAACTATGACATGTCGACAACGGACAACGAACGAACCCAAAAGCATCGACGTATTTGCAAAGTCAATGAAAGATGACTGATAATTTACGTGGACTGTAAAATTCAGTGTTACCTAATTAATAGAAATGTTAGGAGACATAACATATTTAAAACGAAGTGAAACAATTTATTACGATATACTTCACCAAGGTGATGGAGCACCGACATGGTTTGATGTCAAATTCATCGAAACACGCAAATGAGTAGTGCTTCCTGAAGGTTTTGATGAGAGGAATCCAAAAATGATATCAATTTTTCAAGACGATAAACGTGCTGACAGGTATTCAAGAAAACAACCACGACAATGATGGAAACTTATTTTTCAAAGTGTAATAATTGACAATTTCAAGCATAGGTAATGGAAGAGGGAGTTTCGTGGTATCCAAATATGGTCTTCGTTTTCGTTGGTGATAGTCGTGGTAGCTGGAATTTTGATCAAAAGGGGGAGGTGTGATTTTTGACAAAAGGGAATAGGGTATTTCAATTTGTGATTCAGGTTGAGAATGAAAAATGAGATCACAACGATCACACCCACTATAATGGCCATGATCGATGAAAGAAGAAGGAGAAGAAACGACCATGGAGTGACGGCGTAAACGAAGAAGAAAGAGACACTGTTGTGTTCTCGATCCTTCCCTTTTCCCCTTTTTTTCATTATTATTATTATTATTATTATTATTATTATTATTATTATTATTATTATTATTATTATTATTATTTTGTTATTATTAATTAGATTTTACTCTTGTATATGGGCTTATCCCATAAAACGCATTTTACTCCTTTAAAAGAATTACCAATACTATATATTTTATTTTAATATTTTTTTTCATCACAATTTAATCACTAAAGTATTAGTAATATTTTAAAGCTAATATTTTATAAAGTAAAGTAATTAATCTTTTAAAATACATTAATAACCAAAACTCTCATATTTAAAATAATCACTATAATTATACTTATTTTTCCAAATACTTACATTAAAATACTACAATCAGAGAATATTTGAAATTGTAAAATAAATAAATATAACATCAATATTTTATATTAATTACTAAATCACAATGTCATATGAAGTATATAAAAGTAAAGGAAAGCAAACACAATATTACTATTATCTCAAGATAATTATTTTAAAATAAATAACAAAAAATAAAAAATAATTATAAATAATCGAAATATAACTATGCTTACACTTAACATCAGTCAAACATACATGAAAATATCACATTAATTGCGTACGAGCATATCCATATAAAATCGCCTAAAATCTTTTTTTTTTATATATATGACACCAAAATATTATTATTTTAGAAAATATATAAAATATTAAAAAAAACAAACATTTGTTATTTATATTATTCATGTAGTCCAATATGTATAAAACTAGCCGACCATAGAAAGCACCCATATAAAAAAATTAATCACAATTTATCAACCTATATTTTAAAATAATTTTAACATCAAATTAATTATTTAATATCCTATTTAATTAATAAAATAGTTTATTATAAAATTTAGGATGTTACAATTCTTCCCTTGTTAAAGAAATTTTGCCCTCGAAATTTGTAGTGAACAATATGTGAATTAACATCTAATTAACCACCCTCAAAATTCAAACTTAGTCTATAAACATTTTTAAGACATTCACTACTCATGTAAGCACCATATGTCAAAAATCAATCAGCTTAGCATGATAGAGTAACATGACACAATAAATCAATTAAACACATCTTAATCAACAACTCAATTATGAAGCAAATATCATGCTTATTCAGGGTCGTTTATAGATAAAACTAAACATGTGAATTTAGTCAACAACAACTTACTACATTTAGTTGAATCAAATAACACATATATTAGATACGTTTTTTAGTTCAACTAAATTCTCAAACAATATTATACTAGTTTCACACTGTTAAAAAAAGAAATTAAATTATATCATCAATTACTCAACTAATTTCACTTAAGTAAGATAAGTAGAGCAATTTTTAAATTATTTCGTAGTCTTAAGAATTTCAAATAGAAAAACACATAGTGAATGATGGAAAACAATTTCAGATAATTGCAAAGAACACATAAATTTTTGAGTTTTTTTTTTTTAAAGTTTTATACACAAGATAGATTTATAACAACTCCTACAATAGTTCTATATTTTTATTTAAAAAAAAATACACATTATAGTGCACATAAAATACTAACACAATGCATTTATTCATTTTAAACAAGTTGCTTAAAAGCTTATAGTATCCTTACTAGCACATTTAATTTTAACACATATACATTCCTTACAACTTGTGTTAAAAAATTTAAAATAATCTTCAATATGCAATAATGATACTATATAAGATTTACAATAAGTAGCTTTATGATGAAAAATTTTATAAATAATAAAAAGAAGGAAAAAAAATTAAGAACTCATTGATATACATACTAGCTCACAACACATACACTTAAACAATTTCATTACTCAAATGACATAAGAGATTAACACACTTTTCAACTATTTCAGAAATAAAATTAGTAGGTTTTCAACAATAATAATGAGTTATTGTCGCCTCTTTCATCGACGATTAGTCATCGGGGTAGCTAGTCCATCTTACTCATGTAGTCAACTACTTAAGGTAGCTATAATTATAGTCATTTAAATTCAAAAATGAGTATTTAAAAGTATCTTTAACCTGATTCAGAAGTGCGAAGGCGACGCCACAACTTCTACTCCTTAAAGTTAAAACTCACTGAATTACATATTCAAAATAATTTGTTTGTAATTTACAACTAGTTACAACACAAACGAAATAACAGTTACATTAATATAAATCAACAATCAAAATATAAAAATATAGAATTATCTCACTTTTAAACATTCTCAACTACTCTAAATACTATATACAAATTCCCAACAATTATAACGCCTAAAACAAAAAAGCTTTCATATTTACATAATCGTATATACTTTCAAATAACTAAACCAACTATTTGACACAATGATTCTACGTTTATTTAACAAATCAAACACTAATTTTAAACTCGTAACATATTCTTACGATATATATCATATTGGAATGATCAGTTAAAGTTCAAGAAAAATTCACAGTACTCAAACATAGCTTTTTCAAGTTCAATATAAGCAGAAAATCAGTTCTGGCAGGTCAAACACTTAAATTACATGAACTTAGTATAAAACACTAAGATCAAGCTAAATATAAGCAGAAAATAAGTATAAGCATAAAATCAAATACAATTCGAGCTAAATACTAAAATGCTCAAATCTGACAGATCAAACAATAAAATTACATGAACTCAGTTCAGATTACATGGCTTATATAAAACAATTAAACACATTAAGATGCCCTTCTTCTTTTCCTTGTGGGATTCACATTTGTTTGTCCATTAACGATACGAAACGATGGATTAATCAAAATTCCTTCATCATGATCATCTCTAAGATATAAACCATCATCAGTTGAATCAATTTCATGTGGTTGTGATGTTGCAAAGAAAAGATCATTACCAACACCTTCATCATTATTGTTATCATCACTTATTTTATTGGTCGATAGGACAACATACCATTTATCATCAACAGGATCAGTGACATAAAACACTTGTTGAGCTTGCGAAGCTAAAATAAAAGGCTCATCTTTGTATCCCACCCTATTATAAAACTTCGATTGTGCTATCGAGTTATCCAATTTTGAGTCCTATTCATGTTCAAACTAGATAACTGATCCATGTGTATTGTAACATATGATTGAACCTCATCATCATTATGCAAAACATACAATTGTGCCTGCTCCCATTCTGTCCTTAATATAGTCATTAGTCTCTTTCCAATTATCCTTTCTCCTGATATTCTTCCAGAATGACGAGACATGGGAAGCCCTATGGATTCAACATTGGACAGATATTCATAACAAAATTCAGCAGCTTCTTCGACTATGTACCGTTCAACAATACAACCTTCTGGTCGACTTCTACTTTTTACGTACCCTTTTAATATTTTCATATATCGTTCTATCGGATACATCCATCTCATATAAGCTGGCCCACAAAGTTGTGTCTCCTTAACAAGATGGACAATAAGGTGAACCATTATATCAAAAAACGAGGGTGGGAAATACATTTCAAGCTCACACAAAGTAACAACAATTTTCCTCTGCAATATCGGTAATTTCTGAGGATCTATCACTTTACTACAAATTTCCCTGAAGAAGAAGCATAATTTAGTTATGGCTCGTCGAACTTTTTCAGGTAATATGGAACGTATACCTATTGGTAGAAAATGCTCCATTAGAATATGACAATCATGGGTCTTTAAACCTTTTAACTTGTGGTCTTTCATACAAACTAAGAGCGGCTGGAAGATATATGCGATTTCCTTTCTTTACGGGACCCAATTCATTTCTTATTTCCATATCGACCAAGTCCAATCTTGCATTGATGTCATCCTTAGACTTTCCTGGAACACTGAGTAACGTACCAATAACACTATCAAATATATTTTTTTCAATATGCAACATCGAGGAAATGTCTTATATACAATGACTTCCAATATGTCAATTCAAAGAAAATTGACTTTTTCTTCCACCCAGTTTTGACCATCTCTCGCGCTAAAGGTTTGCCAAATTTATTGATCAAACCTTGTACTTTTTCAAGTATTTGATATCCAGTCGTGCTACAGGAGCTCTACCTTCTTCTGATTTTCCATTGAATGCATTTCTCCACCGACGATACTGATGACTATAAGGTAAAAATCTACGATGTCCCAGAAATGCATTCTTCTTACAATGTTTCAACCGCATCCAATTTATACTCTCTTCACATATATGACATGCACACTGACCTTTAATGCTATATCCTGATAAATTACCATATGCTGGAAAATCATTAATTGTGCCGAACAACATAGCCCTCAAATTGAAACATTCTTTCTTATACCCATCATAAACTTCCACACCTGTCTCCCACATATTTTTTAGATCTTCAATTAAAGGAGTAAAGTATACGTCGATATCACTCCACGATTGTTTGGGTCCAAAAGTTAACAGAGACAACATCATAAACTTACGCTTCATACATAACCATGGAGGTAGGTTATAAATCAACAAAATCACAGGCCACATGCTGTGTGAGATGCTTTGAAGACCATATGGATTCATTCCATCAGTAAAAAGTGCTAGTCATAGATTTCTTGACTCTATCCCGAATTCAGGATACTCGTGATCAATTTTTGCCCATTGTGGAGAATCTGCAGGGTGTTGAAACTTTTCATCTCTAATTCTTTCATCTGAATGCCATGTAGAGTGTTTTGAATCTTCTTCATTGCGATACATGCGCCTAAATCTTGGTATATTAGGAAAATACCACACGACTTTTGCTGGAGTAGATTATTTCTTCTTATATCGAGAGACATTGCATTTCAGACACGCCTTTAGTAATTCATATTCGTTTCGAAATAAAATGCAACCGTTAGGACACACATGGATCCTTTCGTAACTCATGCCAATAGAGCACAAAATTTGTTTAGCCTCGTAGGTTCGACTGGGAAGTGCATTATCATCTGGAAACTTATCTTTTAAGAGTGTTAATAATTCTGTGAAGCTTTTATCAGAACATCCATTACTCGCTTTTAAGTTGTACAACTTTAATATCCCGATAGTCTTGTGAATTTAGTACAACCATTATATAATGGTTTCTCTGCATCACTCAACAAACTCTCAAACATTTTAGGACAATCCCGAAGATCTTCTTCAACTGCTTTTGCAATCTCCTAAACTCGGTCCGACTCATATGTATCTGTGTCGAAATCAGTTGAAGGATATGTCAAAACGTTCTCAAAATTAATGTTTCCATTTATTTTCTCACCATGTCTTATCCAACATGTATAGCTTTGATCAATTCCATGCCATACTAAATGTCCTTCCAATTCATCTGCTCTAACGCGTTTTCCAAAACAACATTTTAAACATAGAAAAACGACTCTATTTGGATCTTTTGCATTCTTCACTACAAACTCAACAAACTCCTTCACTCCATTTTCATACTCTTTTGAATATCGTTTGGCAGACATCCATTTCCTGTCCATTTTATATGACCTATATAAATGCAGTTACATAAATAATAAGCTACTGACAACATCATACCAATCTATAGTACACATATATATCTAATATTGGAAAATGGAAACCAATGTCCAAGTCTGATTTCAAAACAGAATAGATCAACAAATTTAAAAAAAGAATAGATTTTATATGATTTATTATGTAACAATATATCAGTTTTAGTGACAACAAAAAATTAATAAATACAATACGTACCTGAAACAACGTATCCAATTTGTTTTAAAGGAGGAGCAGTAGATGGGCGCATAGTAGATGAGACGTGGGTTCGCAGAGTAGAGGAAATGAGAGTTTGTATGGTTGATTTTTATTTAAAGTGGTTGATGAGTTATTTATTTGAATTGAATGATTTTTATTTAAAGCGCAAGCCTTTTACAACGCTTGTAAAAAACAACACTCTAATAGGTCATTTAATTATATGAAAGCGCATGTATTTTACAGCGCTTTCACAAAAAGCGCTTTAAAAGCCATGTAACATAAGGTGGGAGCGCTACATTTTACAGAGCTTATATTTAAAGCGCTCAAAAAGCGTTGTAAAAGCTATGGGAGAGCACTTCAATTTACAACGCTTTTACAAAAAACGTTGTAAAAGGGTTGTAAGCATTATGTGCAAGCATTATGTGACCCTATATGACCATACAACAGCGCTTGTAAAAAAAGCACTATTGTATCCTCCGTTATTTTTAAAAAATTCTACAACAGCGCTTGTATTTAGTAAGTTCTATAAAAGACGCGCTATAAAATGTCATTTTTGGCGTAGTGAAACTTTAACTAGTTAGAGGTCTACCTAAGCTTAGTTACAAAACTGAAATTATGTATGAAGTTTGTCAAAAGGGAAAACAAACAAAAAACTCATTTACCCCTAAGAACTCAATCTCTACCTCAAAGTCCCTTGAGCTCTTACATATTGATCCGATGTCGCACACGGGTCGAATACAATTGATAAAATGTAAATAGAGGTAATAATTCGAATCATTTCGCAAGGACTTCTGATATAATAATAATAATAACCGAATTTAAAATTGAAAAGGAGTGTTTTAGATTTTTGATTTAACAAATGAGCAAAACGATTAATCGACTTATGCGAGTTTCAGACCTATCACAAATTCTATCAATGAGTTTAATTTCTAATTTGTGATTCTATTCTTATTTGACTATAGAATTGATCAAACAAGCGTAATCAATCCTATGTGAATTTGGTTTCTTTGATTGGATTAAGCATCACAATCATCAAAATATTACAATTAACGATCAAGCGTCGCAAAATTATAATTCAATTAAATTAGAAACCGAAACCAAATTATATCAAATAAATTTAATCAATCCTATTGAAATTCAATTTAAGTAATCAAAATATCAATATAATCAAATAAACAAGAATAGAATCATGAATCGAAATTGATAGTGTAACCTGAATCTCAAGGTGTTGATGAAACTATGAACTTGTGGATTAATCTTATAAAATTAGCCTTCTATGAAATTAAAATATAAATTGTTTTTTTCTTGTAGCAATTTGAATCCTAATTTTTCTGTCTTAGAAAAGAAACAAAACTGCCAATATATAGTACTTGATATTGGGGTTTAGGGTTTGAGGGTTTAAAAACAAGTGACCCGTTAATTAAAATTATTACAAAAGTCCAGATTACAAAATCTACAATTTAGGCCCAGTAAAGTTCGGAATTGGTATTTTCTTCCAACACAAAAGTTGTAGCTCGAGTTATGACCTACAGAACGAGAAATAGTCAAAATACAAATAATAAAATTAAAATGCAAATAATAAAATTATAATTCAAATTCGACCCAAAGTTTAGAAACAAGCTAAAAATATTAATCTATGCTATAAAGAGATTTTAAAATAAAAAAGCTAGAAAGATGTGCCCAAATGCTATGATCACATATAGATCTCTTTGTGCCAGTGAAAACAGCCTCTCTAAGTGGAAAGAAATATGACATTGTTATTGTAGATAATTACACTGGGTGGAAATGGGTAAAAAATTTAAAAAGTAATGATGAATCCTACAAAGTGTTTATCATATTTTGCAAACAAATAATGAATGAAAAGGGTCTTAAGATTGTAATAATTAGAAGTGATCATGGTGGAGAATTGGAAAACAAATTCTTTGAAAGTTTTTGTGATGACAATGGAATCTTTACAACTTCTCCACTCCTAGAACACCCCAACAAAATGAAGTTGTAGAAAGAAAGAATAGGCCAGAACCATGTTAAATGACATGACTGTTGCAAAACACTTTTGGACTGAAGCAATTAATACTGCATGTTATATTCAAAATAGAATCTATATTAGATCTATATTGAATAAAACATTATATGAATTATGGAAAAGTAAAAAGTCAAACATCTCTTATTTTAAACAATTTGGTTGTACTTGTTATATGTTGAACACTAAAGATAACTTTGGTAAATTTGATTCTAGATCTCAAAAGTGTACCTTTATTGGATACTCTAAAAGATCTAAGGCTTATAGAATTTTTAATAGGGAAACTCATATTGTGGAAGAATCTATACATTTTAAATTTGATAAAAAAACAACTTGACCTTGAAAAGTCAATGCAAGATGATGATAGTGCAAGTTTACTAAAACCAAAGGAAGTAGATGCAAACAAATCAGAAGAACTTGAAAATTAGAGGATACAAGCAAATCAAAAAATATGACAAATCTTCAAAATATGAATCCGATCAAGTCAGAAATAGTAAAGATAAGTCAGAAGAATGATCTGGATGGAAGTACAAATGATCATTTGAGGACCAACTCATCACTTAAAAATACCAGTTTGTTTGGCTTACTCTCATCAATTGAGCCTACCTCTATTGGTGAAGCATTGATATATGATGGATGGATTCTTGCAATGCAAGAAGAGTTAAATGAATTTGAGAGGAATGATGTTTGCGATCCAGTATCTAGACCATAGAAAAACATTATTTGAACCAATTGGGTTTTCAAAAACAAGCTAAATGAAAAAGATGAAGTGGTCAGAAACAAGGAAGACTTGTCGCACAAGGCTACAATCAGCAAAAGGACATTGATTACACTAAGACATTTGCTCCAGTGGCCAGGCTAGAAGCTATTTGTATCTTGCTTTCTTTTGATGCAAATAATAACATTACATTACTTCAAATGAATGTTTAAAGTTATTTTCTAAATGGTTATATAAGTGAAGAAGTCTATGTTAAGCATCCCCCAAGTTTTGAAAGTTCAGAATTTCCAAATCATGTTTTTAAATTTAGGAAATCTTTGTATGGTATAAAACAAGCACCTAGGGCGTGATATGATAGACTTAGTAACTTCTTGAATAAAAATAACTTTGAAAGAAGACAAATAGGTAATACACTTTTTAGAAAATTAATAGAAGATGACATACTTATTATTCAAATTTATGTTGATGACATTATGTTTGGATCTACTAATGGTACTCTTTGCAAAGAATTTTTTATATTAATCCAGCATGAATTTCGATAGTATGATAGGAGACCTTAAGTTCTTCTTTGGGATACAAATTCAGCAAAGCCAAAAAGGTATATACATTAATCAAACTAAATATATAAAAGAGCTTTGTTAAGAAGTTTAAGAAGAGTGATTGCAAACCTATGGCTACACCAATGCATCCTTACTTTACCTTACTGGTTCCAGACCTGACATCATGTTTAGTGTATGTGTATGTGCAAGATTTCAAGTTGACCCAAGGGAATCACATTTAACTTCTGTTAAGAGAATCCTTAAATACCTAAAATGCACTACTAACCTTACCTTGTTCTACAAGAAATCTCCTAAGTACAAAATAAGGGGTTACTATGATTCTGATAATGCTTGAGATAAACTTGAGAGAAATAGCACTATTGGAAACTGCACCTCTTTAGGTGACAACTTAATATCATGGTCAAGTAAGAGATAAAAAACCATTGCAATGTCAACATCAGAGGTTAACTATATTTCAGCAGATGGCTGCTGTTCTCAACTATCTTGAATGAAACATCAACTTGAAGAATACAAAACCTAGAATCTAGCATTCCCATCGATTGCGATAATACTTCTACCATTTGTCAAACCAAAAATCCTATCTTACATCCTAGAGCTAAACACCTAGAGATCAAACACCACTTCATTAAGAACTTTGTTCAAACATATGTACTAAACAATCAGTTTGTAGACACTGAACACCAATAGATTGACATATTCACCAAACCACTATCTGATGATAGATTTGACTTCATAAAAAAAAAAACCTACTCCTTACCTTCAAACCTAACTAATATGGTGATAACTTCTAATTAGTTTAGTTTTACATTAGAATTTTTTATATTTTCTTGTAATGTGTTATTTCATATTTTAAAAAAAACGAAAAGAACTTAATATTTAATATGTTGAATTGTGTGAGACAGTGAAGGTGGATGACAATTTTGAAGAACTTAAGGGGTTGCAAGTTTTTCCATTATGTTTGAAAAATCATGCTATGGAATATTTTAATTCTTTACCCTCTCGTAACATTACTACATGGAATGACCTTGAAGATAAGGCTTTGGAGCAATACTTTCCTTCCACGATGTCCTTCATAAGAAGTTTTTGGAGCTACACCAGTACTTTCCTTTATGTTCAATGTTTGCTTCAATTCATTGTGAATAATTTCAACAATAATTAAAGGTAATAAATAAAAACAATTATGAAGTTAGTATAGTTATGAAGTTAAAGTGTAGGTTTTGTGTTTGTATATATTTTTGGAAGGAAAAAAGGTAATAACTAAAAAAAAATGTTGACTAAAGTAATATATATAAGTATTTTGATGAGTCAACAATATTAATGATGGGTTTAGTTAAATCAAAAGAATATATAGGAATGAAGTACAATATTGGATTTAAATTTCATATATAAAATAATAATTAAATAAACTAATACTTAGACGAAAAAGTGGGCCGGTATAAGTTTATTTTATGTATTTAATCGTTCTTTGATTGAATTAAAATTTTATTTAACAAGAGACTTTGTAAATATGTTAACTAATTGATTTTTTTTTTTATCAACAAAAATTAATTTAATTTATTTTTTATTCACATGATCCCTAATAAAGTAATGTTTTAATTCAATATGTTTGGATCGGGAATGCTGAATAAAACTTTTAGACATATTGATGGCACTAGTATTATCATAGTAAATTAGAATTTGTGAATAACTTACTAAAAAGTATTTAAGTTAATTTTTGATCCATAAAACTTTGGAGCAACAATTTGCTGCTGAGACATGTTCAACTTCAGTGGTTGGTAGAGCAATTGTGTTTTGTTTTGTACTTGACCAACTTGTTAATGCTTCTCCTAGGAACTTACATGCACCACTTGTGCTTTTTCTTTCGATCTTATCGCCAGCATAATCAACATCACAGTAAGCTACAAAATCAAAATGAGAACCTTTGCTATACCAAAGACCAAGATCAGCAGTACCAACAAGATAACAAAAGAATATCAGGCCTACTTACAGTTAAATATAATAAAGAACCAATCATACCCCTGTATTCTTTTTCATAAATTGATTTTCCATTTTCATTTATATCTAATGAAGAGGATGGATGCAAGGGAGTAGTCATGATTTTAGCTTCACTGATTTTATATTTTTTAAATGATCCTTTATATGTTTTTCTTGACATATGAAAATTCCATCTTTATGTATCTTTATTTGCAATCCAAGAAAACACTTCAATTCTCCCATCATACTCATTTCAAATTCACTTTGAATGAGATTTGAAAAATTCTCACATATTTTTTCATTAGTTGATCCAAAGATAATATTGTCAACATACACTTGAACAATAAGTAGATCACTTTTATTTGTTTTCTTGAAAAGTTTTATGTCAATATTTCCTCGGGAAAATCCATTTTTGATCAAAAAAAGAGCTTAATCTATCATACCATGTTCTAGAAGCTTGTTTTAATCCATATAAGGCTAGTAAGTTTAAAAACATGATTTGGTTTCTTTTGATCTTCAAAGCCAAGAGGTTGACGAACATAAACTTATTTAAAAAGCCATTTATGAATGCACTTCTAACATCTATTTGAAAAAGTTTGATACATTTATTAGATGCATGTGCAAGAAGAACTCGTATATCTTCTAACCTTGCAACTGGAGCAAAGGTTTCATCATAGTCTATACCTTCTTATTGATTGTAACCTTGAGCAACTAACCTTGTTTTGTTTCTTACAACTATACCTTCTTTATCTAGCTTGTTTCTGAATACCCATTGTGTTCCAATTATTGTTTGATCTAGTGGATCTGGAACAAGAATCTAGACCTCATTCTTCTCAAATTGAAGAAGTTATTCCTTCATTGCTTCAATCCAAGATTGATCGATTATGGCTTCTTTGATGGATTTTGGTTCCATTGGGGATATCATTGCCATGTTGTTGTTTATATCATCTTTAAATGACATTCTTGTTCTAATCGCATCAACTATATTTCCAATGATTTGATTTTGAGGATCATCATCTATTAGTTTCCAACTTCTAGGAGGAGTTTGAAACGAAGATTGCTTATCAATCTCGTTTTCCTGGAGAGCAATATGATGTGATTGTCCAGATTGTTTTTCCTCCTCATCATCTTTTTTTCTTAAATCAAGATCATCAAACTCATCAAATAATACATGCATACTTATTTCAACAATTTTAGTTTTCAAATTAAAAATGCCATATCCTTTAGATTATGTTGAATATCCTAGAACGATAGCTTTGTCTGATTTTGCCTCAAATTTTCCTAAGTGATATTTGTTGTTTAAGATATAGCAGAAGCATTCAAGGATGTGAAAATATGAAATGTTTGGCTTCCTATTTTTCCAGATTTCATAGGGTGTTTTGTTTATGATTTTCTTAATGGAAACATGATTCAAAATGTAGCATGAAGTATTGATAACTTCAGCCTAGAAATACTTTTCAACATTTGATTCTTCCAAGATTGTTCTTGCCATCTCTTGTAATGTTCTATTTTTTTGTTCAACAACTCTATTTTGTGGAGAAGTTCTTGCACAAGATAGATAATGAGAAATGCAAAGTTCATCAAAAAAATGTTTTAAAAGATGCATTTATGAAATTCCCTCCATGATCACTTCTTATAGAGATTATATTAGATTCTTTTTCATTTTGAAGTTTTTATAGAATGTTTTGAAATCATCAAATGCATCATCCTTTTGTTTTAAAAATAGTACCTATGTGTATCTAAAAAATTCATCAACAATGACAAATCTATATTTCATACCTCATAGGCTAGTGGTTTTAATAGGACCAAAAATATCAATGTGAAGTAGTTCAGGAGGTTTTTTAGTTGATATAAAATCTTTTGAATGAAAACTACTCTTAACTTGCTTTCCCTTTACACAAGCTTCAAATATTTTATCCTTATCAAAGTTTATTTTGGGAGGTCCTCTTACAAGATCTGATTTTAATAAATTTGAAATTGTTTTCATACTCACATGTCCAATTCTCTTATGCCATATCCATTTGTCTTTGTTAATGGACATGAAGCATGATTCAACTGGTAATTCTTCAATGTATAAAACATAGATATTTTTCTTTCTAGATGCAGAAAACAAAATCTCACCAGAGTTTTCCATTCTTACTTCACATATGTTTGGTTTAAAAATAACTTCAAAGTCATTATCACAAAGTTGACTAATGCTTAGAAGATTATGTTTCAACACTTCAACATATTGAACATCATTAATTTTAGCAGAATTTACCTTACCTATGGTACCTTTACCTATGATTTTTGCTTGATCATTGTTTCCAAATGTTACTGATCCTCCATCCTTTTTAATGAAGAACAAAAAGCTTTCATTATCTCTTATCACATGTCTTGAACAACCATTGTCCAAGTACCATGGCTTTTTCTTGATACTTCGAAAACCATCCTGTATTTGATGTTACATAATTCTTAGGTACCCATTTTATATTGGGTTCTTGAGGATTAGTTTTTCTTGTTTGATTTGATTTTTTAAAATAACATTGTGATTCACTGTATTCAATCTTTAAACAAAAAGCGCATTTTCTTACTGAAGAATGTTCTGGTTTATGTCCAGAATGTTCTGCTTTTTTTACATTTAGGGAATAATGTTATTTTCTGTTCGTAGAATGTTCTTGGGGTTTAAATGACTCTTTTGCTTTCAATTTTGCACCTTTTTTTTTTTTTTGAAATAGCAGGCATATTCTAGATGTCCAATTCTTTTACAATATAAAATTCTTGTTGTGCAATAGTCATCCTTACTTTCAGAAACAAAAAAGTTTTCATACATTTTTTATTTTTGAGTTTTGTCAAAACTAAGTCCAGCTTTGTCAAATATCCCTACTTGGGATCCCATGATTTTTTGAAATGTTTCAGGGGACTTGATAATGTTTCCTAAGTCATTTTTGAGAAATTCATGTTCTGTTTTAAGAAGAATCTTTTCCTTTTGAATCGTAGTACATTATTGGTTTTCAGTTTCATCAGTTTCTTTAAAATGATATTCCTGTATGTTCGGAATGATGTTTTTTAGTTCATCAATCATAACCTGATTTTTCTCTTTTTTCCATTTTTCTTTTAAAACTTGATTAAGAGTTTCAGTTTTGAACAAGCATGTTCGAATCATTAAGTAAGTCATCAAAATCTTTTTCAACTTGTTCACATAAGGGACACGATTCATAATTTGTTACCTCTTTATCTTTAGAGTTTGCCATCAAACATAGGTTGGTTTCTTCAGGTTCTTCTGTTTTTGATTTATAATAATCATCCCAGGTCACCATCATTGAGTTTTTCTTGAAAGAAAATTTCTTTGGTGATCTTTTGTTCAAGGGACATTCAATTTTATAAAGTCCTTGTTTGTTACATCCAAAGCAAGTTATTTGACTATTGTCTACTTCAGTTTTGAATTTTCCTTTTATATGAAAAATCCCTTTTTCATTTGATCACCTCTCTTCATCATTCTTTGTATCTTTCTTGTGAGGAGAACAATCTCTTCATCAACATCTTCTTGACTATCTTCTGATTTACTTTTCTCTTTTGATTGTGGTGATGTGCTTTGGGAATTCTGAGATGCCTTCAAGGCTATTACTTTTCCTTTCTTTACTAGTTTATTCTCTTGTAACAGCACTTCATATGCCCTTAGAGTTCAAATAAATTGTTCCAAACCTAGTACCTAATGATCATTGGCTTGGCTTATAGCAGTTACCATTGGTCTTCACATGATTTGAAGACATCTCACGATCTTTCTTACCTTGTCTTGTACAGAATATGCTTTGCTAAGAGAACGTATTTTGTTCACTATGGTTGTGAATCTTGAGTAAATTTCATCGATAGTCTCTCCTTCATTCATTTCAAATAATTTGAACTTTCGTATGCCAATGTCTATTCTTGTCTAGTTGACATGGCTTGTTCCTTCATGATTAGTTTGTAGTGTGTTCATACATTTTTTTTCTGCATCATATTCATCTACTCAGTCACTTTCTTCCCTGCTTAAAGCACATGATAATAATAATTGAGCTTTTGAGTTTAGAAGTACCTTAGATTTTCTTTTGTTGTCCAATCTGCTTCTTTCTTTTAAGTAGATGTCGAATTGGTTTAATCTACTCTTGATATAAAATCTCCATCTGTAATGATGTGCGCTACATACCTACGTCTTGTGATTTTAGAAACAGCTGCATTTTTCTTTTCCAGAAATAATAATCTGAGCCATTAAAGTAAGGTGGTCTTTTTGATGATCCACCTTCAACAATGTACTTGGCTTTTGCCATTTTCTTCCTAAATCTTTTGTTGTAGCACCTTTTAAGTGTTAATCCTTTGAGATTGACTCTGATGCCAATTAAAGTAACAATGTCAATTACAAGGAAGATGGTTTGAATTGTAATTGTCTCTTTTTAAAAATTCATGTTAAAACTAAAAATGTTTAACTCAATATTGATCTTGGTTATAAACGAAGAACGTTGGTTAGTGAAAACACACAATTTGAACTTATCTATATAAAAACTAATTAGAAGATAAAAAGTAAATAGAGATAAGGGAAGAGATATCACACAAAGATATATTATAGTTTACCCAACACGGGTTACGTCCAGTCCTCACAATTGTGAGATTTTCCACTAAGTACTCAAAGCAAGATCGTTCTTGGTTTTCGCACAACTTTTACAGATCAATCTTGATCTGTTACAAAGTATTACCTTTCTACCTAGAAAGTATTTCCACAGGTTACCTTACACTCTTT
>NC_021163.2:32113782-32141919 GCF_000331145.2 Cicer arietinum | reverse complement strand
TTTCAGAAATGATGTTTACACATTAACTTTTAAACATAAAAGGATTTTTACAAACTACTCAAACTATGTCAACAATATAGTCTTGAGTTACAAAGTGATGATTTTGAGATTGTTAGAATCTGAGTATGCTCAACTCGTGATTGATAATAGATTATAGGATTTTGAACTCGGTAAAAATTTGATTCTAATATCTAGCTAAGAACAAAATTGAAACTTAGAAATGATTGAGAAGCTCAAGAGGATTCAAATATGATTGAATGAGTGATGTATTGCTTTGCACTTGAAGCTCTGATTTTTTCTTCATCTTGAGACTTAATTTATAGACTTCAAGAAGGCTAATGATAACTCATTTGGCCGTTGAGAATGCTCCAATTGTCATGTGTCAGTAAGTGGATAAGATCATCCTTAAAGTAAGAATGTTCTTGTAAACCAAGAATGATCTCCGTTTTTGCTTTGTGATCAGCTAACTTTTCATCTTAGCTTGACAGTTGTCTTAAGTGATCTCATGCTTTGAATCACGTGTGCAGGCTGTTCAAAAGTACAACAGAGGTGTCATTTCCATCCTGTCAGCTTTATACATCATGCTTGCATAAACTTGGGAAATGAACTTGCTATATGAATTATCAAGCATAATCTTTTGCCTTTGAATCTTGGAGTGATTCTTACATTGGATTGATCCTTGTATGTTTCTGGTGAAATTCTGGAGCGGATTGCAGATCTTGGATCTAATCTTTCTTTAAAGAATCTGATTATTCTTGTTATTTAAGGAATGTGGAGAACGTTCTTCCCTTTTACATAATTCTATCAAGAATGTTCTTCCTTACTCTGAATTAGTTTGCTTCAATTTAATATGATTTGTTTTGTAATGCTTGGTACCTACCTTTGATTAACACACTCAAATACACATGTTTAATATCAAAACACTTAGAATCATAACTAAAAGTCTTAATTAACCTTTTTTTAATATCATCAAAATATTAATTTGGAATTTTGTCTCAATAATTAGATCCCTAATTTTGTTGTTAAGTGATAAAAATTAATTACTAGTAATGTTTAGTTTATATAGTTTTATAGAATTGGGGTAGAAGAGTGCTAGTATTATGAAGTACAAGTGTTAAAGGATTTATGTAGACTACTCTTCTCCTTTCTCTTTCAATTGCACATCACATGGAACCCATACACATATTTTGATATCCTGTTTTTCCTTCTCCACAAGCAAACTCTTTCATGCTCTCTTACCATACATTTCCCACTTCTTTCTTGTGCGTTCTTTCCTTTTTTACGAAAAACAGAGGAACCAAAAGCACCTTCATCTTCATCCCCTTGCATGTCCAAGATTAAGACACTAAAATACCAAACCTTCAAAGAATGTAAGTTATTTTTCTAGTATAATAGATTTTTCATGTTGCATGTGGGTTCTTGGGTTGATTTCAACATCTTTTTCTATTGAAGATTTCATTTCCAAGGTCTTGAAATTATGGGGTTTTTAAAATTGAGATAGAGGGAAATTGTACGTTTTTGCATGTAGGTATTGTTGGTACTTCCATTCAATTTTTCAAGAATGCATTCTATATATATGTTATGTTAATTTTGGAACTTCCCTCTATCTAGAACTTCCCTCCGATTGGAACTTCTCTTTTGAAACTTCCTTTTGTCTGGAATTTCCTGTGATTGAAACTTCCTTTTGTTTGAAAATTCTTTGACTGAAACTTCCCTCTATTTGAAAGTTCTTCTGATTGAAACTTCCCTATGTCTAGAACATCCTCTGATTGAGACTTCTCTTTGTCTTGAAGTTTCCTGTGATTGAAACTTCACTCTATTTGGAACTTTCTCTAACTGAGACTTCTCTCTTTTTGGAACTTTCTTTGACTGAGACTTCCTTCTATTTAGAACTTCCAATAACTAGAACTTCCCTCAAATTGGAACTTCTCTACTAGAACTTTCGTATGTCTAGAAATTCATTTGACTAAAAGTTCCCTCTATTTGGAACTTCCTCAGACCGAAACTTCCCTCTATCTAGAACTTCCTCAAACTGAAACTTCCCTCTGTCTGGAACTACCTCTAACTGAGACTTCCCTTTGTCTACAACTTCCTCTAGCTAAAAATTCCTTCTGTCTGGAAATTCCTATGTTTGAAACTTCCCTCTGTCTAGAAGTTTCCTCTGACTGAGAGTTCCCTCTGATAGGAACTTCCCTCTTATTTAGAACTAACTTTTATATATTGTTTTTAAAGTAATTATGTTAAAGCTAGTCAATTAAATTCAAATTGGATTGATAATGAGGAATGTTTGATAAACATAATATCATGATATGAGTTGCTTTGATTGAAAATGTTACAATAGGATACGAGGATGTTTCAATAATGAAACATCAGTAAGGGAAGAGCAACTCTGACGCCAATTATTGTCATGGTCAAGAAATACATTATAGAGAAAATTGATCAAAATTATCTTGGTGGCCCAGATTGAGATAATTGAGATAAATTGTCCATAATTTATGGAAAATGATTGAATTTTAAGAATTTGATATTAAAATTCATCTTAACATAAATATTTCATAAGGTCCTTCCTCTTTTAACAGAACTCGCTAAGATTATTATCTCACCGGCTATTTTCATGTATTATAGAAGATAAAAAGACTTGAGCTCCGACTCGGGACAAATAGATAATGATGTTCTTTTATTAAGATGTATTATATTTTGTGTAATGGTATTTGAGATTATATTTTGTAAAATATGTTGTGTGTAATTACAACGATATTTAATGCTTCTTTGTATCTTATTGAAACTTATAAGATTGCCTCTCAAGTACTATGATGTATGTCTTTATTATCAATTTCTAGATACATCATCATGAGTATTATAAAAACTCATACAAATATTTCATTTTGACCTTGCTTTGGTGTGGATGAATGTAATAGACAACATAGATCTAAGATACATGTATCGACTAGAGTTTAATGTATCACCATTTATTTTTTCCTCTGATGTAATTATCATTTTTTATCATTTACTTTAAATATGAGAATGATTTGAAAATTATAGAGTTTTTTCTATAAGATTTAATTTGTTTTAAATTTCTTTTTAAAGAGTATCTTATGAATATATTTAACTTTTTCTTCATTCTAAAATTACTTTTTTTTTCTTCATGTAACAAACTTTTTATTACAAGTATTTAGTTTTTGTTAGGTACACATTATAAAAAATCATTTTGTTGGACCTAAAATAGTTATTTACCATACTCATTTTGTCATATTTACACGTACGTTAAAACATCATTTTACTAAGAGTATACGTGTGCAAAATGTACACAACTTACTATTTATAAAGAAACTAATATACATTTAAAATATAATAAAATTTATACATTTGTTTTAAGAATCTAATTTAAATATTGATTGAATTTTTTTACATGATACATATATATATATGAACAAACGATCAAAGAACTACAATAGGATAGGCATATTTATTTATTATTTCATTAATTAATTTAAGAACATTTATTGAAATAAAAACATTCAAACATTAAGTCTTTACTATACCAACTCGATCACTTGAAGGAAATTTCCACATCCCGAATAAGATCAGGTGATGCAGCTGGATTACATCCTATAGGGACTTTCCTTTTGACCTGATGAACGAAATTGAAGCAATTTGACCTTGTGCGATAGGAACTGGGTCTGGAGATTCTTCTGGGTTTGGACCTGTTGGAACTTTCCTTTTGATTTGACTTATGAATTTGTATTCATTTAAACTTACGACAATAGGAATTGGATCAGGAGATTCTTCTGGGTTTGGACCGGTTGGAACTTTCCTTTTGATATCATAAATGATATTGTAATCATTTGATCTTGACAAAACAAGATTTGGGCCAAGAGATTGTGTGGGGTTTGGACCGGTGGAAACTATTCTTTTAGTGTCGTAACTTGTTAAACGATCACTAACTACAAAAGAAAGAAAGAAATGAGAGAAAACAACAATCAAATAAATATTAAAATTTTTCATCTCTCAGAGTTTGAGTTTAATGTCATTAAAATGTGATGTATAAATAACAAGACAATATTAACATTTAATATATAATTTTATTTCCATTAATGATGACTTTAGTAAACGTTGATTTAAGTAATATTTATATATATATATATATATATATATATATATATATATATATATAAGTATGTCAACAACATTAATAACAACATTAATGATGGGATTAGTTAAATCACATGAATATATAAAGTTAAAACACATTAATACTTTGACCAGAAAGTGGACGGATGTAAAGTTTATTTCATGTATTTAAGACATGTATGCAAATGTTTTTATATTGTGATTCAAAATATTAGAGTTTTGGTAGAAAGATAACGGTAACAATAACTCTATTATTTTTCTCTGATCCATAAGAGAACCTAACAATATCAAAATTTATCCGTTGAATTAAAATTTAAAGCAAATTTATATAACTAACAATTCAATCGATTAACTATTCAAAAGAAAAATAATCTAAAGACAAATATTATCGATATATTATCTTTGCAACAACAAACAATTTAATTATATGATACAATTGACAAGACACAAAATTAAAGCGTTACACTATCAATTTTTAACTCATGACCACGATAAATGAATGTAGTCTCAATCTCACATTTATTGTTTCCATACCCTCGTACTCTAAAAAACCATAGTCCAAGCACAATTATCACTTTATGACAATTATCAGATTTTGACAACAAATTATGCAAAATCTTAATTTTGTTTTCATGACTTTTGCACTATACTCTATACACTCATTCATAATCGTTCAGTAGCCATTACTCTTTGCCCATAAAAAGAAAACATACCATATTCTCACTGTCGCGTCTGGTTTGTCTGCGAAAAAGGAGTCGCCACCATTTTTATTTTTATTAAAGGAAAAATTTGATAAAATCTAAAATAATGATTTTTGAACCAAAAAATTCAGATTCAGGAGTCGATTACGAGTAGAGAAAGTATTACTACTCTACAACGTCCGTTAAAACGATTACCCTATGATTAATTATATATAAACTATTTATTTATTTATTTATTTATTTTTACCCCAAAAAGAATAATAAAAAGAAGAAATTATTAACATTAATAAAAGAAGGAAAAATGTTTTTTATTAATTTGGTTTGACAAGGGAAATACCTTTCTCCTACGTATTCCTAGATGCAATAAGGAAATCAAAACTCACGCAGTTCTTGAGTAGAAAATATTTATGCGTTGACCGATTTTATTACTAATTTTACTTTATATATATATATATATATATATATATATATATATATATCAAAATAAATTAACAACATAATGGTGATAATAATAGTAATAATGGTAGTAATGAAAATAATAATAGGAGTGATATGTTGTATATTGATTTGTGTATCATTTTATTTTAAAGAAACATTTTTACAACTTTTTAATTTTCATAAAATTTAAAGGATAAAAATTCAAGAGCAGATCCGCGAGTCGGCGTCACATATGTGGCACGAAACGACGACGGTAATAGAATTTAAGATCTAAAGCATAAGAAATAAAACAAATAAAGATGAGAGATCGCGAATTTGATAAAGAAATAAACTATTATACAACAATCAAATTGATTTTTATTAGTTGATTCCAAAACTTGATCGTGAAACCAAAAAAATGTTATTGTTTATATCATACGTGTATAGAATAGTAAAAAAAAACTCTATAACAATAATAATGTAAAAAAAATAGTCAAGAAGAAAAAAGAAAAATAAGTGTTTACCGCACTGTAAAGGTTATTTACTAGCTCGTTCCAATCTTTCTTCTCTTTTTTTTCTCTATTATTCTCTCTTCTCTTTTATTTTTTTGTGCTCTCAATTGTGTTCCCTCCTGTCCCCCCAATTGTGCTCCCAATCCTCCTTCTGTTCTCTTGTTGTAGACTATTTATAGACTTTTGGGTGTAGATTACAAAAGACAAGAGAATAATTGTCAATGAATTACCATTAATCTGTTTCTTTCGGTTTCTTTTCATTTAATTGGCCACAATTATACCGATTCTTATTATCATTGATTCATTTCTTCAGTTTCTTTTCTATTCAATTGACCACCATTATACAGGTTTTTATTACCATTGATTCATTTCTTTACGGTTTCTTTTCATTCAAATGATGACTATTATAATTATTTTTATTATCATAAATTCAATTCAATTAAATACATTTGTTTTTATTTTTATTTTTATTTTTATTATTATTTTTTATTTAGAAAATAGTAAAAGTTTCTAGAAAGAAATTAGAGTCAAATAGAAACCAAACACAATTCATGATTTTCTAAAAATCTAACTATTTATTTTTATTATTATTTTTCATCATTATTATTTTTTTTAATTTTTTTATATATTTATCAAAAATCATTAAGTAGCGGACAAAATTAGGTGACAACAGCTGCCCCTCTTTACTTAGAATTTACATTGAGAATCAAAGTAAGTGATAAGTAAAGATGACAACTCTAATTTTGTCTGAATATGATTTTGGTAAGTCTTTTACCCAATTTTAAGATACTAATTATTTTCTCAACTTTGGGTGTGAATCCTTTTCTAGGCTTCGGGAGCGAGTCGTTTTCTCGGCTTCAAGATGCAGATCGTTTTCTCGGCTTCAACTGCGAGTCGTTTTCCCAGCTTTAAGATGCATGTCATCTTCTCTGCTTCGGGTGCGATTCGTTTTCCCGACTTCAACATGCGGGTCATTTTCTCGGCTTCGGGTGCGAGTCATGTTCCCGGCTTTAACATGCGGGTCGTTTTCTCGGCTTCAGGTGCGAGTCGTTTTTCCGGCTTCAAGATGCGGGTCGTTTTCTCGGCTTTGGGTGCGAGTCGTTTTCTCGACTTCAACATACGGGTCGTTTTCTCGGCTTCGGGTGCGAGTCGTTTTCCCAACTTCAATACGCGGGTCGTTTTCTCGACTTCAGGTGCGATTCATTTTACCGGCTTCAACATGCGGGTCATTTTCTCGGCTTCGGGTGTGAATCGTTTTATCAGCTTCAACATGCGGGTCGTTTTCTCGGATTCAGGTGCGAGTCGTTTTCCTGGCTTCAACATGCAGGTTATTTTCTCGGCTTCGGGTGCGATTCGTTTTCCTGGCTTCAACATGCGGGTCGTTTTCTCGGCTTCGGGTGCGAGTCGTTTTCCCGGCTTCAACATGCGGGTCGTTTTCTCGGCTTCAGGTGCGAGTCGTTTTCCTGGCTTCAACATGCGGGTTATTTTCTCGGCTTCGGGTGCGATTCGTTTTCCTGGCTTCAACATGCGGGTCGTTTTCTCGGCTTCGGGTGCGAGTCATTTTCCTGGCATCAACATGCGGGTCTTTTTCTCGACTTCGGGTGCGAGTCGTTTTCCCTGCTTCAAGATGCGGGTTGTTTTCTCGGCTTAGGGTGCGAGTCGTTTTCTTGGCTTCAACATGCGGGTCGTTTTCTCGACTTCGGGTGCGAGCTGTTTTCCTAGCTTCAACATACGGGTCGTTTTCTCGGCTTCGGGTGTGAGTCGTTTTCCCGGCTTCAACATGCGGGTCGTTTTCTCGACTTCTAGTGCAAGTCGTTTTCCCGGCTTCAACATGCGGGTCATTTTCTCGGCTTTAAATTTATAAAATATCATGAATCGATGAATGAATAAATGAATATTTTGGTTTTTATTAATATTTTTATTGGACACGATCATTCAAATCATGAATGAGAAAAAAACTTATACTTTTTTCTTGAACTTAATATTTTTGATCTCTTTTTTGTCTTATTCTATTTTTTTCCTTTTCTTTCATTCTTTCTCTTTTATTGAAGAAGAATTAATATTGTGATCTTAAGCTAGATCTCATGTTGTTGTATGCCTTGTATTGTAAACAACCTTTACTATATCCGGTTTTATTGCAATTCATTATATCGAGGTATGGTATATGTCTTATTCTATCCTTACGACTATATATTTTTTTGTTTTTTATTTTTGTTGTTGTTTTTCTTCTTCTCTCAGGTCACTCTTTCGGGTTTTCAATCCAGCAAATATTTTTTGTGTACCCTAATTTTTGCCTAGATCGCCCTTTTAGGTTTTCAACCTAGGGGGTATATATATATGTATATATATATATATATATATATATATATATATATATATATATTATACCCTAATTTTTGTCTAGGTCGTCTTTTCAGGTTTTCAACCTAGAGGGTATTCATTATTATTTTTTTGTACCCTAATTTTTGCATAGGTTGCCTCATTCAGGTTTTCAACCTAGCGGGTATTCATTATTATTCATGATATTTTTTTACGGCGTACGAGTTTTAAGGGAGGGCAAAATCTTTTTCATCCATATTCGTGAGGATCAAAGCTCCACATGAGAAAGTTTTCTTCACGACGCATGGGCCCTTATAATTGTCAATGGCATAAGGCCGCCAACCTCCTTCTCGTATTTTTTCTCGTACGCTCTTTTCAGTCTTTTCTAATATAATTGTCAATGGCATAAGGCCGCCAACCTTTTTTCTTCAATTAAATTCAATTGATTGAAACGGGTTTGTACCCATTATGACTCTTCTAGTTTGGCTTCCATTGATACTCTTATCAAGGAGATTTCTACTTCAATGGGTAGCTCAACTTCCATCACATATACTAGGGAAAAAGGGGTTGCCACAGTTGAAGTGTGTATCAAAGCGTGATACTCGTGTAGTGCAAACGACAACATCTCATGTCAATCTTTGTATGTTATAACCATTTTCTAAATAACTTCTTCTTTATGTTTTTATGTACATTATTCGTTCCACACAATTGTTTGATTTTTTTACGTAAATGTTTAAAGGTTAATTCACAAGTGGCAGTTAGTTGTGATATAAATCTTGAAATATAATTTAGTCTCCCAAGAAAACCATGAACCTCTATCTCTGTACTTTAGGGAGGTATTTCCAAAATGGCTCGAACATTATCGGGGTCGACCTCTATTCTTTTCTGACTAACCACAAATTCTAACAATTTACCCGACTGTACGCCTAAAGTGCATTTGAAGGGGTTAAATTTTAGCTTGAACTTTCTGAATCTTTCAAAGAGTTTCTTTAGATCAATCACATATTTTTCTTCTGTTTGTGACTTAGCAATCATGTCATCTACATAAACTTATATCTTCTTATGCATCATGTCATGGAATAGAGTTACCATAGCTTTTTGGTAGGTTGCCCCAACATTATTTAGACAAAAAGGAATGACCTTGTAACACAATGTTCCCTAAGGGGTGATGAAAGTTGTTTTTTCTACATCTTCGGTTGCCATCATGATTTGATTGTATCTTGAGCAACCATCAATAAAGGAGAAAAAGTGAATGGTGAGCCATATTGTCATCCAAAATATCGATGTGAGGTAACGGAAAATCATCTTTAGGACTGGCTTTGTTAAGATCCTTATAGTCGACACACATTCGAACTTTGCCTTCCGTTTCAACACTTGTACAATATTGGCTATCCATTGGGGATAATTTACCACAGTGAAGAATCCATCGTCAAATTGTTGTTTTTTTTTTTTACCTCTTCCCTAATTTTTAATGACATATCGGGCTTTATTTGCCTTAATCCTTGTTTGACCAAAGAAAAATAGGTTTTTAAGGGAAATTTATGCTCCATTATGCTAGTATCCAATCCATACATGTCCCGATATGACGAGATAAAAATATCTTTGTATTCCTGTAGGAGTTGGATTAGTTCATGATATACTTATTTCTTTAAGATATTGTCGACTTTAACTTCCTTTCTATTTTCTTCTTTTCCTAGACTAATCACCTTTATTGGTTCCTTATGGGGCATAATTCCCTTAGCTTCTTGTTTTACCAATTTTAACAATTTTATGGGAAATTAAAAATCTTCTTCATTATCTTTTATGGCCAGATTAGTAAGATGGTCAAAGTTATGTGGCGGGATTTTAGTACAATCATTTGTTAATGGATTATTCTCAAATATGAGAATTGCATTGAATACTATAGGCAACTTGATTGTCTCCCCATTCTTGATTTCAGTTTTTGCATCATATGGACGAACCCAACTAGCATCACCAATTGAAAGATCATCTCCGGCTATTGCAATATGAGTCTTGTTTGTCTTTCATGCACTTTAGAAACTATGTTGAATGTCACAGATGGGAATCATTTTGGCTCTAGGGTATCGATTTTAAATCTGAGCTAACTTTTTTCTTGGCCAATCTTTGCTTGTCAACTTTGGTTGGTTTGTAATCTAAACCCCATTTATCTCTATTCTCATGAAATTTTATCAGTCCTTTGAGTCGTTCTTCATTCTTCCCCAAACCGTGCCATGGATGATGCCCTCTGCTTAACATGAATATACCCACCATAATAGTTGTGTTTGATAGATATGGTTCTATTTTTTTTGTCTCGACGTAAGCGGTGTCCACGATTTCTAGTGTTTGGAAGGTGGTCTCTAGAGCTTACTCTATCATTTCAGCGTACCGTGTGGTGGAAAACTTATTCACCAACGAGTCTTCCTCTTCTAACATGATTATCAGTTGGTCATATACCATATACTTTAGCTTTTGATGTAGGGTTGATGATACTACACCTGGAAGAATGGATCCATGGTCTCCCCAATAAGCAGCTATAGGCGGGTACGATATCCATCAAATAAAAATGTGATTTCAAATGTGATCGGGCCTATTTGAATTAAGAGTTCAATTTATCCCATCACTTATCTGCGACTCTCATCGAAAGCTTTAACAAGGACTTTTAGTAATGTTAGTAGTAATGTTATTTATGATGCCTCCAATATTTGTCAAAAGTGATATCTTGAGTGACGTGGGTTTTATTTAGTATTTTCAGTAATAGCTTCCTATGGGACTCAGAATTCATCAGCAAATATATCAACCAAATATCTGTGGGGGCAGCTTAGTTCTTAAATTAGAGGTTGAAGGCCAATCATCCCAACTCTTAAATCAGAGGATGAGGGCCAGTCATCCCGCTCTTAAATCAGAGGATGCGGGTCAATGTCTCGTCTCTTAAATAATAGGGTGTGGGTTAGTGTCTCAACTTTAAATTTAACCACTAAATATGAAATGTCATGAATGCATTTAATGAATGAACATTTTCCTTCATTTTCATCTTTTTTTTTTTCAATCAAATTTTGTTTCAATTCTTTTTATTTCTTTCACCTCTTTACGGACATGATCCTTGATTCATGGATGAAAAATGTGCATTACTTCAAATAAATGGCGGTGATTGTCCTTTTGATCTTTAAAGAGATTTTTTTCTTACATCATCGACTTGATCTTTAGTTGCCCATGCCTAAATGTAAAGACATCATACTAGTTTTGGACTCTTGACATTCACATATTTTGTGCCCCAACATATGATTATCATAAAAATGCATTTTGGCAAAAAAGATTTATAACACAGGAAAATAGTGAAGGAAGGTTCAGACAATGATATTTAATGAGAAAATATATGGTACAAAAAAAAAAAAAAGAATTCATAGAAAGATAAGAAGATAAGGTGATCTCATATAGGTAAATGACCCAATTTGTTAGTAGTTTTTCATAAAAGAAGTGTGCTAATAAATCATTCCATAATTTCAATAGCGTTATTAACTCACTTGTGAGGATATGATTTGCCTCAATTTATCTTCACAACCTTTCAGAATATATTGATTCGACTTCGATCTGTGTAAGCCATATTATTTGCCCATTTTCCTTTATAACTTATTCATTCTATTTTTTTTGTGGCCCAAATTTTTAACTAGGTAGCCCTTCTGGGTTTTTTGACCTAAAAGGTCTTCATTCATTTTCACCTAGGTCGCCCCTTCTTGTTTTTGACCTAGAAAGTCTTTATTCGACTTTATATCCTCACTTTTCCCAAGTTGTCCTTTTGGATTTTTCTGCCTCGTTGGTATTTACTTATTTTTGTACCCTAATTTTTGCCTAGGTCGCTCTTTCAGGTTTTCATGTGCTAGTCCTTTTAAATATGTGAAATCTTCTTGAGTGCTAATTCCTTCTTTTGAAGCTCCGAAGTTCATATGTTCTTCTTTTAAGATCTTTTGAAATAATTGTCCTTGACATGAGGCAGTCAACATTTTTCTTGAATTAAATTCAGTTGATCAACACAGATCATTACTCTTGATAAGAGGATTTTTGTTTGAATGGGTCGCACTACCTTTATTCTATATAATAAGAATAAAAAAGGTGCCCTAATTATAGTTTGATTCCCAGGGAGGGTGTTCCACTGTTACGAGATAATATTTGGTACAAGAATTTTCTATCTAGCTTTTCTTTTACATTGGATAGTAAGCAGGATGGTCGTAACTTTCATTATTGTGAGTGATTATTCTTCATCATGACTTACTTATAACATTGAAGATAAAACAGCTAGAACGTCAACTAGTTGATTATATTGTTGAGGGAAATGATGGAAAATGACTTCAAATTTTTAGACATTTGTCTAATATGTACATATAAATGATCATCTTCTTATCCCAAATTTTACATTCTTGATTCAACTGATTGGTGATTAGGTCAAATCCACATACGCTTTCAATATTTCACTTTTGATTTGTAGGCGGCGGCTAGAATAGTCATGGTACATACTTCAAATTCCTCCATGTGATTGGTATATTCAAAGTACTATTAAATAATGATAAAGATAAAACGACCTTTCTAGGGGATTAACATGACGTTAACTGCATGTCCCAACATATTGAGGTCCATCCAAATAATGGACTTTATTTTTATCGTTCTCATCCCCTTCAGTGGAATTAATAGCATGACTGAAATTATGTAATGAAATCTTAGCAAACTTATTTATGAATGAACTACTTCAAAATATGTACGGTACATGGTTAGAATAAGAGAAAGGCATATAATGTAGGGTAATAAATGGTTAAATATATGAGGGGTAGAAAAGAGGAGACAACAAAATGCATTTAGTGATATTCATAATATTAAGGAAACAAAAATGTGTCAATAAATAAAGTATCGTAAAACTTTATACTTAGCAATATTATTGGTGCTTCAGAATTAAAATTCACAAGAGAACTTGATAATATCTTCATTGTCGACTTTGCCCCTTGGATAAACTCATTAAATATATGCAATATCATCAATGTCTTCAACATAATGTTTAGTCAAGATTTTTTTCAATTGTCCTTAAAGGTTCATACAAGATTTGATATTTTTCATTAGATTGCTGAATTTTTTTCATAACATTAAAGTAGTAAGCGATAATGATGAAAGTTCAATATAAACGACCCAACTTCTAGAGGTTCACCAGTGGCGAAAAGCCAAAAAAGTATGTTCATGACTTAGAAGTAGGGGGTGAAGGATGAAGATGAATCTCATTAGTATCATGTTCAGATTTTGTAGACAAGTTACTTGAGGTAGACCTAGATTAAAAGTAAAAGTTGTTAGACTTATGAAATCAAGAGGTAAACATGAGTTCTACGTATTCATCCATCATTCAGATAATCCTGTTAGACTTATTGATGTTCATCCATGATATAGTCATAGGGTCTTTCAGTTTATTCAGATAACCTTTGTATGCTTCAATTCATCCATGATATTTTTTTTCTTTCTTTTTTTTTTTTTTGCTTTTTTTTTTGCCATTTTTTTCCTTGAAGGAAAATGTTATGAGAATGTAAGAAAGTGAATGCAATGATTATGCATTTAATTGAAATATTTTACTATCTCCTAATATGCAATTACTTTTTCTAAAAAAAATGAAGAGAAGAAGAAAAACATGTTGTAAAATAAAATAAAAGATGAAACATGCATGATTATGCAATGCATTATGATAAAAATGAGTAAGTTTTTTTTTTCATATATACATGTGTCCTACATGGTTTTTTTTCTTAATTTATGGTTTTTTTATTGTGAACCTTTATTATGGGTGGATCTATAGTTCTAAATCGGTTCTAGAGCACACAACTCAATTCTAAAATATTAAATCAATTAATAGATAAACTATTAAAATGGAAATATTCTAGAAAAGGTCAACTCTAGGTGAGACTTTCATGACAACCAAATAGGATGTACACCCAAAAGATTATCATTACACAGTCTCTAACTTATATTAGGTTTGCACTCAGCCCGGGTATAGAGCCCACTCATAAGTGTGTGAGTCGTGTTAGGATAGTGTATAGAAAAATAAATAAAATAAAATAAAACAATCATTACGATGCAAATAAATTAACAAGACTCATATAATTATATTCACAATATAAGAAAATAAATAAAACAAATAACACAATAGGGGTAAAATAAATAAAATAATAAATAATTATATACAATTAATAAAATTGGGTTTGACTCTCAAAAGTCCCCAGCAGATTCGCCAGCTGTCGCGTCTGGTTTGTCTGCGAATAAAGAGTCGCCACCAATTTTATTTTTATTAAAGGAAAAATTGGATAAAACCTAAAATAATGATTTTTGAACAAAAAAATTCAAATTCGGAAGTCGATTACGAGTAGGGGAAGTATTACTACCCTACAACGTCCGCTAAAATGGTTACCCTATGATTAGTTATATACAAACTATTTATTTATTTATTTTTACCCCAAAGAAAATAACAAAAAGAAGAATAATAAAACGATTACCCTATGATTAATTATATACAAACTACTTATTAATTTATTTATTTATTTTTACACAAAATTAAAGCGTTACACCTAAAAATTTTTAACTCATGACCACGATAAATGAATGTAGTCTCAATCTCACATTTATTATTTCCATACCCTTGTACTCTAAAAAAACCATAGTCCAAGCACAATTATCACTTTATGACAATTATCAGATTTTGAAAACAAATTATGCAAAATCTTAATTTTGTTTTCATGACTTTTGCACTACTCTATACACTCATTCATAATCGTTCAGTAACCATTACTCTTTGCCCATAAAAAGAAAACATACCATCTTCTCATTGTCGCGTTCGGTTTGTCTGCGAAAAAGGAGTCGCCACCATTATTATTTTTATTAAAGGAAAAATTTGATAAAATCTAAAATAATGATTTTTGAATCAAAAAATTTGGATTCGGGAGTCGATTACGAGTAGGGAAGTATTATCGCCCTAGGGAAAGTATTACTACCCTACAACGTCCGTTAAAACGGTTACCATATAATTAATTATATACAAACTATTTATTTATTTTTACCTCAAAAAGAATAATAAAAAGAAGAAATTATTTACATTAATAAAAGAAGGAAAAATATTTTTTATTAATTTGGTTTGACAAGGGAAATACCTTGCTCTTACGTATCCCCAAGTGCAATAGGAAAATCAAAACTCACGTAGTTCTTGAATAGATAATATTTATGTGTTGACCGATTTTATTACTAATTTTACTTTATATATATATATATATCAAAATAAATTAACGATATAATGGTGATAATAATAGTAATAATGATAATAATGAAAATAATAATAGGAGTGATGTGTTATATTGATTTGTGTATCATTTTATTTTAAAGAAACATTTTTACTACTTTTTGATTTTTATAAAATGTAAAGGATAAAAATTCAAGAGCAGATTCGCAAGTCGGCGACACATATGTGGCGCAAACCGACAGCGGTAATAATAATAGAACTTAAGATCTAAAGCACAAGAAATAAAACAAATAAAGATGAGAGATCACGAATTTGATAAATAAATAAACGATTATATAACAATCAAATTGATTTTTATTAGTTGATTCCAAAACTTGATCGTTAAACCAAAAAAAAGTTATTGTTTATATCATACGTGTATAGAATAGTAAAAAAAAAACTCTATAACAATAATAATGTAAAAAAAAATAGACAAGAAGAAAAAAAGAAAAATAAGTGTTTACCGCACTAGAAAGGTTTTTTACTACCTTGTTCCAATCTTTCTTCTCTTTTTTCTCTCTTCTGTTTTAGTTTTTTTGTGCTATCAATTGTGTTCCCTCTTGTCCCCCCAATTGTGCTCCCAATCCTCCTTTTGTCCTTTTGTGGTAGACTATTTATAGACTTTTGGGTGTAGATTACAAAAGACAAGAGAATAATTGTCAATTAATTACCATTTGTTTTTTTCGGCTTCTTTTCATTTAATTGGCCACAATAATACTGATGATTCTTATTATCATTGATTCATTTTCTCGGTTTCTTTTCTATTCAATTGACCACCATTATACTGTTTTTTATTACCATTGATTCATTTCTTTACGGTTTCTTTTCATTCAAATGATGACTATTATAACGATTTTTATTATCATAAATTCAATTCAATTAAATACGTTTGTTTTTATTTTTTTTTATTTTAGAAAATAGTAAAACTTTCTAGAAAGAAATCAGAGTCAAATAGAAACCAAACACAATTCATGATTTTCTAAAAATCTAACTATTTATTTTTATTATTACTTTCATTATTATTATTTTTTTAATTTTTTTATATATTTATCAAAAATCATAAAGTAGCGGACAAAATTAGGTGACAACACTCACCATAGACTAAGATTATATAAAATTTTAAGAATAATTACATTTTGATTTATCTTACTAAAATTCATACAAATCATTTCTTTTGGATCTTGCTTTGGTTTGGATGCATCTAATAGACGATATTTAAATTTGTATATCAATCTAAAATATAGGAGTATATCGATTAGAGTTTAATGGACATTTCTTTTGCTTAGAGCTTCAATTTCATAATATACTAGCAATCATATTTAAACGAAAGACTCATACTTTGGCCTATATAATATAAGTGGTATTAATTTTGTTTAAAATTTAACTTAAAAAATGAAGAAGCTTAAAATTATAAATTTCTAAATAAAATATTCGTTTAGTTGTTGACAATTAAATATAAATTATTAGTTTGACTCATATCCTTAATATTTAACTTTTTAAGAAGTTATAAGTTGTATAATGACTTTTTTTTTCATTGTAAAAGAAATACTATAAAAAGTAATTCTCATTTTTTTCATTGTAAAAGAAATACTATAAAAAGTCATTTTTTTGACTGTGTTTGTAATTTCATTAAAAATTTACATTAATCTATCATTATTTATTTATTTTTCTTTGATGTAACTCTCATTTTTGACCAATTTATTTTAATAATGGGAATAGTTTTGAAAAATTATAGAGTTAAACATATGATTAAATTTGTTTTAAATTTTTTTCAAAGAGTATCTTATGAATATGGCTTAATTATAGTTTTGGTCCCCCTATTTTAGCTGAATCGCGAAAGTATTCCTCCCATTTTGTTTCTCCCCAGTTTTGGTCCCCCAAACAGAATTTTGGTCCAAAACTTGATGAAATTTTACTTTTTTTGTATTTATTTAAGTCACATCATGCCTCAAGATCTCATTTGCAACAATTATACCCGAAATCTATGATCATAAATGGTGTAGTATGACTTTGAAAAATGAAATTTCATCAAGTTTTGGATCAAAATTCAGTTTGGGGGACCCAAACTGGGGAGAAACAAAATGGGGTGACTACTTTTGCGATTCAGCTCAAATAGAGGGACCAAAATTGCAATTAAGCCTATGAATATATTTGAGTTTTTATTCATTCAAAAGTTACTTGATTTTTTTCAATTATTGAACTATTTGTTTATCCTACAATTATAATTTAAATACATTTCACTTTTTATTACATTGTTTTTTAGAAAATCAAACAAACTAAAACTCAAGTATTACTAATCATAAAAAACAAGTATTTATTTATGTTAGGTACACATTAAGAAAAACTTTTTTCAAAAATTTATTTTCATTCTACATGATAAAAAACACTTATCTTTAAGTAATTATATACCATACACATAATGTCCTATTTACACTTAGATTTAAACATTATTTTGCTAACTATATAGGTGTGCAAATTTTTACAATTAGTATTTACTTACATACACAAAAATTTATATGTACGTATATATACAACATACTAATTAGAAAGAAACTAAAATACTCTTAAAATATAATAAAATATTAGTTCTTAAGTCATAGCTCAACTAGTAAATGCCGACATTGTTAAGTTGAACGTCTTTCACGGGTTCGAACTCAGGACCTCACTATTGTGTGAGTTGATTATGCTGAAATTTATCATCTCTCTTAATTAGACCAAAATAATAATAATAAATAATAATAATAATAATAATAATAATAATAATAATAATAATAATAATAATAATAATAATAATAATAATAATAATAATAAAATCATGAATCGTGATACTTTTCTTTCATGAATTTAATACAAAACATGCGTAGAGCTAGGTTTTTTTATTAGATTATCCGTTTTTTTTTTTTAATACCAATCTACCCTACTTTGAAATTAATATACCAATCTGCCCTACTTTTTTGCCCCAGATGCAAGTCGCATCCTGGGGCTGCGACCTCTTGAAAGGAAAAAATTTCAACTGCAACACATGGTCGCATCCTGGGGATGCGACCTCCCACTTGGGAAGTTTTTTTTTTTGTTGAATTTTTGGTGGATAAAATAGGAGGTCGCATCCCCAGGATGCGACAATGTGTTGCAGTTGAAATTTTTGCCTTTCAAGAGGTCGCAGCCCCAGGATGCGACTTGCATCTGGGGCAAAAAAGTAGGGCAGATTGGTATATTAATTTCAAAGTGGGGTAGATTGGTATTGAAAAAAAAAAAGGGATAATCTAATAAAAAACCCGTAGAGCTACAATAAGATAAGCGTATTTATTTATTGTCTTAATTGTAGTTTTAGTCCCTCTATTATTACCAATTTACAGAAATGATCTCCTTATTTTTAAAGTAAACAGTTTTGGCTCCTTTCTCATATTTTTGAATTAAAAAATGCGAAAAAATATCAGTTTTGGCTCTATTATTACCAGTTTTAGATGCATTTATAATTCATATGTGTCATTAATTAAATTAAAAATAGGGAAAAAAATATCTAAGTTGAAAGCTAAGTTTTTACTGCGTTTGATTCTAATTTCATGAGTGTCGATCATTTATATTATCATATTATATGTCACATTATTTAAAACATATCATATTATTAATTTTTAGTTGAAAAATCAGAAGAAAGACTAAAACTGTCGACTTTAAAAATAGGGGAACTAATATTGTGAATCTGTCAAAATAGAAGGAATAAATTGCAATTAAACCTTATTTATTTCTTAAATAACATGAATAGAAATAGAAAACAATCAGACAATATATTAACAAAATAAAGTTTTAGTATAGGAACCTATACGAACTTGTCTTATAATCACATGATTGAAATTGTTACTTGCTGCGAGATCCTGAGATTTAGCTAGGTTTGGACCCGTTGGAACTTGCCTTTTGATTTGACTAATGATTTTATTATTTGACTTTGCCACAAATTAAAAATCGGAAACAACAGATTGTGCAACGTATGGACCAATAGGAACTCATCTTTTCATCTCATGATCACACTCATAATTTTTTGATCTTGTAGAAGAATAAATTGGATTAGGGCAATTGAGCTAGGTTTTAACCTGTAGAAACTTTTCATTTTTCATTTGATTTCACAGTAGTATTTTTATGACTTTTAATCAACTCTTGTTTTTAATTTTGTATCAATTTTACTTTTTAATTTTGTTTTTAACTCTTATTTAGTTACTGTTGTTTAAAAGAAGGAGACTTTCTCAAAGCTTGAAATAAAACTCATGTTTTCTTGAAGATTGAAAAAAAGAAATCTAAAAACAATTTGGTCAGCTTTTTGATTTTTTTTTTTTATAAAAAAAATGGAATATAAACATTGCTTTTGCAGAAGCAACATAACAAATGCTAACATACACTAAGTTCATGAAAGAGATTGTGTCTATAATAACCATCACCATGTATTTACAAAATGGTAATAAATTCATACATTTTAGTTAAGTAAAGCCGGTCATTTAAAATATGGTAAGTACAATCATTGAAATCAATGGTAACTACAAAATATATGTAGTTTACTGTTAGAATATTAGAAAATATCTTATAATATCTTTTATATTATATTAGAGTATCTTCAGTTATTTTCTATGATCAATTTATAATCATAGAGATATCTTAGAATATCTCTCATTATTATTATGATTTATTATTGATTTAGGATTGAGCCTATGTTTCTCTATAAATAGAGATTAATACTGAGTCTTTGGTAATCAAGTTAATATAAAACTATTATCAATAATATTCAAACCCTTATTATTTTCTCTCCTCCTTTAATCTAAAATCCCACAACTTCAACATAGTATCAGAGCCTATTTTGATCCTCCTTGAACGATCTCGCCTCTATTCCGCTGTCGAGTTCCCAATAGTTTGGGAATATATAATCATAGTTTATCTTTTCTAGCATGATCATTCCTTTTTGTGATTAATGTCACTTTTGCCCACAATCACCACTGCTGCCCCATCTGCTACTGTCGTCGTCTACTGCTACTGCCTGTTGCCGCTGCTGGAAAACATTTCCGACACAACCACATCCATTGTGTGTGGAATCTCCCAATCTACACAACCCATATTTTTTTAGGTTAAAAGTTGCTCCACGCGCGCTCATTTGCCTCCAAGATCCTCCGTCTACTGTTGCCTTCCATCTGTTGTCGCTGCTGGAAACGTTTTCCAGCAAATTTTCCAAAACAAGCATTGTCTCCCCTGTTTTGGATGCATTTTCTCACTCCGCTGATCGATCATGGCTTTGTTTCATTAGAGTCGAGTTGTTTCCTCTTTGGTGTTTGTCATGCGATTTAGTTCAGTTACTTCTATTCCCACTTGCGATCATTGTGGTGTCCCTTTTCCCACAGATGAATCATATTAGTGATGACTTCTTTTTCCATTGATGGTCATTCTGACAATGTCTTTTATTTTCATGACTCACACTTTAGCATGGCAATTTGTCCCAGATGCACTGGCCCCATCATTGTCCCAAATATACTTGCATTACCTTTCTCTCCTTGAAGCATGCATCTCCAATATTATTGGTTTGAAGCTTCCAAATGCAGTTTTTAGAAGAACGGATCTTGCTTTGTTCAATTGCTTGCCATGAATTTCACTAAGATTGATAACCATATCGGCTATCTGGCTAGGCTATATTTATAGCAATTCTCTCTGACTTCACCTGCATCCCTGAGTTGCTTTTCCATCCTTTTTATTATTTTGTAGAGCAAAACATAATTTTCTTGTAACAAGCTAAAACTTAGTAAGATTTAGCTTGAGGGGGAGTGTTAGAATATTAGAAAATATTTATAATATCTTTTGTATTATATTAGAGTATCTTGAGTTATTTTCTATGATCAATTTATAATCATAGAGATATCTTAGAATATCTCTCATTATTATTATGATTTATTCCTGATTTAGGATTGAGTCTATGTTTCTCTATAAATAGATATTAGTATTGAGTCTTTGGTAATCAAGTTAACATAAAACTATTATCAATAGTATTCAAACCCTTATTATTTTCTCTCATCCTTTTCTCTAAAATCCCACAACTTCAACATTTACAATGTGAAGAATTTACAAACACAATATGAACAATATAAGAACAAAATACAATTTAGAATAAAATAAGGACTAAATTGAAGCCCAAATTTTAACTATAAATATATACTCAAGGCTGAATAAGAAAATCATCGAAAAACACAAAAAAGTAGTCTTAGAGTTCAAAGAGAGAAACACTTGTTCAAATTAAAAATATTTTCTAAGTGTTCTTTTCTAAGAGTTTGAAAGTTATTATTATTATTATCAGCTTTGTTATAAGCAACTACTCAAGTTTCAATCTTTTGCATCCATCACGATAATGGTTTAGTTCCTTCTTCAATAAGGGGTTGTCAAGTTGTTAGGAGAAGACTTGCCTTGTAGGGTCAAGGTGGTTAGTTCCTTAAAAGTCTTGGGTTGTCAGGCTATTTTGGGAAGACTGGCTTGGAGGGTCAGGTGCTTTGTAATTCAAGGTATTTCATTGAATTAAAGCCTTCTGAATGAGGTGACTGGATGTAGCAAAATTAGTGGTGAACCACGACAAATTTACGTGTCAAATTATTTATGATTTCATTGTTTGCCACCCTTCTCGTGTTTACACCTTCAATTGGCATCAGAGCTCGGTTTCAAGACTAAGCACTTTACAGTGTTTGAGAAAAAATCCAAGGGTTCAATATGTTTGGATTCAGTGAAGAAGCTGCTCGAGGAAACAACAACTGACCCCCTCTTTTTGATGGAGAATATTTTGAATATTGGAAAGACAGGCGAAGAAGTTTCTATATTTCACAAGATCCTGAACTTTGGGACATGATGGAAGATTGTTATATTGCTCCGAAGAATACTGATGATACTGAAATTCCAAGAAAAGAGATGAATGTTGATCAGAAGATGTACAAGATGCATCATAATTCCAGAACATTCATGATAAATGCTATCATCTTCAAGGAGTTTGACAAGTGCACTAATAAGGAGACAACAAACAATATTTATGATTGTATGATTCTAACCTATAAGGGAAGCAAACACGTTTAAGAAGAATAGGCCAACCTCCTAGTCAAAAGTATGAGTTGTTTAAGATAGAAGAATATGAAGACACTGATACAAATTTTTCCAGATTCCAAACCTTGGTCTCTGGATTAAAGGTACTTGTAAAGAGTTATACTACTTCTGATCATGTGAAGAAAATTCTATGGAGTCTGACTAGCAAGTGAAGACCTAAGATCACTACCATTCAGAAAGCAAATTGTAAGACGCTTAATTCTGAAATTCTAATTTATGCAATTTTAGTGTAAATTGTGTTGGACTGCTGAGGCATTTAGCAATTCTATCTTATTTTGTGGATTAAGTACCAAAAACATATTTTATTAGAGTTATTAATATGTTTATATATATATATATATATATATTTTAAAACCCGATTAAAATTATTGTCGAAGAATAATTTAATTATGTTACGAAGAATTTTAATATCGGGCAGTGAGTGATGTGATGAGTGTAATGATGTTTTTTTTTAAATATCTATAAAGTTAGATATTTGTTTGGTTGGTTTTAAATTAGTTAATTATATATATTTCAGCCTCGCCTTCCTCATTTGTTCTTCCTCTTCTTTCTGTTCTCGAGAAAAAGCCATTGTGTTGGTGATTTCAAAAACACTCAAACACATACCTCCATTTATCTCCTAGATCTAAACTTCCATTCAAAAAGTGTCAGCAGGGAAAGTTGCTTATCTCCATGCTACGGTGCTTATGAGCTAACTTTTGAGGTGTTGACGCAAGCGTGAGTTTTCGACATATTTGAGTGTGGTAGCAGACGGTTGAAAAAGCGATAACTAAGGTAAAGGCTCATTTGAAATTTCTAGATTGCACATAGGACCCTGTATGTGAATTTATGGCATTAAGTTTTGATATGTTATGTGTTAGAAACCAATTTATGTGCAATTTGATGAGATTGAATTTATGTATGGATTTTGTGGAAACTAAAATTAGTGTGATTTATGTGCGATTATGTTTGAAATTGTGGAAATGAATTTGGTGATTTATGGTTGAAAATGTTGGAGATTGAATTTGATGATTAATGTTTGAAAATTTTGTAGATTGAATATGGTGATTTATGGTTGAAATTTGGGGAGATTGAATATGAGTGATTAATGTTTGAAAATTGTGGTGATTAAAGTCAATGTGATTTGTTTGTTGATAATTGATATTATGAATGTTTGATGTGTAATTGTGGGGTTTAAGTTTTAATGTGATTATGTGTTCAAAAATGCTATATGTGTCTTGAGGTGCGATAAAGTGGTGACCGCGATGGGCCATGATGTTAAGTGGTGACCGTGATGGGCCACGAGATTGTTCCATGAGTTGATTGATCCATCTTATCTTTATGAGGAATTAACTGTAGTGTAAGGCATGTGATAGGCTACACTCTAGTCAATCATGTTTGTCCGTGAGAGACTGCACTCGTGTTTTTCTGTGAGAGACTACACCCGTGTTTGTCCGTGAGAGACTGCATTCATGGTTGTCAGTGAGATATTGCACTCGTGTTTGTCAGTGGGCGACTGCACTCGTGTTTGTCTGTGAGAGACTACACCCGTGTTTGTCCGTGAAGACTGCATTCGTGGTTGTCAGTGAGATATTCACTCGTGTTTTCTAGTGAGAGACTGCACTCGTGTTTGTCCGTGAGAAATTGCACCCGTGTTTGTCCGTGAGAGACTGCACCTGTGTTTGTCCGTGAGAGACTGCACCCGTGAGAGACTTGCATTGTATTAAGATACAAGATTTATGTATTCGGATACGACAGGATAAATTTTTTCCACTGACTTGCACTTGTATTCGGATACGAGATTTCTGTATTCGGATACGACATGATGATTTTTGCTACTGACTTGCACATGTATTCGGCTACGATATGCCGTATTCGAATACGATAGTGCAGTTTTGTCAAAAACTTCATTTTTCAACTTTGATTATGCATGTTTGGGATATGAAATCCCTTTCAATGAGTATTCTAAGATGAAAGGTTATTTTGTGGAATTAAAATATAAATGTTAAGTGATATTTGTTAATTTCGGTTGGTGACCCTTTACAATTATTGTGAAAATCTGAGCTTTGCCCTTAGATGATAACCAAGATCGTACTACCGATTAGTACCCTGGCGACGAGAAAGTCGTTAGTCATACCTGACTGAAAGCTGTGTCAAGAGGAACTTGTGGGGCACGTGGAGATCACCGGGTTATTATAGTTTTAGTAGTATGATCATATTAGTTTGGTTGTATAGAGACTAGATGTCTTTCTTTTGCGGTTGTAATTATTTTATTTTGGGAAGACTGTATCCTAATACTTATATTGTCAGTTTGACTTTTGTTTTGGTGGATCCATGTTCCACTTTTTTGATGTGACCGTGGGGGAAATAACATTCTTGGGGCAATGCTTTTGTGCATGTGTCTGTCGAGAATAACCCAGAGGTATGTATGAGCTATGTCTGATAGATCTCATAGCCCCCGTGTATTTTTCTATCTAAATACTTTGGATTTTTGTTTCAAAAACTATTTTAGTTGGTTTGTAATTATGATGTAATTATGTATGACTTTTGTTGTTTGTGTTACGACTTAATATTTTATCCAAAAGTATTTTATGAATTTGTTTAAAAAAAAAATACACTCATGCTGTTAAAAATCGGAGTATTACACAAATGATTTGAATACTCTAAAGCAGAAATAATTAATTAGCTCTCTCAGACCACATTAAATTGAGCTTGAAGAACATGAGTCCAAGAAGAAGAACAAGACTCGAGCCTTGAAATCCAAGTAGAAGAAGGTTTTGAAGGCAACATCAGAATCACAGTATAGAGATTCAGATAATCAGAATCTGACCTCAGAGGTAGAGGAGATTGCTTTCATATCCATAAAAATTCAAAAGATCTGGCACAATAGAAAGAAGAAATTACCTCAAAGATATTCCAAGCAATCCAAAAGAGGGAATGATGATAAATATGACAAGAAAATCATTATATTTTATGGATGCCATGAAACTGGACATATCAAGTCAGACTGTTCCAATCTGGAGAACGGAAATACTAGAGGAAAGATTACAGACCCAAGTAGAAGAGTATGATGGTTATATGAGATGATTCTGATGAATCCTCTAACGATGAACAACTAGATGTGGCTCTAATGGCTCATACCAACTCCGCCTCTGTATCCAACACAAATTCTGACTTTGGAAGTGAATCAACAGATGAAGAAATTGAGATATTTTTTTACTTTACTCGATCTAACTTTATTACTACTATAAATAATTTTTTAAATAAGAATCACAAATTGTCTTTAAAACTGAAAACACTTTGAAAAAAATGCAAACCAAAGTGAAAAAGTTAATCTGTTAAAGAATCAAATTGTTGAATTTAAAATAGCAAATGCAACTCTGAAAACTTATATTCAAAATAGTGTCTATATTGAATTAAACCCCATATGATTTGTGGAAAGGTAAAAAGTCATACATCTCTTATTTTAAACAATTTGGTTGTACTTGTTATATTTTTCACACCAAATATAACATTGGTAAATTTGATTCTAGATCTCAAAAGTCTACCTTCATTGGATACTCGGAAAGATCTAAGGCTTATAGAGTGTTTAATAGGGAAACTCATTTTGTGGTAGAACCCATACATGTTAAATTTGCTGACAAACAACTTGACCTTGAAAAGTCAAAGCAAGATGATGATAGTGTTGGTTTACCGAAACTAAAGCAATTAAATGCATACATACCAGAAGAACTTGAAAAATCAGAGGATACAAGAATAACAAAAGAATATAACAAATCTTCAAAGGATGAATCTGATCAAGTCATAAATAGTCAAGATAAGCCAGAAGTAAAATATGGATGGAACTACCAGTCATCTAATCTTGAAAATCTAATAATTGGAAGTACACGTGATCTATTGAGGACCAGATCATCACTTAAAGATACAAGTTGGTTTAGCTTATTCTCTATAATTGAGCCTACCTTTATCGATGAAGCATTGGTTGATGATGGATGGATTCTTGCAATGCAAGAAGAGTTAAATGAATTTGAGAGGAATGATGTTTGCGATCTAGTACCTAGACCAGATAGTTAGCAAGAGGGCATTGATTATACTGAGACATTTGCTCTAGTCGCCAGGTTAAAAGCTACTCATATCCTACTTTCTTTTGTTGTAAATCATAAAATTACATAATTTCAAATAGATGTTAAAAGAGTTTTTCTAAATGGTTATATAAGTGAGGAAGTCTATGTTAAACAACCCCTAGGTTTTGAAAGTTCTAAATTTTCAAATCATGTTTTTAAACTTAGGAAATCTTTGTACGGTCTAAAACAAGCACCTAGGGCGTGGTATGATAAATGTAACACCCCGATTTTTAACAGCGTGAGTGTATTTTTTTTTTCTTTCAAAAATCAACTAATGTAAATCCAAAGCGTAACACAAATGATAATTGTCATAATTAATTACATCATAATTATAACAAACTGAAATAGTTGTGAGGCGATAAACTAAAATATCCAAATATAAAATACGCAGGGGCTATGAGACCTATCAGGCATCGCTCATACCCCTAGGGTATTCTCGTCAGCCACATGTACAAGTACTGCTCCAAGAAATACTAATCCCCAAGGTCACGTCAAAAAAAATGGAACATGGACCCACCAAGACAGAAATCATCTGACCGTATAAGTATAGTTACAGTCATCCCAAAATGAACTAAGAACAACCACCAAAAGAAGGATATCAAGTCCCTATACAACAAAACTAATCTGATCATACTCTAGCAACTACAATAACATGAGTGACCTCCACACGCTCCACAAGTTCCGTCTGACGCAACATCCATCTTCGAGGTAACCTCATCCTCATCAACATACAGAGATGGATCGCTCTCTTCAGAAGTCAGATCCACCCACGAGATAGGGGGCTTCGGCGGCGCCAGGACCTCAAAACAGTCTGCTACTTTAGTGACAGTCGGTAAAGGATCATTCACTGGAAGAGGAAGCTCTGACTCGGCCCGCCTAAAATTGCATAATTTATGATTTAAAACTATGGGTCTTACATTACTACCCCCCAAAAATTAGTTTCGTCCTCGAAACTATGCATCGATAAACAACTCAGGGTGTTGTTCCCTCATCTTACTCTCCAATTCCCAAGTCGCATCTCCAGTAGTTGGGTTCCAAATTACCTTGACCAAGGAAACATCCTTGTTCCTTAATCGCTTAATCTTCCTATCATCAATTCTTACAGGTAATACTTCGAATGACAAGTTATCCTTCAGTTGAATTGTGTCAGGTTCGATCACATATGACAGATCTGTAAGGTATTTCCTTAACTGCGACACATGAAATACATCATGATATTCAGACAGTATTGGAGGCAATACAATCCGATAAGCAACAGGTCTAATTCGTGCAGAAATCTGATATGCTCCAATGAATTTCGGAGTCAATTTCTTCGATTTCATAGCTCTGCCAACTCCAGTAGTAGGTGTGACTCTCAGAAACACATGATCCCCTTGCTCGAATTCCAAAGGTCTGCGTCGTTTATCCACACAACTCCTTTGACGATCCTGTGAGACCTTCATTTTCTCTTTTATCTTCTTGACCTTATCTGTAGTCTGTTTCACCATCTCAGGTCCTACAGTCATACTTTCACCGTCCTTATACCAACACAAAGGCGTTTGACACTTGCGTCCATA